>NC_080403.1:25054642-25366785 GCF_030265065.1 Corythoichthys intestinalis | reverse complement strand
GGAAACTCGCTTATTCCTTGGTTGGGTTCTTTTAGGTTGATTTGGGCAGTTTTCTTTCCTAAAGAGTTTCCTAATGCATGTGTTGAAAGTTAGAATATAATCTAGACAATGTCAAAAGTTCCAAGTTTCTTCCAGCGGCCGCCGGCTTCAGTTCATATTTTTAATTTCTTTTGCAAACTTATATATGTTGGGTTGCAACTGTAGTGGTCTTATTGTAGAACTTGTTCTATTGGCTTATCATTTGTGTGTGTGGGGGGGGGAATGAAACGTGGCAGTTGACTGCAACAATTGGTCCTCAGGAATTCTGTGTGTGCGCGTGTGTTCAGATGGACAACTCTTAATTCCTCCAGTCTGGATTTTGATGACATCTCATCTTTTTACTTGTTTTTTTATCTGACGCTAGCAGGTGATTCCAGTGGTCATGGTTATGTGGCCCACTCGCTGAGTCATCATGCAACGATAATGATCTTATTGATCCTTGACAAAAAAGCATTTAACATCACTCGCACGTCCCTGCAGCACTTTAGAATGGACTGCCAAATTGTGGAAAAGATTGGCCTCATGAATTGATGAACAATGGAATGTATTCATCACTTTTGTCATGTTATAATTGCATGATTGAAACATTTTTCGACAAATGTAACAGTATCTGTTGTTCCAACATTCTTTGTGTGTTTTTTTTTGTTTGTTTTTCAATGTAATTTTTGCTCGAGAGCCATGCCAACACAATGTAACAAAAATGAATGCCGGTGTCCCTCCAAACAAGTTTTTATAAATACTTCCCCTTGTGAATCGAGCACAGACGCTGCTCGAAACACTTGTAGCATGTACCTGGGAAAGTAAATTGAACGCTATGAATGAAAGCTAATTTATATTTCCACAATGAATCGCAAGTGTTTTGCCTTGGAGCGTCCATGGAAAAATTGTTTTATGGATGAACAAACATTATGAATGACCTCAAGTAAAATGTATAATTTGCCCAAGAAATGTGCTTTATTTCCTACAGGGATTGTTATTTTTTTGGCATTCGTAAAAGAAAACAGCTTTCATGGGTTGCACTAGTAGAAACTGCTGAAAAGTGTGTTGGAGATGTTTTTTCAATACATAAAATTATGGTCAAAGTTTTTCCGTACAAAATGTTTTGACACTGACCATCATTATATAATTAGCATAAGTTGGGGTGACCAAACATCCTATTTTGCCAGGACACGTCCACTTTTTACATCCTGTCAGTGGCATCTGTGGGGTTTTTTTTAAATTCAGGAAAATGTCCGGTTTTTATTATTTTTCACGGGACCAATTGGCGTGTGTTGAAATTGCCTAATACTTTACACAGAATACTATGGTACTGTGCTACCTGTGATGTGCTCCCAGAGAGCCTGTCCAGTTGTTAAGACAGTTGTTAAGAGTTTTATTAAGATCAATAGGTATGTAACAAAATGCTCATGTACCCAAAAGAGAGAAAATATGTGCTACTTCGCATACCAATTTGCTTAGCGTGGGCAGTCACAGACTGGCTTTATCGTGGCGTCATTCCTCAACCAACCTTCTCATGCCAGGAGCTCACGGGCTATCATTGTGTACACTTGCTAAATTTACCTTTCAACAACTGTTGACTTTTGTTGGCGCTTTTTACAGGTGTGATCTGTAAAATCCTGTTTTGTGTCGCATCATTGCGTTGCCGATGATTGTGAATTTTAGAGCAATGTTGGATTTTTGCCTCGGCTATAGGTGCTTGCTAATAAGCTAGTTGTCAGTGAGCTAAGCCGTGCTAGGCATTATGGGAGATGTAGTTTTGAACTGCCGCGTTTGGGAACATGCTGGTTGAATTGTTTGTCAGTTTATTTGGGTTATTGTTTGCGTTCTAGAACATTGAATAAGGATAATTGAATGGGAATACCAATTTATCAATGACAATTTTATTGATAGTACCGTATTGGCCCGAATATAAGACGGTTTTTTTTGCATTGAAATAACACTGAAAAAGAGGGAGTCGTCTTATATTCGCGATCTAGACATATACCCATTCACGACGCTAGATGGCGCCAGATATCAGCGATGTTCTGTCATGAGTCATGACAGATCTCCGCTACTCTCCACATTCACGACGCGAGATGGCGCCAGATATCATTGAAGCGATGTTCTGTCATGACAGATGTCAGCTACTCTTTTTAGTTTAACCAGTTTGCATTATTTTATTGCAATGTTTTTCCTTATTCAGATTTGTTTCAAGACTACAGTTACAGTTAGACCTCACTTTGATGGTTAATGCAGTTATTGCAATTTTGTTTTAGCACAATAGATTGGTTTATTTACATTTCAAAGACCAGAGGCCATTCGTTTATGAATGTGATTGCACTTAAATTTACATGGTTAAATGATCAGATATTAAGATTTGAATGAGGCAAAATAGCATGCTTTTTCTCTCATATATTGTTATAATCATTTGTTTCGGATGTACTGTAATTATTTTCTGTATAAAAATTAATTTGGTGTTCAAAAAGTCATTTTTCAATCTTGAGCCTTGAAAAAGGGGGTCATCTTATAATCAGGGCCGTCTTGTATTCGGGTCAATACGGTAATTTCCAAAAATGTTGTCAGCCTACTACTTGACTGGACTACCATGGGTCTGCATTATACTCATAAAATATTTAGCTATTAGTTTTTGAACAACTTCTGTGTAATGATGATGTTGCTGACTAATTATATGGAGTTAGATTTCTGTCTTTATTATTGAAAAAATAATAATCTGAGAAGTATAATTAAAACAGAATTTTCCGATCCAGACAGTGGAGGCACACTTTTAAATACATAAAAGTGATAAGGCATCGTTGAGTGAACTTCGAGTAAAATTTAGGAATCTCGAGGCCGAGCAGTGTCCTCTTTTTTTGGAAATGAAAATATGGTCACCCTAGCATAAGTAGCATTTTTAGCATTAGCATAGTTGTAGTTCTTCAATATTGACAACGTTAAAGTTGTCCTTGCAAAGGCCTTCTCTATTAAAAAAAAGACATTAAGCATGTTTTCTGTTGTTGCTATTAGATAAATTACTGTACTGAATTGCTGAAAAGTCCAAAGGTAATGGTAAAAAAAAAAAAAAAAACATGTGCCATTGAAGTAGTGGTGTTGCTATGTTACGGTCAGAAGAAGAAAAAAGCGCAATACTGCCACCGTGTGGCTATTAATGATATTTCTAGCTTTCGTTATTTTACCCTAAGAGCAAACGCTGTTTTTCTATGTAATCTATGTCATCACTCAATCATTTCCTTTGTCACAGAATGTCAGTGTCCGCAATTTTTTTTTTTTTTTTTTTTTTTTTTGCTTACATAAGCTGGTGAGTGTTTGCTAAGTTTCTTCACACTTGGACTACTATTTCTTACTTGCTTGAAGTCAATTCAACTAATGTTTTCGTTCAATCGAATCTTGTGTTGCAGTGCAGGACGTGTTGGATTTCAGACATCAGATGGAGGCAAGTGTGTGATTCATTTAAATGCGCTATAACATTAGTACGTTTTAGAAGTGTCCAACGCTTCACTATTTTAGGAAAAATTTCTGTTCTCTAACGATATGAACAGAACGGTTTATACAAGGGCGTAGGTTTGGTGTCAACATTGGTAGGGACGCTATTACAGCATAAATGCAGGGGCGCTGCCAGGGATTTTGGGCCCCATGAAAAGATATCACTTTGGGCCCCACCACCAGTGCCGGGACACACACACACACATTTAGAGTATCAACTATGTAATTTCCTGCATTCTGGTGAATCTTTACACACTAATTTGTGCATTTTCTGCATTAATTTAAGATGAAAATATATTTATGTAAACATACAGCGTATAGAGCAATAATGAATAGACTGATATCATCTTTAAGAAATGTACTGAAGCCCATCTTTTACAATCTAAATATATTTTTATTAGAAATATTCTCAAATACCACAATGAATGACTTAAGTTAAAACCAAACTTTTATTCTAACAATACTACAGCATACATTAACGCCAATCAAAAAAACAATCTTTAGAATGATATAACAAACAAAGCGAACACCACACATACACACACACACACACAAGCAATCACACTCACAATTACAAACAAAGCGAGCAGATTGCAGGTTGCTCAGCCTTAGTCACCAAGAGCCCAGCGCCGAGCCTTCTTGATAGCAAAGTCAGTGATCAAATCATTAAAGTCTAGCTTCCTAGCCAACTGACTTTCAATGGACAACATGGCAAGACTAGAAAGCCTGTCCTGACACATAGTGGACCTCATATAATTTTTTATGAGTTTTAGCTTACTAAAAGCTCTCTCGCCGCCTGCAACCGTTACGGGGAGTGTGCAAAATATTCGTAAAGCGATGCACACTTCTCCAAAAATGCTTTGCAGCTGCATCTTAAAAACTGCATTCAGGAGACCAAGAGAGGACAAGTTAGGGGGGAATGTAGCAGTATACACAGAGTTCAGGTGTCTTACTGAAGATGGTCCTGGCTCTGTAGTGTACATAAAATGACAAATATAACAATATCTTCTATATTATTCTAGTATCTTAATTTAATTATTAATTATGTATCATTAATTAATAATAATAATTATTATTATTACTTATTACTATTTGTCTCTTAGCCACTGATATTTTATGTGTGGTGTGGCAGTGTTCAAGTTGATTCCTCACCTCCTTCAGTTGGGAGTAAAGATGAGGCTGGCTCATAAAGGGTGTCAGGAGACAGGGCTGCTGAGCCAGACGCAGCAAGAGGAGTTGTGCTTGTGCCTATTACAACAGGCGAGGGCAGAGACAACTGTTTTGGTGTGGAGAGCTTGCGAAAGGGTTAACCTGCTGTACTAATTAAATGTAAGCTAAAAGTGGAGCAAACACTAGCTCGCAAACAATTACAGTATTTCATTATGGAGTAGGCTTAGCCCCATTTGAAAACTTACAATCTCCACTATAGGCTATAGACCCTACTCACCTACGTCACAAAATGGGCGTGTCGCTGTTTCCGGCTGCCATATTGTACTTCTTTTTCAGACCTATTCTCATTGTTTTCAATTAGTCGAGCAAGTTATAGAGCAATTCATGGAAGCCCCGGTGTTATCTGACGCTGTAAACTCATTGGATCCGTTGCATAAAAGGCGTTAAGTGGAAAAGCTTCAGTTTATCCATTCGCCAGATCCGTATTTGATGCCTAAATCGATGTTTTTCGACCCGCTGGCTTCGCCTGACATCTGATATCCTGATATTTACAACTATCTTGTCCACACAAAATCAGCCTATTCTCACGAAAGTTTGAAAAACTTTAAGAGCTTGGAGGCTTATAAATGCTACGTTGCTGGTTGGGTGAAACATGTCCTCGTACACGAAAATTCGGCAGGAATCTTGTGCTCGGAAGGTGAGTTAAGAAATTTTCAATTCAAAATCTTTTGTTCTTGCTAACATCCACTGTCAAGTCTAATGTATTTCATATCATTTGTCAATGGAGCTAGGGCTTTTAATGTTTATATGGTTTAGCGATAGCACTCTCACTATATACATATATAATACGTAATAAATATGAAGTGCGATAGCACTACTCCAGATTGTCCCTAGTTGAATTTATTTTTTGGCTTTTGACCTCAATAGTGAAATTGTAAATTAATTGTATGACAACTGTCTGATTATCCCCTTATAATTATATATTTTCAGGTAGTTCATTCACAACGTTTGAGTGTATGTTGTCGGTGATTAGCCTAGCAATGATCTTAATTGTGGTTGTCAGCCCAAAACCCTCTAAATATATATTAAATGCATCTTACCAGATATAAAATGACTACTACATAATCTGTGGTAGTCGTTTGGAGCCCAGTTTTCTCGTCGAATTGCAGCAGTCAATCTCTGTCTCCTCTTCGGGTCTCTCGGAATACGGTAAAAATTCAAGTCTCTCCGTCTATCTTCTCTGTTTTTGCAACCGACCGCCACACACGACTTCACCATTTTGATTATTAATGTTAACGAGCAGAAAAACACGCCATAATAGGAGGAATTTACGAAGCGCTAATGCATTAACATGACTAGTATCCGGACAACATGGCGCGGGGGCGTGGCTGTGACGTCACGTGAGTAGGGTCTATAGGCTACAGCTCCGAAGCCAGGTCCCTTCCTTGTTAACTAACTAAATTTAATTGATGACAAACTAAATTCAATAAATTCTTGACAAACTGGATTCAACCAGATTAAAAAAAATCCACACCAACTTTCAACATCTGTATGATACCAAAAAATGCTGTCATTATTTGGAATTCATGTTCTTGAATTGGTCAATGTCGCTCACTGAGGTCGGGAAAATCCCGTATTTCTTACGGAGTGAGCTGGGACCTGCTTCTGAGCTTTCTAATAGACGTCGCGTGAGCTAAAATAACAGGTTAATTTTCAGCACTACACTGACACAATTTACACCAACCTTCCTTTGTGAAGTACTTTTTCACATCCTGTTGGCCTTTTCTACCCCTCTACACAATACTCAGAGTCATTGACTGGTGTAAATGTGCACCGCTGCTCAGCCTGCGCGCGGTCTGATCAAAGGAAGGGCGGACGAAACCAATTAATGAAAATACGCGGGGGGGGGGGGGGGTTGCTGGCAATACATATGCTCTCTGGATGTTTACTTTTTGCCAAAAACAAAACAAGAAAAAGAAGCCCTTCGTTTTATACCTTTTAAAATTATAATGATTAATATTTAAATTTGCAAACGATTACCTAATGCTCTAATTTTCTTTGTGGGCCCCCTCAGGCCATGGGCCCTTAGAATCAGTACCACTTTTCCCCCCTATACGGCGCCCCTGCATAAATGTATACGTTTTGCTGGGGACGGGACATTAATAAGACCAAACAGATTGGATACGTTTCTCAAAAATTGCTGGTTACTAAAAATGAAAAAAGTGAAATTATTTTCATAGGGATAAAGTCATTTTTCAAAATCCTTGCTTCATATAAAGGAAATTTACAGTGGTTGTATTTTTGTGTTTTTATAAGGGGGGGGGGGGTTAAAAATGTGTATAGGCTGCAAATATATATATAATATATATATTTTAAATGTAGAAAATACATTTTAATTATATATGGATTAACACAAAGTCGATATCCTGGCAGGAATCTTTAACAGCTCATTTAAAAGAAAAAATATTTTTTTTGAATAGCAGTTAGGCTTGAAAAGCTCAGAATTGTCAGACAGGGGGACTTTAGAAATGTCTGTAATCGCATCAGGGGCAAGCATCTCACTGACAATGGCTTTGCAGGTAGGTAGTGTCTTTTTGGATTCAGCGAAAAGTTTAGCAACAAAGTAACTGGCTTTGAGGGCTTGCTCGTTTACCTTTGTAGTGTTTCTAAAAAAAAAAGTTGCCTTTTTTCTCTGTTTTAATGTAGGCGAACAAATAGCGACTTTTGAAACGAGAGCAAATGCAACTGCTCGCGTCACGTTCAAGAACTGCTCGGATTTCTAGCCATCAGCTACCTTGCTGTCCTCAACTATGTGTTGGAATAAAACACAGGGGGAGGATTTACGGTCTCACATATGGATGAAATGGAAAGGACACTTTCATGTATATTGACACTTGACGACTCTAATCAAATGATGTACAGTAGACGTGCTGGGATCCACATTTTCGCAGGCAGCGAGATGGATAATGGCTAGAAATCTGAGCAGTTCTTGAACGCGACACGAGCAATACATTGCTCATTTGCACACGACCGCAACCTTCTACCTACGTACTCCTTTCCTACTGCTACTTGTAACACGTGGTAGGTAGGATGCGTGCATAAACGTAACAAAAAGGGGAGAAGCTTCCACTTATGCACATTTATTATATAATGGATTTATTATATAATAATAAAACCACCTTGACCACTCGCCACTTGGGAGCTCAGTGGTTCGCACACACGCGTTCGCAGATTAACTCCAACATAAGCGTAAGCAGCAACAGAAGAAGAACATATTCAATGTAAATAAAGCAGCGCCACCGCGTGGTGGATGTCGGGAGGAACACCATTTAAGGAGGTGACTGTTACAAACTCCGGCTGACGACGTCAAAAAAAAAAAAAAAAAAAATCGATATTGGATAACTTCTTGCGGCACACCTGACGATCTCTCACGGCACAATAGTGTGGTGCGGCACACCGGTTGAAAAACACTGTTCTATTCGACTTTTACCGGTTAGCAAGTTCACACAGTTTAATGTTATGCTCTGATGCAGGGCGGACTTCCAGTAAAAAAATTAGTGGCATGTTCCCCACCTCCACAACATTGGCTCTTTTTACATTATTTAAAGAGGCTGCTGCTGCTGCTGCTGGCTGAAAAAAAAACCTTCTGATATCCCTCCTCTTCTAAGGGGGCGGAGAAGGCGGCATATTGACATGTATTTCTGTCGGGATTGTATGAATGGGGTGGTTCTAGTCATCAGCCAATGTTGCCAACATGCCACCTCATCCGCCCCCTTCAAAGGGAGGGATATTAGAAGTTTTTTTTTTTTTTTTTCATCCAGCAGCAGCCACTGTAAGTATTGTAAAAAGACGTCAATGTTATGGAGGTGGGAAACACACCACTAATTTTGCTTCTGAAATTTTGCTAGAACCTGAAATCAGAGTTTGCATAACATTAAACTGTGTGAATTTGCTAACCTGCAAAATTCGAGCAGGAAGCTGCTTAGAGAGAAGTGTCCTCCACTTTTGTATGTATTTTTATGGAGGTAGATTTGTGTCTTTATTATTCAATCAAAAAAAAATCAAAATATATATTTTCAATCGAAGATAAAGTCACTTCAATCAAAAAAAAAAATGTGTTTGAATGCAAAAATATATTTGAAACTCCCAAAAATATATTTGAAAACTATTTTTCTTTGATTAAATTTTTTTTTTTTCTGATTTAAGTCAAGATTTTTTGATTGAAACAACATTTTTGATTGAAGTCATGTAATTTTGCGTTTGGACCACATTTTGGCTAGGATGTGTCTTTATTATTCAATCAAAAAATAAGTTGCTTCAAACAAAAAAAATATATATTTTCAAAAGAAAAATCACTTCAACCAAAAAATTTTTAAAAATTCAATCGGAGAAAAAAAGGTTTGAATGTGAAAAAATATTTGAGACTCAGAAATCGCATTTGAACACTTTATTTTTTTTTCCAACTGTTTTCTTTGATTGAAGCAATCCTTTTTGTGTTTGAGCCATATTAGGGGTAGGATATTTGTGTCTAAATCATTCAATCGCAATAAAAGTTGCTTTAATCAAAAAACTATTTTTAATCAAAGAAAAAAATCATTTGCAAAAATATATATTTTTTGAAAATATATCTTTTTATTTGAAATATATATATTTTTTTATTGAAATGTCACTATTTTTGAAAAGCAAAAAGTTTTAAACTGTTTTATTTTTTCAAAGTGGAAAAAGTTTTGAACGCACTTTTTTTTTAAGTGGAAAAAGGTATGAAGGCACTTTTTTTCGATTGAATCATTTTGACACAAAGATTCAACTTCAACGCTAGTTCCGGTGTGTTTGAGTGACAGGTGAGTACGCCAATGGCATAAAAGTGTGAAGCAAGCATCATGGCCACCAGGGCTCCATCCAGCCATCGGAGTCTGCTGGAGTTCAAGCCGAATATAGGGCACCGGTACGAGGGTGTGATGACTTCAATCAATAATGTTTTTTCAATAAAAAAAAACTTGACTTAAAAAAAAAAAAAATTCAATTAAAGAAAAATTGTTTTCAAATATATTTTTTTGAGTTTCAAATTTATTTATGCATTCAAACACTTTTTTTTTTTAATTTAAGTGACTTTTTCTTCGATTGGAAATATATATTTGGATTGAAGCAACTTTTTTTTTTTGATTGAATAATAAAGACACAAATCTACCTACATATATTTTCTGCTGTTAACGTTAATTAAACTGTGAGAAATGTAGTGAACCGAGGTTTACCCCCTTCTGCCCAATTTTTATTTTTGTTTTGTTTATGTGGTCTTAAAGCAGTACTTGGTAACTTTTCAGTTATGGTTGATTTTAGTGACGCTGGTGGACAAAAGCGGTATTTTTGTGAAGACTGCGTTTCCCATGAGGACCAGCGCATGAGTGCACAGTGTCTTCCTATTAGGGGCGTAATAGAAAATAATTGAGAAGCACTGGTATAACTCAATACAGATTTATTTTGCGGTGATCAGTTAGCCTATCAATTAATTAGGTTCATATTTGCGAGAAATATAGCCCTGACCCCCGTTAACCCAATCTGTTCGGTCTTATTAATGTCCCGTCCCCAGCAAAAAGTGTACATGCATGTTATGCTGTTATATCGTCCCTACCAATGTTGAACCCAAACCTACACCCTTGGTTTTAAATGTAGTGTTGCAGGCCACATTGTAGTGAGGATTTTCTTTGGAAGACCATCTGCAAACTAGGGCATCTGTGACAAACCCATTACAGTCAATGAATTGTTTGAAGACAATGTTGACCTGAAAATGGTCAAAACCCTTTATGAGTCTCTAAATTACAATCGCTCTGAAATATTCCAATATTTTATTTATTATTATTTTAATTCTAAGTGTTTTTTAAATTAAAATGAGAAAAAAAGCTGTTATGACGTTCTTTTTCGTTTTATTTTTAATCCAATTTTAATTTTTTTCAGGGAACCGTGGAGTAGATGTGCGTGACGGATTTTCGCAGGCCACCGGGCCTTGAGTTTGGCACCTGTGGTCTCGAGGCTAAAATTAGAGGATTCAGGCAATTACAAGGTAATCAGTTGCTTTAAGAGATTAAGTGATTTTCAAAATATCTAATTTGGTTTTCAATTATCAGTCGTGACAGAAGTCCAAGCATAAGCCTTTTTGTGAGACTTCCAGTATTGCAGTTCTAACCTGTTGTTAATTTTAAATCTCTACGAAAGGTTAAATGCAAGATGAATAATAACAATAGGATTTGATGAAGGTAATCTTTTGGTCTATTCTTGATCAAGCACCTGTTCTGAAGCACTTCTGAAAAAAAATATTTTAACAATGACCAAATAGAATTACGTATCTTTGAACTTTTTTTGGGGGGGGGGTTTCTTCACCACAAGTGGAAAAATGAATGCTGGCCTGAGGTCGCCATGCCAACCACCGCCTATTTCATATTGATGTAATTTGACGCCAGCGTGTGCTCTTTGATCTCCTTCGGCTGCGCACGGCGTGGGATTTGTTTAGACTCATTACCCAATTTTCACTACATACTTCAAGTAATTCATCAGTTTCTCTTCAGACGATTTCCCTGCTTCTTCACCCTCTTCTTTTTTTTTTTTTTCTTTCTCATCATCATCACAGGGCGAGATTAACCTCTCGAGGTTCCGGGCGGCGGCCCGAGACTGAAGATGGATGGAAGGGATTTGCATCTAGTGGAATGTGAGGGGGAGGAAGAGAAGGTGTGTTGGTGACTACAGTAGATCAAAAGAATTGCTCTGAATACTTTCATTTTAAATCTAAAATCAGTGGCTGCAATTGATGGCAATAGGCGTCCAATCTATTTGTACTGTGAGAGGCTACATCGCTCTCAATCCGAATACCGTATTGGCCCGAATATAAGATGATGTTTCTTGCATTGAAATAAGACTGAAAAAGAGGGGGTCGTCTTATATTCGCGGTCGAGACATTATACCCATTCACGACGCGAGATGGCGACAGATATCAATGAAGCGATGTTCTGTCATGACAGATCTCAGCTACTCTCAAGTTTAACCAGTTTGCATTATTTTATTGCAATGTTTTTCCTTATTCAGATTTGTTTCAAGACTAGTTACAGTTAGACTTCACTTTGATGGTTAATGCAATTTTGTTGTTTTATCACAATAGATTGGTTTATTTACATTTCAAAAACCAGAAGCCATTCATTTACAAATGTGATTGCACTTTAGTTTACATATTTAAATGTTCAGATATTAAGATTTGAATGAGGCAAAATAACATGCTTTTTCTCTCAAATATATTGTTATAATCATTTGTTTCGGATGTACTGTAATTGTTTTCTGTATAAAAATTAATTTGGTGTTCAAAAAGTTTTTTTTCAAACTTGAGTCGTGAAGAAGAGGGGGTCGTCTTATAGTCATGGCCGTTTTATATTCGGGCCAATACAGTAGATTGGACGTCTGTCACCGTCAATGGTAGTTAATGAGTTAACTCTAAAACATACTCTTATTAGGAAAAAAATGACAAACACACAATTTGAAAATATAAAAAAAAATCCACAATTGGAATAGTGCTGATTTTTTTAATGAAAGACTTTAAAACATTTGAACAATTTATCTTACATGACAGCATTCAAGCCCAAATCTTGATACTAAGGCTGCAGGCTTATCCGATTCCAGTCGGATTTCTCCTCAAATCCGATTTTTAGAGCCAACTGTTCACACACGTTTTAGCAAGTGTCCATTCGGATCTAGACCTGTTCAGACTGGGTCATACCTTCACCTATCTGACAAGTTGCTGTAGCAACGAAGGCCTCATCCAGCGCTGAGTGGTGTAACGGACAGTCAAAACCCATCGGAACTGTTTAGACTGATAAGTATCTTTTCCATATCAGGTATGAAACTACCTCACGTATGTGGTTTCAATCTGTGTCTCAAAAATCAGATTTCTGTGCTTTGTGACTGTTTAGACTACACAAGAGCCATCCAGTTTCTATCTGACTGTAGGCTACAATGCCTAAGTAATTCATAATTACCTACATACAAAAGCATAGCATTTTGAAATAAAACATAGGCTACTCACTCCTCACAGCTGTTCATTATTTATTAGCGTCCCTATTAATTGCAGACCAACTGTAACTCATTTGGTTTCAGTGATGGAGATAGACGTCCAATTCATTTGAACTGTGCTCAAGAGGAATTGCCTCTGGAGTGAATTTTTTTCACGATATGAGGACTTTGTTACATCCGCAAAGGGAGGCGTCTGCATGGAGGTTTCAAAGCTTGAGCGTCGCTGCTATTTTTAGATTTCAGATGGTGTATGAGAGTTGAATAACATTTAAAAACAAAATTCGCTCATGAAAACAAAAATCAAGCTAAATGAAAATAAAATTTAAAAAGTGAAAATAACATGACAAAGTACAGTGGGGCAAATAAGTATTTAGTCAACCACCAATTGTGCAAGTTCTACTTGAAAAGATTAGAGAGGCCTGTCATTGTCAACATGGGTAAACCTCAACCATGAGAGACCGAATGTGGAAAAAAAAAACAGAAAATCACATTGTTTGATTTTTAAAGAATTTATTTCCAAATTAAAGTGGAAAATAAGTATTTGGTCACCTACAAACAAGCAAGATTTCTGGCTGTCAAAGAAGTCTAACTAACGAGGTCTAACGATTATATTTTATTTATATATGATTATATTTTAAGAAGCTGCAGTGTACCCAATTTAATATTAATAACTCAATTATTATTGATTTATATATTTTTTAAATTATTTAATGGAAATATACAGTGGGGCAAATAAGTATTTAGTCAACCACTAATTGAGCAAGTTCTCCCACTTGAAAATATTAGAGAGGCCTGTTATTGTCAACATGGATAAACCTCAAACATGAGAGACAGAATGTGGGGGAAAAAACAGAAAATCACATTGTTTGATTTTTAAAGAATTTATTTGCAAATCATGGTGGAAAATAAGTATTTGGTCAATACCAAAAGTTCATCTCAATACTTTGTTTTGTACCCTTTGTTGGCAATAATAGAGGCCAAACGTTTTCTGTAACTCTTCACAAGCTTTTTACACACTGTTGCTGGTATTTTGGCCCATTCCTCCATGCAGATCTCCTCTAAAGCAGTGATGTTTTGGGGCTGTCGTTGGGCAACACGGACTTTCAACTCCCTCCACAGATTTTCTATGGGGTTGAGATCTGGAGACTGGCTAGGCCACTCCAGAACCTTGAAATGCTTCTTACGAAGCCACTCTGTGTTTGGGATCATTGTCATGCTGAAAGACCCAGCCACGTCTCATCTTCAAGGCCCTTGCTGATGGAAGGAGATTTTAACTCAAAATCTCTCGATACATGGCCCCATTCATTCTTTCCTTTACACAGCTCAGTCGTCCTGGTTCCTTTGCAGAAAAACAACCCCAAACCATGATGTTTCCACCCCCATGCTTCACAGTGGGTATGGTGTAATTCGGATGCAATTCAGTATTCTTTCTCCTCCAAACACGAGAACCTGTGTTTCTACCAAAAGTTGTATTTTGGTTTCATCTGACCATAACACATTCTCCCAGTCCTCTTCTGGATCATCCAAATGGTCTCTAGCGAACCGCAGACGGGCCTGGACGTGTACTGGCTTTCACAGGGGGACACGTCTGGCAGTGCAGGATTTGAGTCCCTGGCTGCGCATTGTGCTGCTGATAGTAGCCTTTGTTACTGTGGTCCCAGCTCTCTGTAGGTCATTCACTCGGTCCTCCCTTGTGGTTCTGGGATTTTTTCTCACCGTTCTTGTTATCATTTTGAGGCCACGAGGTGAGATCTTGCATGGAGCCCCAGATCGAGGGAGATTATCAGTGGTCTTGTATGTCTTCCATTTTCTAATAATTGCTCCCACAGTTGATTTCTTTACACCAAGACTTTTACCTATCGCAGATTCAGTCTTCCCAGCCTGGTGCAGGTCTACAATTTTGTCTCTTGTGTCCTTCAACGGCTCATAGGTCTTGGCCATAGTGGAGTTTGGAGTGTGGCTGACTGAGATTGTGGACAGGTGTCGTTTATACTGATAATGAGTTAAAACAGGTGCCATTAATACAAGTAACGTGTTGAGCCTCGTTAGACCTTGTTAGAAGAAGTTAGACCTCTTTGACAGGCAGAAATCTTGCTTGTTTGTAGGTGACCAAATACTTATTTTCTACTCTAATTTGGAAATAAATTCTTTAAAAATCAAACAGTGTGATTTTCAGTTTTTTTCCCCCACATTCTGTCTCTAATGGTTGAGGTTTACCCATGTTGACAATTACAGGCTTCTCTAATCTTTTCAGGTAGGAGAACTTGCACAATTGGTGGTTGACTAAATACTTATTTGCCCCACTGTATGTCGCGTTTGGCTTTGACTTTTAATACAGTGGGAGACGATGAAAGACCAGTCTGTTTACTGTGTCTTAAAATGTTTGCAGCGGACAGCAGGAAGCCAAATCAATTAAGATGTCACTTAAATACATTAGACCCCAATCACATTGATAATCATTTTGATTTTTTTTAATCAGCAAAAACGTGCCGAATATTGTCAACAATTGTACCGCTTTGTCATTGTTACATCAGTAAACCAGCAAGCACTGTTAGCATCACATATGGTGGCATACCAAGTTGCTTAGTTCAAAATAACCCCACACCAAAGCAAAGGAGCTGATACTGCCTGCAGCAAAAATAAATACTGTCCCTTTGTCCAATGACACTGTCGTTTTTGTTCTATTGTTTTTTGTTTCTTCGGTCAAATTGTTTGGCATATTTTCCTCATAAGTTAATGTTGCTAATCAATCTGAATGTATTATTATTTATTGATTTTATTACGGTAAATTTTATTTTTCAGTATTAAATGGTCAAAAATTGTACCTTGAGTGTATTTTTACGTTTGGATGTGACTTTTTTTTAAATTCAGGCAAATTGATGTGCTTTAAGTTTTTTATGTTACAAACAAAACAATGTTAGTAAAATTCATTGAAAGTTGATCCATTTTTTTCCCCCTTTGATATAAAAAAGGACACAATGTTATGCAGAGGTGTACGTCTAACAATTTTATCGACAAATACTATTTACGTAGAACAAAGTTGAGGGGGGCCTCGAAACATTTATGTCTTCGGTGGGGGCGTAACAGAAAATAATTTAGAAGCACTGAGGTATTCCCATACACACAATACTGATAAACTTGAACACAGGTGCATGACATAATTGGTATTACTGACAAGAATGCGAGAGTGATCTGGGATACTTGCATTTGATGAAAATAGTACTGGCATTGACAAAATGTTTGCTCCCACGTCAGGAGACTGCTCTCTAGAAATTCTGGCTTTCACTACAGTGATCCCTTGTTTTTTGCGGTTACTGGGGACCAAAATCCGTCGCAATTAGTGAAAAACTACGAAGTTGCGCAAAAACTCTGTGTGTTCAATGTATTTATTCAAATTTAGCATTGGAAAGAGATACATATAAAACATGTTTTTTCACTTTTTTCCCCAAAAGAATCATTACAATTTTTTAATGTCTATATCAGTGGTTCTTAACCTTGCTCAAGGTGCCGAACCCCATGAATTTCACATGTGCAATAACCAAACCCTTTGAAATAATCTTTTTTTTTTTTTTTTCCAAATTCAAAATCAATACGTCTAAGCCACTAAGCTAAAACTTAAGTCGATTTTTATTCAAATTTCTTCTCATTTAGACAAAATGTTTTCAAACAGGCCAAAATGTATGTTTTTTTTTTTTTTTTTTATGCCTGCTGCATCATCAGACCACTAAACCAAGACTGGCCCAATGTGCATATTTGACATTTGTTTAAATGTTAAATTTGTTCAAATTTGGAGGAATATATATGTTATAGTGGTCAACATCATTAACCTTGACCGTGCAGTGCCTGTCATGTTTACATCTCAAATGATATCAAATTTAATGAAAAAGTCTGCACAAAATGATTGCCAAATTTGTACACAAAGTCGTTTTATATATATATATATATATATATATATATATATATATATATATATATATATATATATATATATATATATATATATATATATATATATAATATAAAATAAACATGAATGTTCTCACAAATCCAATAAACAGTGGGAATTAACAACAACACATAATTTTGCCTTTTGATTTGCTTTCCACATTGGAAAATGAAATTAAACTCAATTCCTTTCACACCGTTTTTATTTTTGTTTTCATGACGACATTCCATTTCTATCACACTCTTGCCTCACATACTATTTTCATGGTGTAAAATATGACACAAATGTTGTTTTTTATGTAAACACAGTGCACTATTTGCATATTTCTGTTGTACTTCCTCATACCAAGTGAGAGTCAACCTTCCACTGAGCAAACCAGTTTCTCCTCCCATCCGATAGAGGACGACTAGCAGTTGAAAGAATTCGAGTAAAGCCTGTAAATTGGGAACTAACCAGTCCAAAACCTACGTAGTCTAAAACGCCAATTTGCCTAGATTTAGTCATCGTCCAAAATTAGGGCCCTGTGTGTCTTAAACTTCACCGAACCCCTTAGACTGACTCACTGAACCCCTGGGGTTTGACGGAACCCAGGTTAAGAACCACTGGTCTATATATAATTTAGCAAATGTTTTTAGGCACTTCAAATGTAATAATTATGACAAATTTTAAACATGTTACTTTCCCACCGAATTATTTTTAAACAAGAATAAAGTAGAAAAATGCTTCTTTATGAAATGCTTCATTGAGTGAGTCCACTCAAATCTGATCAAGCTGCTCACTTACACAAAATGAGTTGCCACAGCAACTGTTTAACAAGTTAAACGATGATTGACGCATGCGGCACTTTGAAGTTTCGGCTTCCAGGCATCTGTGGCAAGATCAAACCTCAACGTCTGTCAGTCATCGTTAACTTAAAAAAGCAACTCCAGTGCACTGCCTGACCAACAGAGAGCAGCAGGAGGGACAGCGAGATTACTTGATTTGCTCGGGACAGCTCATCTTTGTTTTTGTTTTGTTTTGTTTTTTTTGTAATTGGAAAAAAACATCCACGATGGACTAAGGGCGCGAAGTTTGAAGCGTAAAGCAGTGAGGGATCATTGTATTGCACATCAGAAAAGTTGAATTATGTGCATTTTCAGTTTATTTAGCAAAATTCCACCAGGATGCACATGATAAAATTATTGTCTGTCACTTTAAAACATGGAGTTATCACAAAATAAAAATACAAACCGTATTTGAACGCATGTTTACCCAACAATTAAATTACCATTTTATGTTCACTATAAAACATTTTCTGTAGTGTTAAATACCATCCAGCCCTATGCTCTTGACTTGATGAATTTAGGAAATTAATGCAACCATTTCATTGATAAACTTTCTGTAAATCCAGAAATCACAACAGAATAACAGCTTAGTTTTAAATTTAAAATTCATATTGAAAAGAAATAATATCACGCTGGGAGGTTAGAAAAACAAAAATATAAAACTGAACATTAATTTGTATTGGATAGTAATCATCAGAAACCCCTTGACTTGCCTGGTTTGTAGCCATTGTTCAAAAGACTTACTCTTATTAAAAGGCACTTTCCCACTGACAGCACCTTCCTCGGCCCCTCCCTCCAGCCACAACTCACCCAGCCCAGCCTTTCCTAACCCGCACACCCGCCTCCCCATTCCCATCATCCGCACAGCGTGCACATTTTGCTCACATCGCTGCGAGCTAGCGGGGCTGCAACTGCTCCCTCATCAGCGGTGCGAAGGAAGCGAACCTAGTTGGAGGTAAGCTTTCTCCCTCGGTTCTTATCTGTCCATTTTTTCATTTTGCCAACGTGACGCGCCCCCCTCTATTCCAGCCAGCGCAGCCGCCATGGAGGATTCGCTCACCTGCTGCAGCCAGGACACCACTTTCTCCCAGGTGTTCGGGCGCCAGGGACAGCTGATGCAAGCCAGTGAGTTGACTCTTCTTTCTAAACGTAACGGGCACACAAAGACCAAAAATTTGGAACTCGCAAATGCCCGTTGCATAATGTGAGCTCATGTTTTCATCAATTTCACACAGTCCTCAGAGGACTTTAAAACGCAACTCCGCTCGCCAACATTGCCATTAGGCTCTTTCCTCATTTAGCTCATTCAACAGATCATTCTCATCCATAACTGATGCTAAAGTGGGCAATGTTTTGCAATGTGTCTGTGATGGGAACCAAGCTACAAAAGTGCATGTTTTCCTCTTAAATTTAGCAATGATTGGGTTGAACTTTAACAATTGTGTTGCAGGTCTGTAAGGAAAAATGTCAGTACTAAAATTATCTTGATTTACCTCTTTATCGAGCACTCATTCAAATACTCTAAATTAAAAAAAACAAACTAAAAACATGGGACTATAAACAAAGTGTATTTTTGTTTTTACTCATTTTGGTTTGATGAATTATGTGTCTTATTTTATACGGCTGTAGCTATAGAATATTTTAATAATCGAGTATTCTACTGAAAATTCCATCGAGTAATCGCATAAAAAAATTTTTTAGGTAAAGCGCAATTATAAATATACATGAGAAAACAAGACATTTTTACTTAATATTGAACCATTTTTAGACAATCATTGTCTTTATTTTAGATATACATTGTTAAAAACAGCCAACAATTGCGTCTCAGACGTGACTAGAAAACCCCCCAACAAACTTACTGCTTTCATAAAAAAAAAAAAAAACATTAAGATCTTATTTAAAAATTTTTTTAAAAATCTTATTTCTTACCTAAAAATGTCATTACGCTTGATAACACACATCACTTAAAAGTTAGGTGTTCTTCCCATGTGTTTTAATGGAATTTTCATTTGTTTGAAGCTATTTTTAAGTTCTAGTTAAGTTTTAAGTTAAAGTCTAAATTTGAAGTCGTGATAGGATTTTGAGTTTTTGCAGTGTTCAAAATAAATGTATGATACCTGCTGTATTGGAGCAAATTAGGCATGAGTGCCCCTTGGTGTTTTATCCATCTATGACTTCTGAGCTAAAATTGACAGTTAGCTTTTTTTGAATTTTTTTTATTTTACACCCTCATCACTCTATAGTGCTCTTTTTACAGATTAAATAAAGCCTGTATGAAAAACACGTTAGTCACGCATCGAGAGTAGTCATAATTGATAGAAACCTAGCCCTCCGCGGGGCTAATGTTACGTTAGCAAGGTACAGTAACGTTAATCTTATTTATTAGCGCGATTTTTTTTTTTTTTTACCTTGTCACGAGTATCGCTTGTTCACTCTCGGAGTAAACGTGGTGCTTTTGGTGGAGCTGGGGCTAGACGAGTGGGTCGCGCGGTGGCGCCCGGCCCGGGTTTCGGGGGCGGTCATCGGTCGCTGGGTCCAGCCGAGGGAGCAGAAGCATTGGCGGGGCCGCAGGTAGCCGGGGCCGGGCGGGGGTAGTGTTATGCAAGCACTGTCTTACAGTGAATACATGAAACAGTGTTCGCCTTGGTCTCTAGTCTGAAATGCTCCCACACGTTTGACATTTTCTGCTTTTTCTTCGTGCCTTTCTCTTCGCTTTCGTCGGCTTCTTTGTCATTACCTCTATTTTCATTTGTAGTTGAAATCAAATATATCTGCCGGCTCTCCCTTCTTCCTCTATGCACGTTAAATGTAGTCTAGGAAAAACGTCATGCTTAGAGCTGGCAAAATTAAATGATTCTTCGAGGCGGAGAAAATGCCTCAATCAATTTTTAAAATCGAGTTACTCAATTTATTGGAATAATTGTTTGAGAACTGACACAGAGAGAGAGAGTGAGAGAGAGAGAGAGAGAGAGAGAGAGAGAGAGAGAGAGAGAGAGAGAGAGAGAGAAATTAAAAGAAAGAAGAAAAAGAATGAAAAGCAGGGGTCGCGTTAACCGAATATTTTCGGTCGTTGACCGATTTTTTTAAAACGGTGACGGAAAAAACTGAAGTCCATCCGTCATTTTGACAGGTTGCAATTCACACCCCAGACCACAGGGTGGCGAGTGAGCATATTAATTAGCTATTGTCTCTCTTGATGCATGACGTCGTTGGCCTTACTCTGAAAAATGTCAAGGCAACTGAGTGTCCGAAGTCAAGGCAACTGAGTGTCCGAAGTTTCTTCAAAAAGCCCCAAAACGAAGATGGTGTTGATAAAAGAGGTGAAAAAACAGGGCCCGGACAAGCGGGCACGCAATTCAAGTCCATGCGCACCAGGAGGAAGGTGTGAAAACTACGTTCAGGCCACAGCAGGTGAACTGTTAATTTCATTGTTCCATATGCTACATATGGTAGGCTACTTACCTACTGGGGCCACAGTCAGCTGTTTTTGTCACTGCGGAGAAAAAGTTACATATTCATCTGCTTGATGTGTGATGGCACGGTGTGGACTCTCTGTTAAGCTTGTTCGGACAGAATATTAATTTAAAATGAATGAAAACTGTCACGTGACTGTGTCGTAGCCGCTAACGCGCTCGGCCAAATGGACACACAAGTACGGAAGGTGAATTATGCTAAACAAAGGGTCACCACAACGTCATTATCATCATTTTAAAAATTTAAGTGACGGGTAAAAATAGATTATGAGCGGATTTTTATGACCCTGTCAGTCAAAATGACAGACAACGAAAAAGTCTAGCGCAACCTCTGATTAAAAGGTTATTTAGTACAGTGGTTTACTTTCAAGGTAGCAGGGAAAGAAATCACAAATTCCTTTTTTGCAAATCAGTTTTGCAGCACAAAATAAGTTTGCAAACAAATTACCTTTAAATATTTAGTTTTTTAAAAAATATATAAACATATGTAAAATATATACTGTGCCCGCCATAATTATTGTATTTATAATAATTATGTGTTTTTTAGCTTCTAATATTTTTTTTTTTCTAAATAATATGGGACCTTAATGGAAAAAAAGAGAAAAATCCAACCTTCAATACAAGTGCATTTATTCAGTAGGGAAAAAATCCCACATAAAGAAATTATTATTTGACATCAAATAATGTGTGTCACAATTATTAGCACCCCTGGTGTTAATACTTTGTACTAGTGCTGCAACGATTAATCGATTACCTCGAGTATTCGATTAGAAAAAAAATAATCAAATTAAATTTTGTTGCTTCGAGTATTCGTTTAATTAAAGTGGCTTTGTGATGGTTTATTTCTGTTTGCATTTCGATTTATTGATTAGGGTGGACACACTACACTCTGGTCTGCCTCATTTCACATGGCTGAATCCAACTGCTCCCTGTTCAGACCAACGTAAGTTTTTGTTTGAGCTCATGTTTTTTTAATGCATTCGTAATTTGGTTTAGAGGTATATTTAACCGTTTTTTGTGGGAATATGTGTCTAAACCATTTGTTAGGAGTATTGTAAAAAAAAAAAAAAAAGTTAGCATTTTATAGCATTTAAGCTAGCGGACTTTTGCTATGTAAGTTAGTCAATTTTTCTTTTGTTGTACATGGATCCCTATTTATTTTTTAATACCGTTTGTGGCTCAGGTCTGGCATTTTAATTTTTCATGTTCCTTATTCAATTACTCGATTATTCGAACTAACTAGTTCATCGATTAATCGACTACTAAAATAATCGATAGCTTCAGCCCTACTTTGTACAACCCCCTTTTGCCAACAAAACAGCACCTAATCGTCTCCTATAATGTTTCACAAGATGGGAAAAGACAGAAAGACGGATCTTCAGCCATTCCTCTTTACAGAATCTCTCTAAATCATCCAGAGACCTGGGTCCTCTCCTCTGTACTCTCCTCTTCAGCTCACCCCACAGGTTTCAATGGGGTGGAGGTCTGGGGACTGAGATGGCCATGGGAGGAGCTTGATTTTGTGTCTGGTGCACCATTTCTGTGTAGATTTGGCCATATGTTTAGGGTCATTGTCTTGCTGAAAGACCCAGTGACGACCCATCTTCAGCTTTCGGGCAGAGGGCAACAGATTTTGATTTAAAATGTCCTGGTATTTCAAAGCATTCATGATGCCATGCACC
Source organism: Corythoichthys intestinalis (assembly GCF_030265065.1). Classification (NCBI taxonomy): domain Eukaryota; kingdom Metazoa; phylum Chordata; class Actinopteri; order Syngnathiformes; family Syngnathidae; genus Corythoichthys; species Corythoichthys intestinalis. The sequence continues at coordinate 25,344,122 of NC_080403.1, read as the reverse complement.
CTAACAAGGTTCCCAGGGCTTTTGGAAGCAAAACAACCCCACAGCATCACTGACCCACCCCCATACAGTACTTCACAGTGGGTATGAGGTGCTGTCTACACGCCAACAAGCTGTTTGGGAGGCATGCACGGGGAAAACCTTTCCTCACTCACAATCATAAACGCAAACGTCTAGAGTTCGCCAAGCGGTATTGGGGCTTCAACTGGGACCGTGTGCTTTGGTCAGATGAGAACAAGATTGACCTTTTTGGCAACAAACACTCTAAGTGGGTCTGGCGTGCCACGAAAGATGCGCATGCTGAAAAGCACCTCATACCCACTGTGAAGTATGGGGGTGGGTCAGTGAGGCTGTGGGGCTGTTTCGCTTCCAAAGGCCCTGGGAACCTTGTTAGAGTGCATAGCATCATGAATGCTTTGAAATACCAGGACATTTTAAATCAAAATCTGTTGCCCTCTGCCCGAAAGCTGAAGATGGGTCATCACTGGGTCTTTCAGCAAGACAATGACCCTAAACATTTGGCCAAATCTACACAGAAATGGTTCACCAGACACAAAATCAAGCTCTTCCCATGGCCATCTCAGTCCCCAGACCTCAACCCCATTGAAAACCTGTGGGGTGAGCTGAAGAGGAGAGCACAGAGGAGAGGACCCAGGTCTCTGGATGATTTAGAGAGATTCTGCAAAGAGGAATGGCTGAAGATCTCTCTTTCTGTCTTTTCCCATCTTGTGAAACATTATAGGAGAAGATTAGGTGCTGTTTTTTTGGCAAAAGGGGGTTGTACAAAGTATTAACACCAGGGGTGCTAATAATTGTGACACACATTATTTGATGTCAAATAATAATTTCTTTATGTGGGATTTTTTCCCCACTGAATAAATGCACTGGTATTGAAGGTTTGATTTTTCTCTTTTTTTCCATTAAGGTCCCATATTATTTGAAATAAAAATTAATAGAAGCTAAAAAACACATAATTATTATAAATCCAATAATTATGGAGGGCACTGCATATATATACCAGTGTGATTTACTGAGTTATCTTGGTTGTGATAGACATTTTCTCTTTGTTCTGCAGTTTGTTTCAGTAGTGTAAATATATAAAATGTACTTTATTTTTTCCCAGCATCCTTATAACTCAATTAATATTATTAATATGTTGCTTGTAGCCCTTAACTCATCCACTACCCTTGAAATCCATTTCAACTGGGAAAGCTGGTATTGACTGCAATAGACACCTAATCTAATTTGACTGGGGGGCTGGCAACGATCGAACGATCGAGAGGCGTATTGATTAAATATTTTGACGCGAGGGTGAGTAAAGATGTACGCATACATTTTTGTGACAATATAGCACAATTTTTGACATGATCAGCAACGTAAGTTAGACCTTTTCCAATGTAGGGATTGTCTCCAGTGTCTACTGACATCACAAAAGCAGTTGGGGCATGTCCATTTTGCTGATGAAAACTAAGTTGTCGACAGTGGCAGCCAATGAGTGAAGTCCTTTTGCGCATTCTATTTGTTTTCATGTTTAAATGTGCTATGAAACATTACAGCAAGTGATTTTAAAATGATATCAGACCTTATTTTTGACACAAATCCATCAATAAGAATACCAGTAAAGGCTTAACTGTGAAATCTAATTTGTCTTCCTTTCTCAACTGCCTTTGCCCTGCCCACTAAAAACATCTCCAAACGGAAGTTGAAGTCACAACCAGTATGTCGTGCAGATTTTTGCTGTCTGCCAGTATGCTATCCATAGGCTTTCTATTTCGTTGTTGCCGCGTTGTTTCCATGTGACTGTCATTCTGTCAACATGTACTGACTTGATAGCAGCCCTAGAAAGCTAGGCATGATCATCACTACCAGAATTGCAAAAAAAAGTGGGCATTCCCTGATGCATTGTTTTGAATGGAAGAACTGAAATGGTAAAAGACAGAGGTTTTTAGGTTCAAAGTCCTCCTCATGTAAAATTACATTGGTGCAGTCATTTTCATTTTGTAACGTGATCGTTACGTTTTAGGACTAGGCATGTGCCGGTATGATATTCTGAAGGTATAATAATCTTAAACCCAAATATAATGGTTTCACGGTATTGCAATTACAGCTCTAACATGTGTTGATTTGCGATACCTTGGTTTAAAAAAAAAAAAAAAAAAAAAGTTTTTCCATTGAACAGGATTTTTTTTCCAAAACATATTAGCAAATTGGAACATAAGTATCTTAAGTTAAAATAAATAAATAAATAAATAAAATGGAATATATTCTAAATGAAATTTTAAAAAATGCAGTCCTATAGGTGAGCCTAAACCCACAGCCATAGCTCAACATCATTACCATCAGAACAAAAATAATTCAATTATGGGTTTAGGGTTAGAAAAAAAGCACGTGTGTATGACTTGTATCATGTTTGCATAATGCACACACTGTCTTTCTCAACATAGACAGTTTCTAGAGAGAAAAAAAACACGTTTTACCACCGCTAGACACACTAAACACGCTGGAGTTAACTCTCGTAGCTGGTGGGAAACCTTCACGACAGTGTTAGTAACCTTTAATTTGGTATAAATACGAAATCATATTGGAGGTGTTGCCTCCTCGGCAGCCACCCTCCGCCAACATGTTTTACATGTCGGTTGGCTCTCCTCCTCTAAACCACAGCTGTCTGTAAACTCTCTGTAGCCGAAGTATTCCCATACCAGCGATTTCTTTTTCTTCGAAAAAGGAAAAAATTCAGGAGTCATGCCATTGCCATTGTGACGCACAGCTGACTAACTGACACAGAGCAACAACCGGTGGGGCAGAGTTGAGCCTTGCAGCTGCAAGTGCGGAATTTCGCCATGCATTTTTGTGACATAATAGCTAATACCATAGTATGATTTAAAATTTTTCCGGTTTTGAAAACTTGACATTTTCATACCACGGTATACCCAGGGGTGAAAGTGGCTAGAATTTCTTGCCGGAACTCCCCGACGTGAAGGTCGCCGCGGAGACAGAATTTTTTCTTTTTTTTTTTCTTTTTTTTTTTGTGGGGGGGGTCAAACCTCTTAAACTACTGAAATGCAAAGAAAACTGTTTTAGCACAGTTATTTCTATAACACATTCAAAAACTGATTTTCATTCAAAATTGTATTTTTTCAATGATTTGCAAATAAAAGTTAACAAAAACAGCAATAAGCCCAACTTCCATCTCCTAAATTTTATTTTTATTTTCCCTTATTTCCTCACATACTACATGCCAAATCTCAATTTTAACTACTTAATAACATACAGTGCTGCTCAAAAGTTTGTGAACCCCCTCAACATTTTGGAATTTTCTATTATTTCAACCTGATTTCCTAATCAATCAATTCAGTAGTTATTTTGTGTTTTTTTAACAGTTGTGTTGTCGAGACTAAATTAAAAAGAGTTTTCATCAACTGATGTAGGTGCAAAATTGAACTGTTTGGTCACAACCAAAACCGCCATGTCTGGCGAAAAGTCAACACTGCATACCACCAAAAGAACCTTCTCCCAACAGTGAAGCATGGAGGTGGGAATGTCAAGATCTGGGCTTGCTTTTCATCCTCAGGACCTGGACAACTCCACATAGTCCAGGGAATCATGAATTCTGAGGAATATTGTCAAATCCTAGAACATAACCTGACGCCATCTGTTTTGAAGTTAAAGCTTGGCAGAAGGTGGATCATGCAACATGATAATGATCCAAAGCATTCCAGCAATACAACCAAGGAATGGCTGAAAAAGAAGAAGATTCGTGTTCTGGACTGGCCCAGTCAAAGTCCTGACCTAAATCCCATTGAAATGCTGTGGCGGGACCTGAAGCGAGCAGTTCATGCCAGACGCCCATCAAACCTCTCTCAACTGACTGCGTTCTGCAAGGAAGAATGGGCAAAAATCCCCCAAAGTAGATGTGAGAGGCTGATTAGTCACTACAGAAACCGTTTGGTTGAGGTAATCTCTGCAAAAGGAGGCGCAATATCCTATTAACTGAAGGGGTTCACATACTTTTGCACACATGATATCTGAGTTTTTCTTAAATCAACCACTTTTGTTAAATAAAGAATGACAATATAACTATTTCTTTTGTTTCAGTCCATTATTTGGAATGTCAGTATTGTGGATTTGGGTATAACTTAACATTTAATAAGGTTATTTTAGTTTTTTTTACAAAAAATCTGACCATCGCTGTGGGGTTCACAAACTTTCGAGCAGCACTGTAGGTATGAGTGTGTGCGTGAATGGTTGTATGTCTCCTTGTGCCCTGCGATTGGCTGGCAACCAGTTCAGGGTGTCCCCTGCCTACTGCCCGTAGTTGGCTGGGATAGGCTCCAGCCCCTCCGCGACCCTCGTGAGGAAAAGCGGCATGGAAAATGAATGAATGAATAATAACATAGGATGTATATTAAAATTGAAGTTAATGTAAACATTTACTTTTTGTTTTTTTTTTAATAATAAAGATATAAGTAACATACATTCAGAAAAATAAGTACAAATGACTTATATTATGCAGAGTAAAATAGAATATATTTTGAAGATCGCGCAAACATTGACTTTTTTTTTTTTAAATCATAAGGAAATGAATCAGTAGCCTAACATAAATTTACAAATATAAGTCTAAGTGCACATTGACAGCTAAGATGTTCTGAAACTCCCCATCAGAGCAAATAAAACTAAATATGATAAACAAGCCTCCTCAACTCTTTCGTTGCTCTTAAAGATTTGATCCATTTTATGTTGCATAGCCCTTTTTTTGTCGCATCAATTCAACAACTTTTTTTTTTTTTTTTTCCTTGCTGTTCCAGAAAACATGCACATTTGAACCAATCAGAGCTAACTATCTCTGCTGATCACATGTCAGTATGTCAGCCAATTGAACGGATAAATGAGTCCAGGCGTTTTGCTTTGCTGCATTCATTCGCACATTGACGTGACTCATCATCGTCAGACTCAGATAACTGCAGCAGCTGGGGAAACCTCCATGCCGTCTGTGGAATAAAATAAATAATAAATACTGATGGAAACGGATTACGCTACACAAGCACTTTATTATGCTTGTTGTTAACACTTGTGTATGTAAATCTGATGTTAGTAGATCGTTTTCTTCTTTGACAGTTTAGCATTTTTTTTTTTTTTTTTACATAGCGTTTTGACAGTTGCCTTCATATTTTCAGAATCAAAGTACCGTGTACCGAGCAGCATTTCGGCCCTGAATTTTATATCGGAACAGCATTCCGGCTCGGAATCTTATACCGGAACTGCGTTCTGGCCCTGATTCTTATACCGGAACTGCGTTCCTGACCGTTCTGGCCCACTTTCACCCCTGGGTATACCTTGAAACCGGTAATTGGCACATGTTTACTTAGGACCTTTAAAAACTGCTTGTGTTAAGCGTTTGCATGCATCTTACAAGCCATTAACTGCAACAGCAGGCATGTTAACGACTCAATTGCCGCACTACATGGTCGAGTTAAGTTGATAATATCTTATGGTGATTGTTCGGTTAAGGAAAGAGCTTTGGCTCAAGGTGAATAAATAAAAATCCCTGTTTCATCCCCAGTTATCAAAACTAGTTGCCCAAAAAAATGTAAGTGGGAAGTAGTCTAGGGAGTTGTGACGCCGTTGCAAATGCGATGCTAGGCTAGGGGACTCCAGTAATACCTGACTGTCGTCGACAACCTACAAACTACGCCCACATGATGCTACGCTAGATATCACATGTATATAGAACTAAATGCGAAATGAGAGATTCGGCAGCGCTACCAAATGTATAGAGAAGTAGATGCGAAATGATACACATGCTGGCGTTAATAAACAGCTGCCATCTTAAAGCAGTAGACGTCTCAGGAAGGCTCTGTTGTAGAGAACCTTCCTAGCGAACCTAAGTAACTTTATATCTAAAATACTCCTAAATCAGCAAAATCTTGACTTGAATATATCTTTAAATGATGAAACAGTTGTAAAACTTTCACATGTCGAAAATAGACAGAAAAGAACCAATGCAATAAGGGGCGCAATGTTAACAACTTTAACGGTTGATTCACAACATTAAATGATTTCCAAAAAATAGCAAAGGTTACTATCTAGTTATCGAAAAAGAAAAAAAAGAAAGGAAAAAAAAACAACAACAAAAAAATTAATTTAGCTCGGTCAGCAGCGGGCTTTAGAGCGCCTTGTTGTCCGCCATGAGTTACACACACAACATTCAGAAATGGAGAGCGAGGAGGTGTGGGGAAAAAAAAGGTTTCCGTGAGCATTTCTAAAGTCGGCAGGCATTTATTTATACGAAAGCTGTGGAAATTCAATTTTTCTGTTATGTACCATCTCTGAATGTTTTCAGCTGCATAATTCCCACCTCAGCAGTTTGATCCCACGAGCACATCAGATTCATAATGCGGATACATGAGGAGGTACACAGGGAGTTGCTGCAGAGGCTGAATTATTGACAAGTGGAGGCGATCAAGGTTTTCGGGCGCAACCTGGAAAAGCTTCACCAGAGAGACGTTAATGTAAAGTCACAGTTGGGCAGAATGAGTTTTGTGGGCGGCCAACTAAATGAATTGCATCTCTTGAGTGAAATTTTCAGTTGCCATATGAGAACTTTATGATGCATCTGTTACACTTAACGCCAAAGGGAGGCGTCTGTGTGGAGGTTCAAAGCTTGAGCGTTGCTGCTATTTTTAGATTTTGTGTGGCGTATACTTCCAGGACATTTCATTAGGTACGCCTGCAATGCTCGGATGAAGCTTTACTTATAAATTATTGGCAATAATATATCAGAACAATCCATTTTAATTGGCGCTGGCTAGTTCTTTCGTTACTATCCGTACACTACTCAGCTTTATTTACCGTAGAACCTAATCAACTGCAGGCGTCCAAACGAGCTGACTTATGAGGTGTTTAAAGACTTCCATTTGCCATAAGCTCCTTGACTTCCTCGCTCTCAGCGAGACTCGTGTATCTTCATCAGCTCCCCACCGCCAATTCAATCGTGGTGGTCAATAATGCAATAGGAGTGAGCTGTGTACGAAAGAAGTCACTTGTTCAACATCCGCTTTTGTAAAATATGGTTAACTAATCCAACCAAACAATTTTTATTGGTTATTAAAAATAATATATGTAAATTATTTTTGTCTATTAAAAAAAAAAATCAAACTGAAAATAAAATAATAATGAAGAAAATGGGTTTAATCATTTTTTAATGAAAAAACATTAATGAAAACACATAAGAATAATAAATTTGAATTTTGTTACCTATTTATTAATATTTATAAACTTTGTTTAATCTGCTGCTGTTGCCTGCAACAGACATTTAATCAATTTTGGCTATGAGGACCGAAAGTGATCATTTAAATTATTTATTTCTTAAAAAAAAAAAAAAAAAAAAATGTGTTAATCAATAAAATAAAAGTTCCTAAACATCAAAAAAATCCCAGAAGGCGTATCAAATAACAACAACAAAAAAAAACATTTAACAAACAGTAAACATTAAAATGTAAAATAAAGAATGACAGTAAATCAAATAACTAAATGATATGGTCGGAAACGTGATCGGAAATCGGGCAGATCTGGCCATTTTTCAGAGGATCGGAATCGGGTGAAAACGATCGGGCTTTTAATTTAAAAAAATACATATTAAAAAAAAAAAAAAAAAAGGGCTAAAATAATTCAGAAAATACCATGGCATTGTCAAAACAAACAAAAATATGTACGCGTTATACTCCGCAATAGGGCTGCAGCTATCGATTATTTTCGTACTAGATTAATCGATGAAGTAGTTAGTTCGAATAATCGAGTAATCGGATAAGGAACATGAAAAATTAAAATACCTGTGCTGAGCCTCAAACGGTATTAAAAAATAAATAAATAAATAAGGATCAATATACAACAAAAGAACAATTGGCTAACTTACATAGCATATGTCCACTAGCTAAAATGCTATTAAAACACTAACGTTTTTTTTTCTTCCCCACAATGCTCTTAACAGATTGTTCACACATATTACCACAAAAAAACAAAACAAAAAAAAAACGGCTAAATATACCTATAAACTAAATTACGAATGCATTAAAAACACATTAGCTCAAACAACAACTTAGCTTATGTTGGTCTTAACATGGAGCAGCTGGATTCAGCCATGTGAAATGAGGCAGTCTAGAGGGCAGTGTATCCACCCAAATCAGTAAAACTAAATGCAAACACTTTCAAAGCAAACCATTACAACGCCACTTTAATTAAACGAATACTCGAAGGAGCAAAATTTAATTCGAATCTTTTTCTCTAATCGAATACTCGAGTTAATCGATTAATCGTTGCAGCACTACTCCACAACACTCCTGGGGAAAAGCGGAAGAAGAAGTACTGTAGAAAGAAATAAGAGAAAAAAATAATTTTTTAATGACTGTCTGGCCTGGGCCTCTTGACACATCAATATGCCTGTCTACTCTATTGACTTATCTGAGTAGAGATTTGTGTACGTCGCCATCTAGTGGTTGGCCGCCATTACTGGGATGTTTGCACACCTATAGCAGCCCAGCATTACAGTGCTGTAAGATGTTTGTTTGTTTGTTTTTTTTTTATTGTCATCATCATCAGTATCATTGACAGTTACAAGATAGCATTGTCTTTTGTCTCAAAATAAGGTGACTTGGACTTGAGTGTGACAATATGCGATCGGGACACCCCTATTTCTTATAGTTCAAATTTATGTATGGTATAGTAAAGTATATATTATTACAGTACCGTATTTTTGTACTATAAGTCGCACCTGAGTATATGTCGCACCAGCCATAAAATGCCAAGTGAAGAGGAAAAAACATATATCAGTCGCACTGGAGTATAAGTTGCATTTTGGAGGGAAATTTACTTGATAAAATACAACACATAGAACAGATATGTCATCTTGAAAGGCAATTTAAAATAAAAATACGATAGAAAACAACATGCTGAATAGGTGTACAGTATGATAATGTTACATGATGCATAAACAACGAAATGCAAACGTGGCCGGTATGTTAACGTAACATAGTTATTAAAAATTATTCAGATAACTATAGCATAAAAAACATGCTAACAAGTTCACCAAACCATCAGTGTCACTCCAAAACACCAAAATAAAATGTAAAATGGTGTAATAATGTGTTAATAATTTCACACATAAATCGCTCCAGAGTACAAGTCGCACCCTCCAGCCAAACTATGAAAAAAACTGTGACTAATAGTCCGGAAAATACGGTATGTAATCCATAGTACAGTACATTATAGCATAGTGTAGTTTAATAATAAATCATTCACGGCACTAGATGTTGTTGTGGAGGGCCATTACATTCTTTGGCCAGAGATGAAGAATCCAGTCAAAATGGCCGCCAGCCGAAAGACTACGCCTCCCAGCATGCCGCACAACTCCTCCAGGTGTGGCTGCTTAAGCCACTTATTTGCAGCTGGCCTGGAGAACTATATAAGAGACGACCAGATGAAGTGAAGAAAGAGGCGGAAGGAGATTGACAGAAAGACTTAGAAGAAAATATTTTGATGAGAACAGACCTAAGTTGCTATTTTTGAGATATTTAGTTTATTGTTTGTTTTGTTACTTCTGGTGCTGCATTTTGGCCTTTTTCTTTTGGGGAAAACCGGCTGTTTTTTTTCTGAATAAAGAAGCAGTTTGGTTGAAAACCTTGGCGTCCCGAGCTCCTTCCTGGCCAGGCCTACCTCGTGTGCAATCACAACGTCCACTTGATTTTGACAGATAAATGAGAATTCACTGTTGGCCCCTCCCAATTCAAATGGATTGGACGTCTGTCTCTGTCAATTTCACTGAACCATTATTCTTCACTGCCAACACTCCAATTTCAGTTGAAATGTTGTGTGAGTGATCTCTCCTATTTCAAGTTTCTGCTGCACGTTAGCCGAGAATACCTGAGTGTTCAACTGCAGTCAACACGTTGCCTCAGATTTAACGCCCTCACATCAACGACACTTAAAAGCAGCGTGTGCTGCTTTTAAGCCGCGAGAGCTCTAGCAGAATATCTCAACACGTACAACGTGAATCCAATCTCAGACGACAGAAGACGAGTGAAAAGCTGATGTTATTCAAATGTATCAGGAGTTAATTTCTACGGCAGGACAGCGGTTTCCGTGTTTGCTGTCACAGCTGCGTTTTCTGCATCGTTGAGTGGTGTGCCGGAATGTCTGCTGACGCCGCATATCTGCCTCTTAGTGCCCACTCTCTGCTTTAAAATCCTCACTCGCTCTCTTCACCCCTTATCGACAGCCGCATAGCCAGCTAGTTTGGGCCAACCACAATTAAGTACCAAAGGGGATGCATTATTAATAGAAATCTATATCACTTGGAAATCATAACTTAACTCACTGCTAGGCAATAGGGAGAAAAAAGCCACAATATAACAACCGGGTGACGAATGAGTTCCATTCCTATGCTGGCAACGTAAAACGAACTTCCCCGTAAATCGGAATTAACCCTTTAGGTACCCCTAACTCTAAATAACTATGCAAAATGTCCCAAAGTATTGTGATTTGTTTGATTGTGGAGGATACACTGCCCTCTGGTGGCAGCGTTGGGTCTGGCTGGACTGCCGCCTTGTATGACTGAGCAGCAGACTCGTCTGACATGGATAAAGGACAGTTGCGCTCTGGTTTGGCCTACATAAGGCTGTAAGTTGTTTCAGCTAATAAATGTTTGTGTATGCATTTGTAATTAAGTTTAGAGCTACAGTTTATGGAATGGAATTGTAAATACTGAACGTTAGCATTCATAGCCATTTAAGCTAACGGACTTTTGTTTGGCGAATTGGGCTAATTTAATCTACTAAATTTACATTGATCAGATTAGATGGATGTTTGAACACGAATTGTTTTGTGTCATCTGTTTTTTTTGTTTTTTTGTTAAAATGTGTGTCATTTTGAACACAAGAGTACATATGCGTGTTACAGCTTTACAAATTGTCGAAAGTGAAGGAAGTGAAAAACTCCCAAAAACACAATTGCCTTGTTTGCTGTCTGTCAAGCTGAACACTTTTAACGTTTAGTGAGGACAGAACACATCATATTAATAAAGTAAAGTAAACAATAATATACTGTGAGGTACAATAAGGTACTGTTTACCCGAAAAAAAAAACAAAAAAAAAAAAAACGACTGAAGACAAAATGGTGGATGAGTGGAGTACGTCGTCACCCGGGGACTACCTGTAATTACAAAGAACATATTATGTGACCAAGTGATGATTTCATGAAAATTAAGTTATTATGGTAAATAAGTAATTCTTTACAAGAATTTAGTCATTACAATCACTCAATCTCAAATAAATAGTTTTAAAATGTATTTTTATTATTTTTAAGATAATTTGTCATTTAAGAAGAATAAAATTCAAGTTGCGTTTATTTTTTTCATTTTTTAACCTGTCTTATTTCAGCGGCTTAGACACAGAGAAAGGGAATTGAGTGTCCTTATAGACTGAACTAATGTGCTTTATGGGAGTTTGATATGCTCCAATTGTGGTTGTTCATATTGATTTATTTCTTAGGAGAAAGCAGCGTACAGGAAGGGGTTGGGGGGGAGAGAAAGGAAGCAGACAGAAGAGAAGAACAAACAACAACAAAAAATACATTATTAAACATTGATGCGACCTAAGAACATAGTGACGCAATGGTAATCTAATTATATTTACCCGTGGACATTGTGTGTGGGGACCTGTGTGTGTGTGGGGGTACTGGTAACAAAGGGAAAAGAGGAAGGTAAGTTGGAAAGAAACGTGAAAACGCAGGATGGGACGTGCACAATTCCGGCAACGTGAGGTGGGGAACCCATTATTATGAAAATCACCAGTTTTGATAGGCTGACATCCTACTCTATGCTACCTGATCACCAATCCTGGCTCCACCAAGCTCATTTACCTGAATGTGCCTAGTTGCACCTAGTCATGCGCGAACCCACTGAGAGGCAAGACACTCGCAACGTCTCTCGCTTTCAACTTTGTCAACATGGATATTTAATTTTTTCTCTTGTATCTCTTGTATGTTTGATTTACATGTTTCAATGATTGTATTGTCATGCAATGAGTTGTGTTCTGTTACATTTGTGCCTTTAGTGTGTCTGGTCATTGTGATTACCCATTAATTTCACCTTTTGTGGCCTGCGCCTTGTGTGTTGACCAATCTGCTGCCTTTTGTATCACCCACCTGTGCCTCATTGTCTTGTTACCCCATGTGTGTAAGTGCCCCATGTGCTGTCAGTCTTTGTTGCGTCATTCTGTACCCTTTTGTTCTCCTCGAGTTTGGTTTGTACTTTGCTTTTTTGGGCTTTTGTTTGTACTTTATTTTGGGACTTGTCATTATCATTAAAACCATTTTGAGTTCACCTCCTCCTTGCCTCGCCTTCCCGCTTCCCTGCGTTTGGGTCCACCTCGTCAACGCGTACTGACATGTACAGTGGGGAGAACAAGTATTTGATACACTGCCAATTTTGCTGGTTTTCCCACTTGCAAAGCATGTAGAGGTCTGTAATTTGTATCGTAAGTTCTCTTCAACTGTGAGGGACAGAATCTAATACAAAAAAACAGAAAATCACGTTGTATGATTTTTAAATAATAAATTTGCATTTAATTGCATGAAATAAGTATTTGATACGTCACAAAAATCGAACTTAATATTTGGTACAGAAACCTTTGTTTTGCTATTACAGATACCAAACGTTTTCTGTAGTCCTTGACAAGGTTTGCACACACTGCAGCAGGGATTTTGGCCCACTCCTCCATGCAGATCTTCTCCAGAGCCTTCAGGTTTTGGGGCTGCTGCCGGGCAACACGGACTTTCAGCTCCCTCCATAGATTTTCTTTCGGGTTCAGATCTGGTGACTGGCTAGGCCACTCCAGGACCTTAAGATGCTTCTTACGGAGCCACTCTTTAGTTGCCTTGGCTGTGTGCTTTGGGTCGTTGTCATGCTGGAAGACCCAGCCACGACGATCTTCAGGGCTCTCACTGAAGGAGGGATGTTGTCAGCCAAGATCTGGCGATACATAGCCCCATCTATCCTCCCCTCAATACGGTGCAGTCGTCCTGTACCCTTGGCAGAGAAGCAGCCCCCAAAAATGATGTTTCCTCCTCCATGTTTCACGGTTGGGATGGTGTTCTTGGGGTTGTACTCATCCTTCTTTTTCCTCCAAATACGACGAGCCGAGTTTAGACCAAAAAGTTCAATTTTGGTCTCATCCGACCACATGACCTTCTCCCTTTGCTCCTCTGGATCATCCAGATGGTCAGTGGCATACTTCAGACGTGTCTGGACATGCACTGGCTTCAGCAGCGGGACCTTGCGTGCGCTGTAGGATTTTAATCCATGACGGCGTAATGTGTTTCCGATGGTTTTCTTCGAGACTGTGGTTCCAGCTCTCTTCAGGTCATTGACCAGGTCCTGCCGTGTAGTTCTGGGCTGATCCCTCACCTTCCTCATGATCAGTGATGCCCCACAAGGTGAGATCTTGCATGAAGCAACCGTCAACTTGAACTTCTTCCGTTTTCTAATAATTGGTCCGACAGTGTTACCTTCTGCTTGCTTATTTTCCTGTAGCCCATCCCAGCCTTGTGCAGGTCTATTATTTTATCCCTGAAGTCCTTACACAGCTCTTTGGTCTTGGCCATTGTGGAGAGGTTGGAGTTTGTTTGTTTGAGCATGTGAACAGGTGTCTTTTATACAGGTAACAAGTTCAAACAGGTGCAGTTACTTCCGGTAATGAGTGGAGAACAGGAGGGGTTCTTAAAAAAGAACTAAGAGCCAAATTATTTACTAATTGGTAATGTATCAAATACTTATTTCATGCAGTTAAATACAAATTTATTATTTAAAAATTATACAATGTGATTTTCTGGGGTTTTGTATTAGATTCCGTCCCTCACAGTTGAAGAGAACTTATGATACAAATTACAGACCTCTACATGGCTTGCAAGTGGGAAAACCAGCAAAATTGGCAGTGTATCAAATACTTGTTCTCCCCACTGTATAACATCGCTTGTCATTTAAAAAAAAAAAAAAAAAAACTTCGTCAACATGGAGGAGTGAATCATTTTAGCAGTGGGCGACCAGCACATACTTTGTGATACCTCTCGGCTTGATTTCCAGCACATTAATGAAAAAGCAGCAGTATGGAAAGTTATTAGATAATGGCATTCTCCACTGACCATCCTAGTTATAAGATGTGTGGAGCCAGAGTCTTTTTTTTTTTTTTTTCTCCATTAATTCCAACAAAACCTTCTGCCCCCGCATGGTTGCAATCGGAAAAGAGCCAAATTTTTTAAATTCCCACCAAATTCAGAGACGAGCAATGACGCCTAGGCAGAGGGTGGTCAGCGTCGCTTGGCGCTGCAGTCGCATCGCGCCCCATGTGTTCACTTTCAGCTTAACTGCGATGACTTTTGTATTTCACCATTGCTTATCGCCTCCCGTGTGTTTAGCCCCTTAGACGTGTAATAGTCCTGCAGAAAAATGGAAATGCTGCTCGGAGGATGCCAGGGAGCACCGGCACGGCCCCCCCTGCCTCCCACCAATTTGGACTGGGAGAGCTGGAATGGCAGCGATCAAATGTTTAGTCAAACGGATTGGATGTCTATAGCTGTCAGTGGCAGCCAATGAGTTAACTATACTCTATTCTTGCAACATTATCACTAAATTGTCATGTAAGTCCAGTCAAGGCAATACGTGTTCCCTCCATTTTTAGCGTCGTATGTCTCGATCGAGTTTAACACCAAGCCTCAGTGTGATTGTGATCACCCTGGCATCGCACATCCTTACAGCTGTGTGGCGGCGTGATGTCGAGCCAGCGCGTTCCCGAGTTGAAGTAAGCAGCCTCTCTCCCCACCGCCCGTGTAAATATGCATCAGTCGCCCCTGTGGTGATGAAATGGATCTCATTCTCTTGGGTGCTTCTTTTTAACATGCTAGGCACACTCCATGTTCCGACCGCAAAGTATGCATCTTTTACTCAAAGTACACCACATATATATACTGTATATATACAGTGGGGAGAACAAGTATTTGATACACTGACAATGGGAAAACCCACACTGTATGTAAGTATGTATGTATTTGAAAATTGTTGTTTCTGAACAGATAAAAGATTCCTACTGCATGTTTGAAATGTCTCAAAGTTCTAGTCGCAAAGTTCTATCGGGTGTTAAATATGGAAAAGCTAATGAGCATGCTCGACATGGGCTCAGTTTAAAGCACGAGTGTGCGCATCGTGGGCGTGTAGTTGTCAGAATAGAAGTTGATGTAATTCGAGTGGCTGGATGTGAAGCACATTCACTCCGACTAAGCTGCGCTTGAAAACAGGACTGTCAAACGTGGTGAAAAGATTTCATCATTACATTTTGTGGCTACTTTTTACCTCGGTGCTGCGTATTTGCACGCTGCCAAGCATGCCAGTACAAATGGATTGGAGGTCCTTCGCCGTCAAGGGCAGTTAGTGACTTGTCTGTCACATAACTTCATATAAATTCTGTAAAATTCTCACAGCCCTTTAACCAAATGGCTAAATTGACCCACTTTGAACTACAGAGGCACCTCTTAACAGTGTAATAGAAAATGGAAGGTGGGTCATGTGATATCGTAGACGGCGCGATTTGGGGCTTCGCGGCATTTGATGTGAGCGAGCGCAAGTTTTGTGGAGCCCGAGCGCTTTGAACTCGCTGCTTTGTTGAGCTGCGCACAAGCGTCTTAATGAGCAACAACTGGGCCTACATTGTCTACGACTAGAATACTTGTTAGGATAAAAGCGTGATGTTTTGGGTTCTTTTTAAATTCAGTATAGGGGCCAGGAGTAATATTATGCAAAATTTACTTTTTTAATCGTGTCTACACTCTACATTAGAGGTTGAATGACAGGACTAGAGAATCCTCTCGTTCATGAGCAGACGCCAAAAACATTTGACTTCAAAGCGAAGAAATCTAGTTCAATGCTTGACAAACTTTTTACACCAAGTACCACTTCACTTAGCTCTACCCATAATGACCAGCATGTAAATATACTCACATTGTAATCCAATGTTTTCATGAATAATGTTGCTGAAACACTCCATAGATTTACTCGAATCCTTCTTAAAAGTACATAAAAACTCTTAAATCCCCTGAGTTACTTCCTATAAATTATCTAAATACTTCTAAATGTAGTCGAATACTCCGTAAAAGTAAACAAAAGACTCCTAAATGTAATAAAATACTCCCTAAATGTGCCTAAAATTACACAAATACAAAGCAAAACTACCTAAAAGTAGCCTAAATTACACACCAAAATTACTACCTTGACTCATAAATTGGGAAAACAAACGATATGTATATTATACAGAGCATGTGTAGAAGAAAAAATATTTTAAAAACACTCATTTATAGCGACAGATGTCCAAAGAGTTAAAGTAACCTTTTATAGTCCTTAAAAGTAACTTTAATACTTTTACATCTACTTATACAGTATACTGTAATTACAAGCTCATTAACTCATTCACTCCCAGCCATTTTCACCGGTGAAACCCCCTTCGCTCTCGGCTGTTTTAGTGGATTTTTTACTGATTTTGCAAGGCCCACAGAAAATTCTTTTCTATTGCTATATAAACATGGAACCCACCAAAAGAAAGATTAGACTCTCTTCTTTCAGCAGGGAAAAAAGTTAGTTCATATCTTTTTCCATTGTTTAGAAATCAGTATTAGAAAATAGCTTAGTTTGAGCAATTTTCCAATTTCTGATGAAAAAACAGAGAAATAGAGCTTTTTGTAAAAGCATACATTTCAAACATAACTTTGACTTCAACACAGCTATTTTTTGCTTTAGTTACATCCCAAACATCTGAATGTTTTTTTTCTACAACATAGGCAACAAGACAAATAAAGCTTTTGATAGCAAAGTAACAATTTATTTATACATAACTAAACTATTGAACACAGAAATGACGCTGTTGTGACCACGACAGCTGGGGTAAACTTTTCCCTCATCGCTGCCTGACTCATAAAGATGGATTTTTTTGAGTCTTCCTTTTGTGGTGACCACTGCCTCGTGGCGGATTTCGCCTGGGGAACTTGTGTTCCTGGGGGAGAACTGGTTTGGCTGTGCGCGTTTCCGGCTAAGTCGCGGGACACTGGAGGGTGCGGGGGACGTGAGCGGCCGAGCACAGCGGCGCGTCCGCTGCACTGGTGGTCTCGGTCGTTCTGCTCGGTCGTCCAACGCCTGGCATCCCGGGCGTCCTCCCGGTTGTTCTGCTCGGTCATCCGCCGCCTGGCACCCTGGACGTCCATTCGGTTGTCTTCCGCCAGTGCCCCGGCCGTGCGGCCCGGCCGTTCGTTCCCTTGAATTGGGTTGCGGGTCTTACCAAATGCGCTACTGCCCTCCAGTGGCCAGTTTTATTGCTTTAAAATGGATTTGCAGCATTGTGCTTTTGAGCTAAATTGCATCAGAACCTAGAGATGTCTCTTATGAAAAAAAATGTAAAAGACGTATAAATACGCCTTTGGGACACTGAAACAATTAAAAATAGAACGTATTATACGTTTTTGGAGCAAATGAGTTAAAAGTGATCCAACTAATTTCAAATATAAATACAAGAAAATAATCGTAATAAATATTTCAACTTTATTGCTTATTAATATTTTTAACACTGGGCAATTTGAAACATTTTTTAAAAATTGTTGTATTAGGTGTGACAACAAATTTTGGGATGCTGAATTCAAAACTGATATCAGTTTTTCCCTACCAATTCGATTTATTTCTCCAAAGTTTATACAGTATGCTACAGTATGATGGCTGGACCTGGCTTCATAAGAGTCCATTCATAAGCTTAAGAGGAGCAATCAAATATCCAGCCATCCAAGCAATTCAGATGAAGATCAGCACCTCCAAATCTGAGGTCTCCAGTCAGAAAAGGGTGGCGTGTCCTCTCCGGGTCAGGGATGAGATCCTGTCCCAAGTTGAGAAGTTCAGGTATCTTGTGGTCTTCTTCACGAGTGAGTGTAGGAGAGAGTGGGAGATCGACAGGCAGATCGGTGCAGCGTCTGAAGGAGCTGAGCCGAATGGCGAAGCTCTGGATTTACCAGTCGATCTACATTCCTACCCTCACTTATGGTCACGAGCTGTGGGTCGTGACCGAAAGGACAAGATCCCGGATACAAGCAGACGAAATGTGTTTCCTTCGCAGGGTGTCCGGGCTCTCCCTTAGAGATAGGGTGAGAAGCCCAGTCATCCGGAAGGGACTCTGTGTCTAGCCGCTACACCTCTGCTTTGAGAGGAGCCAGTTGAGGTGGCTCGGGCATCTGGTTCAGGTGCCTCCTGGACACCTCCCTGGAGAGGTGTTCCAGGCATGTGCCACCGGCGGGAGGCTCCGGGGATGACCCAGGACATGCTGGAGAGAATATGTCTATCGGCTGGCCTGGAACCACCTTGGGATCCCGCCGGACTAAGCGGTAGATGATGGATGGAAGTTTATACCTATGTTGTTATTAGATGCACACAACTACTTTGTAAAAACATAAAAATATTAAATTGATATTGCAGTCATGCCTATTTTGCCCATATTTCTTTATTTGTCAATATTTGAACATTTTTATACCACAAGTTTTAAGAAAATGAGGAACACACAGTGCGAAAACCTAACGCGATAAGGAAAAATTGAAAACAACTTTGAAATCTGCACCCAAAAATTTGTTGAAACACGAATTAGACCTATAACAACAAAAATTGTCTTTGCAGTGTAATATTGAGGTTTGTCAATTTAATTAAGCAATTCTTTCTCTTATCACTAGAGACCTGTGTTCCACTGGTCATGTTGACGCTTTAGCACAGATATGTCCAAAGTCCGGCCCGGGGGCCAAATGCGGCCCATGGTCAAATTTCATTCGGCCCTCAGCTTCTGTCATAAAATCAATAACGTCTGGCCCGCACACAGACTTAATAAATTGGTCAGCAGTACTGCTACCAGCATATGAAGTAGCTTATACACTAAATGCTGCTCCTCATTTACCCACTAAAAGGCGGCAGTACTCTAAACAACATTTGATTTTAACATTTAACATTTACATTTACCGTTATGGCCCGTATATAAGACGGTGTTTTTTTGCATTGAAATAAGATTGAAAAAGAGGGGGTCGTCTTATATTCGCGGTCTAGACATTATACCCATTCGCGACGCTAAATGTCGCCAGATATCATTGAAGCGCTGTTCTGGTATGACAGATCTCAGCTACTCTCCCCATTCACGACGCTAGATGGGGCCAGATATCATTGAAGCGATGTTCTGTCATGGCAGATCTCAGCTACTAGTTTAACCAGTTTGCATCATTTTATTGCGATGTTTTTCCTTATTCAGATTTGTTTCAAGAGTACAGTTACAGTTAGACTTCACTTTGATGGTTAATGCAGTTATTGCAATTTTGTTGTTTTATCACAATAGATTGGTTTATTTACAATTCAAAAACAAGAAGCAATTCATTTACGAATGTGATTGCACTTTAGTTTACATATTTAAATGTTCAGATATTAAGATTTGAATGAGGCAAAATAACATGCCTTTTCTCTCAAATATATTGTTATAATCATTTGTTTCGGATGTACTGTAATTATTTTCTGTATAAAAATTAATTTGGTGTTCAAAAAGTCTTTTTTTTCAAACTTGAGTCTTGAAAAAGAGGGGGTCGTCCTATAATCAGGGCCGTCTTATATTCGGGCAAATACGGTATTTCCAATTTTTTAAAATGGCGACAATCACCAAAAAAAAAGTTGACAGCGACGGCCAACGCTTCAAGGATAGGTGGAAATTGGACTATTTCTTCACTAAAATACGCAACTGTGTCTGCCTCATTTGCAAAGCGACAGTCGCTGTTTTTAAAGAGTTCAATGTGAGGCAATATTACCAAACAAGACACGCTGACATGTGCGACAAGATTAAAGGGAAGATACGCACCGAGAAATTGAAGCAACTTGAAGCTAGTTTAATTTCAAAACAGCATCATTTCGCAAGAGCCCCAGAGTCGGAAGAGAACGCCACAAAGGCTAGTTGCGAGATTGTTGATATTATTAATTTAAAAAAATAAAGCAAATGTGACACACAGAAGAGCTTGGTAAAATTTGCTTAAATATATTGTTCTACGTAAAGGACGTTAGCCAAGGTCGGCCCCCCACTTTTTTACCACACCAAATCTGGCCCCCTTTGCAAAAAGTTTGGACACCCCTGCTTTAGCATATTGATATCACGGCCAAAGCGCCATGAACAAGTTTGCACCAGTCACGTGACACATACTGCACACACTTTTAAATTACTATGCAGAGTAAGTAAAATCATGTCTGCCTTCCACTAAGGGAGAGAATGACCTCCGCTTGAACAAAATTAGCCTTTCGGCCACAATTGATTCTCATCTCTGAAATGCATAGAAGTCAGTGAGCAGGTACAGGTATATTATGGCTAGACCTGGTTTCATAGGAGTCCATTCATAGGCTTAAGAGTAGTAATCAAATATCCAGCCATCCATTTTTATACTGCTTATCCCCTTTAGAGGGATCCTATTCAAGCAAACGGCAAACGACACCCTCCACTGATCACCAAGTTAATCGAGGGGCACATAGAAAGACACACGATCATTCACATTCACTCCACCACTGAGCGGGAACTGAACCGGAGCTGCCTGCACCCAAGTCAAGCGAATAAACAGCGACGCTGCCAGTGATCCGAAGATTTTAGACCATAACAAATGGATTCCTGCCGAGATCAGAGCAAATCATTACGTCATGTGAATGTGACTGAAAGTGCCCAGATGGGGGCAGCGTTGCCTCTCCTGCAAGTCAGAGCTGCACCCTCACAACTCCAGCCATCCCCTGAAGACTTCCAATTTTTTCTCTGACGTATCACACCTGAAAGGCTGCACAAGCAAAGTTATCATCTACTGCAGAGAACATTTGACATGTGGGAATACAGTCTATGTGTGTGTATGTGTTTATATCTGCAAGCAATTAGTTGCAGTTTCCATATCAACTGAAGCAGTGAAACCTCCAAGAAATGATTTGGCTTCATTATGAAAGGATTACCATAGTACGAGTGAGTCCACAAGAGAGCCAGGGCCTTATTTAAAATTCACATTTGCTATTCATACATTTGGAGAATATACTACAGTTATCCACTAGAGATTTCCTTTCCTCCCTATGCGGTTTCTAACTTGGCTTGCACATATTACATTTAATGAGCAGCACAAAAACTGACCGCAAGTTTGAGTGTCAAAGTATGACCACAAATAATGGGACACGTGGCGATTCTAGCTACAGGAAGTGGAAATGAAAGAACATATTCACATTTGACCTTAACATGCATGGAACGTGGCTTCAGTGGTCTAATTCGTCACGTCGCCCCTTCTTCTGCCGTCCAGTTGCCATAGCATAGTTCATCATTACAGCTGGTGATGTACGATATGATGATATACAGTGCATGGGTAAACCTCAACCATGAGAGACAGAATGTGGAAAAAAAAAAAAAAAGAAAATCACATTGTTTGATTGTTAAAGAATTTATTTGCAAATCATGTTGGAAAATAAGTATTTGGTCAATACCAAAAGTACATCTCAAAAGTTGTAAGTACCCTTTGTTGGCAATAACAGAGGCCAAACGTTTACTGTAACTCTTCACAAGATTTTCACACACTGTTGCTGGTATTTTGGCCCATTCCTCCATGCAGATCTCCTATAGAGCAGTGATGTTTTGGGGCTGTCATTGGGCAACATGGACTTTCAGCTCCCTCCACAGATTTTCTATGGGGTTGAGATCTGGAGACTGGCTAGGCCACTCCGGGACCTTGAAATGCTTTTTACGAAGCCATTCCTTTGTTGCCCTGGCTGTGTGTTTGGGATGATTGTCATGCTGAAAGACCCAGCCACGTCTCATCTTCAATGCCCTTGCTGATGGAAGGAGATTTTCACTCAAAATCTCTTGAAACATGGCCCCATTCATTCTTTCCTTTACACAGATCAGTCGTCCTGGTCCCTTTGCAGAAAAACAACCCCAAAGCATGACGTTTCCACCCCCATGCTTCACAGTGGGTATGGTGTTCTTTGGATGTATTTCAGTATTCTTTCTCCTCCAAACAAAAGAACCTGTGTTTCTACCAAAAAGTTCTATTTTGGTTTCATCTGACCATAACACATTCTTCTAGTCCTCTTCTGGATCATCCAAATGCTCTCTAGCGAACCGCAGACGGACCTGGACGTGTACTGGCTTCAGCAGGGGGACACGTCTGGCAGTGCAGGATTTGAGTCCCTGGCGGCGCATTGTGTTATGTACTTCCTGATCTAAGTACATGTAAGGCCGAGACTTGAATGGAACAACACTTCTTTATTCAGTGTGCTTCTCATCAAATATGTCACAGAGATATAACAGAGATTCCTTTTTATACTGTAATACCACACCCACAGGAAGTGCACACTATGGCAACAGCAGTGTGACATAAATATGTCACATCTCCTCCCCCCTTACATAACATGTCCCAGAAATAAACACAAGAATACCTCCTGTTTTCCCCTCATTACTTATTACTCATAAATCCAATCTATCAGGCGGTCGCCTGTCGCGTGCAGGATAACGACGTTCAACAGTCACTTCCGATTTCCCACTTGTGGAAACAGGTTCCGATACCGTTTCAGGTTCCGTTTGGGCATTGGTTGAATTAGACACAATTACAGCAGGATTGTTTGGGTTTGACACATCCGGTAAGCTAGACATTTCTGGTATAATTACACTGCTAGCATCATCACAATCAATAGACAGTTCTGGAGTAGTGTCTGATGTTCCCAACAATTGATCCACATGGCGACGCCAAACACCATCAGCTGTCTGAACGGTGTAGGAAACAGGCCCGGTTTGAGCAATGATGGTGGCAGGGGCCCACTTTTCCTTACTCGGGTAACTCTGGGCCATAACAGAGTCACCAGGTGCAAAAACTCGGTTCTTGGAATGCAGGTCTCTGTACTTGACTTGCTTCCGTTGATCCATTTGAACAATCTCAGTTCGTATCTCTCGAGAAAACATGAGGCTTGCTGGCGATACTTTGGTAGTTGCATGCACAGATGTTCGGTATTTGAGGAGAAATTCGTGTAGTCTCTGATGGAGTGTACTTTGCCCTTGTGATGCTTTGAGAGCATGTTTGAGGGTCTGCACAAACCTCTCTGCCAGGCCGTTGGTTGCCGGGTGATAGGGAGCCGACTTAATGTGTTGAACCCCATTGGCTTGCAGGAATTCAACCATTTCTTTTGACACAAATTGGGGGCCATTGTCTGAGACGAGTTGTGCAGGGGCTCCGAAACGACTAAACATCTCCCCTAACTTCTCAATTGCCTTTTCCGATGTGGTTGATTTCATGATAGCTACCTCTGGCCACTTACTCTGGGCATCGATAGCAACCAGAAACATTCGATTTTCAAAAGGCCCCGCAAAGTCAATATGAATGCGGTGCCAAGGGTCCTGAGGAAAATCCCAAGGATGAAGTGGGGCTGCAGGTGGATTGTTGCGAATCTTCTGGCAAGATGAACAACTTTTTACCGTCTCTTCGATCTGTTTATCTAATCCTGGCCACCAAAAATAACTTCTTGCCATTTCTTTCATTTTAACAATACCACTGTGACCTGCATGCAGTTGCGCAAGCATTTTAGCACGCAATGACTGTGGCACAATCACTCTCCTCCCCCACAGCAAACAACCCGATTGAACAGAAAGTTCCCACCTCCTATCCAAAAAAGGTTTGAGAGCGGTGCTCTCACACTTGGTTTGTCCTTTAATTACCATGTCCATGACGACTGACAGGTCGGGGTCGTTCCGAGTTGCACGTTTTACTTGCGACGCTGAAATTGGTGCATGTTCAACATTTCGGAAATAGAATATATCCACTGAGGTAGGTTCATGTTTTGTGACAGGAAGCGGCAACATCGAAAGTCCATCAGCATTGCAATGCAAATCAGATTTACGATACTTGATGTCGTATGAGTGAGCTGATAACAACAAAGCCCACCTCTGAAGACGTGCAGCAGCCAGTGAAGGGATTCCTGCATGAGATCCCATCCTCGTCGCCACTTTTGTTATGGACTTCCTGATCTGAGTACATGTAAGGCCGAGACTTGAATGGAACAACACTTCTTTATTCAGTGTGCTTCTCATCATATATGTCACAGAGACATAACAGAAATTCCTTTTTATACTGTAATACCACACCCACAGGAAGTGCACACTATGGCAACAGCAGTGTGACATAAATATGTCACACATTGTATTACCGATAGTAGCCTTTGTTACTGTGGTCCCAGCTCTCTGTAGGTCATTCACTAGGTCCTCCCTTGTGGTTCTGGGATTTTTTGCTCACCGTTCTAGTTATCATTTTGACGCCACGAGGTGAGATCTTGCATGGAGCCCCAGATCGAGGGAGATTATCAGTGGTCTTCTATGTCTTCCATTTTCTAATAATTGCTCCCACAGTTGATTTCTTTACACCAAGCCTTTTACCTATTGCAGATTCAGTTTTCCCAGCCTGGTGCAGGTCTACAATTTTGTCTCTGGTGTCCTTCGACAGCTCTTTGGTCTTGGCCAGAGTGGAGTTTGGAGTGTGACTGACTGAGATTGTGGACAATTGTCTTTTATACCGATAATGAGTTTAAACAGGTGCCATTAATACAGGTAACGAGTGGAGCCTCGTTAGACCTCGTTAGAAGAAGTTAAACCTCTTTGAGAGAGAAATCTTTCTTGTTTGTAGGTGACCAAATACTTATTTTCCACTCTAATTTGCAAATAGATTCTTTAAAAATCAAACAATGTGATTTTCTGTTTTTTTTTCTTCACATTCTGTCTCTCATGGTTGAGGTTTACCCATGTTGACAATTACAGGCCTCTCTAATCTTTTCAAGTAGGAGAAATTGCACAAATGGTGGTTGACTGACTACTTATTTGCCCCACTTTATATCGCCAATACGGTATAAAACCTTCTATCGACGTTTTATGTCTAGTGTCATTATTGCAATAAATAGACCTGTTGCTGCAATGTACATTTTGGCACACAGATAGCGCACAATTTGCACTGACTAAATCAATTTTGGTGTGTATAATTAGCTCAAACAATCAACGTGTATTTATCATGGCGCAACCAATCAAAGTTCAGAAAAACAGTCATTGCCACTCTGCAACTGAGCAAAGGACTGAGGGGCGTCCGTGCAGAAAGCAGCATATAGCAATAAAAACTCTGAAGGTTTAACATGTACAGGGCAACTTATCTGAAATCTAATTGGACAAAGAAGATAATAGACTTAAGATATGCATTAATACAATTTAAGTTGTTAAAGGGAATCAGTGCTTCTGCTAGTACATATTTCAACCAACGTAGAATTCTGTAAACACTGTACAGAATCGGAAAGAAACATTGAGCCTACAATTAAAGAAAGAAAAACGTTCGATAATTACTGGAATAACTTGAAACTGACAAAAGTGACTGGTCCAATTACTCAAGAGGATTTATCAAATTGGACCCACATGCTGCTGGTGCTGCACAAGAACAACGCTGCAGGCTGTCACCCACAAAAAGGCAACATCGCTTAGCCCTTATTGAACCCCACACTTAAGAAAAATTCCAGTCCATCTTCTAGAGTGTGACAGTTCAAGGTGGTGTTATTGCACCGGTTGCGGTCCAGCGTGGACTTTTTGGGCCTCGCTAAAACGGCACAGCGTATTTATTCTGGCACCATTATCTTGGAAATAAAGCCTGGCGCTCTAGTGTGCGATTGCCTCATATTGTTCATTCCCGCTCTTCTGGACCTTTTGGCTCCAAATAGAGCTATTGGAGCCTCGTCAAATTGTTTTGGCAGAGGCTATCTGACACAAAACCGATGGTGCCCCGAGCATATGAGGCGAAGAGAGACTTTAATGCAGTTTCTTGTTCGACCGCTTACTGATGGATGTTTAGGTATTGCGTAAAACATCCTTCTGATCATACGTTGTTTTCATATGTACATTATACTGCTTCTTTTTGGGATGGGCTCACATGCCTCATTAGAGCGCATTGTTGATGTATCATTTCTCCCGTGGGTGTCGACTAAGAATGTAATGGGCTGTCCGCATTCCAAATCACATGAAATGTCAGTTTAAACTTGCAGTATCTGTACCTTTCTTCTCCTGGAAACACCAATAGGATATATTCTGGATTCAGACTCTAAACTCTTTTCCGGTCAATGCTGTGTCAATAACAACAAAACTGCTTTCTGTCTTGTACTCGCTGCCTATAAAAATCATCACCGAGTCTGATAATCCTCACGAATTGCCGTAAATTCCACATTAAACAATGCTCCTGACTATAAGATACTCACATTTTTATAAAATTTAAGAAAAAATGTGCATGAACCTGACTACAATCCACTGGTTTCTACATTTTAATATAAGATATTTACACAGAATTTTTTTACAACTTCATGAACTAGAAATTGCAGTTTCTGAAGAAATTAAAATGGGGCTTTGCTGTGATAGATACAGCTCTATCAGCTCACTTCCTGCTGATTTGGGGACATTTCAGGGTCACGTCCTGTTAATATCGGGTCACTTGCTGTTAATTTGGAGACATTTCAGGGACACGTCCTGTTGATATTGGGTCACTTGCTGTTGATTTGGAGACATTTCGGGGACACGTCCTGTTGATATCGGGTCACTCTGTTGATTTGGGGACATTTCAACGACACTTCCTGTTGATATCAGGTCACTTTCTGTTGATTTGGGGACATTTCGACAACACTTTCTGTTGATATCAGGTAACTTACTATCGATTTGGGGACATTTGGTGGACACGTCCTGTTGATATCAGGTCACTTCCTGTTGATTGGGGCACACATGTTTTTTTTCGCCATTGAAAATGAATGGGAAATTTGGACGTACATTGCCATCAATGGCATTGACTTACAGTACATATATGTCAATGGAATCCAAGTACATAGGCATCAACAGAATCAACATACATGGCCGTCAATGGCATGGGCGCGCACAGCCCTCATTGGCATCTATGTATATAGGCGTCAATGCAATGTAAAAGCCATTGGAAATGAATGGGTTATTTGGACGTACATGGCCTTCAATGGCATTGACTTACTTGAGCGCCAGTTGAATGTCAATGGGTTGTAATGGTAAATGGTAACAAATAACGAGAAATTATACATTTCTGCCATAGAAAATGAATGGGAAATTTAGACGTTCATGTCTGTCAATGGCATCCCATTAGAAATTAATGGGACAGTTTTGGGCAAATTTTGGGGGAACCGTAAGTCTTTGCCAAATTCTGTATACAACTTTTATGGCCATTTCTGTCCATTTTTTATGTGTAAATCATTCAACTCAATTCAATTCAATTTTATTTGTATAGCCCTGGATCACAACAAGGTTGTCTCAAAGGGCTTTGTAGAGGCAATATGATACACAATCAGAAACAGCAAATGAAGCAACAAAGATGAACAAAGATGAATAAATAAAGTTCAAGTCCTGGGTATCCCCATCCTTAGACCCTCCATGTCGGCAAGGAAAAACTCCAAAAACTCCAGAGTCTTTGGGAGAAAATGAGAAACCTTGGGGAGTACCACAGTCAGGAGAGATCCACTCCCAGGGCGGATAGACAGGAAGCCCCAGGACTGCTAATGGGAATTAGCAGGCAGAGTTACAGTCCGTAAAGATGCAGTGGAGTAAAGGTACAAGAAGAGGTCCATCTAGCCAGATGAGACGGGGGTGCAACGAGGACGTCCATCCAGCCAGGGAAAAATAGCCGCTCCCCAGAGTGGAGCGGGGAAAGGGGACACCGGGTGACTAGTGATGAAGAGACTAGACAACTAGATATTAACATTGGAAAATAGAAATAAAGTAAGACAAGTGGTAGGTAGAGTGAGAAAAGGGAGATAGAACTCAGTGGCTGTACTTCCCCCAGCATTATAGCTTCTAGTGCAGCTTAGACTAAACTGTGAGTCTACTCCGACTTCAACTAGCCTGACCATAAGCTTTGTCGAATAGGAACGTTTTTAAACTAATCTTAAATGTGCAGACTGTCTCGGCTTCTTTAATATTAGCTGGAAGCTGATTCCATAAAACAGGGGCTTGGTGGCTAAAGGCTCTAGCTCTGACAGTACTTTTAGAAACCCTGGGAACTACCAGTAGACCTGCATTCTGAGAGCGGAGTGTTCTTTTGGGGCGGTATGGAACCAGAGCATCGGTGAGATAAGATGGCCCCAACCCATTAATGGTCTTAAATGTAAGGAGGAGGATTTTAAATTTCATTCTAAACTCGACTGGAAGCCAGTGAAGGGCCTGGAGCACAGGGGTGATGTGCTCTCTTCTATTGGTTCCTGTTAAAAGTCTTGCTGCTGCGTTTTAGACTAGCTGAAGACCTTTTAGAGAACTTTTAGGACAAGCTGCAAGTAGGGAGTTACAGTAATCCAATCTCGATGTAACGAACGCGTGAATTAATTTTTCTGCATCGCTTTTAGCTAAAATATTTCTAATTTTGGCTATGTTGCGCAGGTGAAAGAAGGCCGGTTTGCAGGTTTGTTTAATGTGAGCTTTAAACGATAAGTCAGGGTCGAATAAAACTCCTAGGTTTTTAACTGTGGTGCTGGAGGCTATACTTACATTGTCCAGAGTGACTATCTGGGCAGCTAAAGAGTCTCTCACACTTTTTGGGCCTATTATAAGGACTTCTGTCTTTTCAGGGTTAAGTAGAAGATAATTAGTGCTCATCCAGGTATTTACATCTCGGACGCAGGTGCTTAGTTTGTCCACTTGCCTGATCTGCTCAGGTTTAATTGATAAATACAGTTGTGTGTCGTCAGCATAACAATGAAAGTTAATGCTATGTTTTCTGATGATATTACCTAGAGGAAGCATATACAGCGTAAACAGGATAGGCCCGATGACCGATCCTTGCGGCACACCATAAGTAACTCTAGAGTACGGTGATGATTGCTGGTTTACATTGACAAACTGGTACCTATTCGATAAATATGATTTAAACCAGCAGAGAGCTGCTCCTCTAATGCCTATGTCACATTCTAGTCTCTGCAATAAAATATTAAAGTTTTAATTTATATTTATATTTGATTTATATAATTATATATGTTATATATTATAATCATGAGATTTTGAATTTTTTTTTCATTTTTCAAAATACCCGTGTTTACAGGCGAATGGACATTTTGGGGGTTCATTCGAAAAATTTCCTGTGTCGCATGAAAATTCCGGTCATTTTGATATTTGAACGGTGACGGTCGGTCAAACGGTTTAGGATGTGTGGCGCGCCGAAGAAAACGCCGTTAAAAAAAAAAAAAGCAATTTTACCTCATGGTCCTTTGAAAGGTAAAGCTCCATATAACTAAATGAACATCAGCACTCTTCATTCGTATGCCACGTCCTTGTCATTAATACTGTATGTAGCCACCCCTGTGGTGTGTTCACAGCCAATCTGAAATGGCAAAAGCATGTCTCTAAAATCGAAATTACTGCATTTACCAAGAAGAAAAAAAATAAAATCCACTTTACCTTGAATTGTCAGCTTGCAACAGATGGACTCCTCATAGTGCTTTACGAAATCAGGGCTAACAGCCGTCATTGCAGCTTCGTCATAACGCACTGTGGATGTTTGTTCTTTTTAAATCTGTCAAACCACTCCAGGCCTTAACTTGTACTTCTGTATTGGCACCAAGCATTGACAGAGACTTCTTCTGCAATACTATCTCCATAGTGCCACTCAAACTTGGCTAGTAGAATGCTAGCATGGCAGCTTTGTCATTGCAAACAGTTTTATTTTTAAATCTCACAAACCACCAATTGTTAACCCTAAAACGCTCCTCTTTATTAACAATACGGCTCTTCTCTTGACAAGAAGTCCGCAAGTACTCAGAAAACACATTTCTTTTTGCAAGTGTAGCGACAAAGCTAAAGGTGTGTTCGAAAATACTCTCTGTATCCGCTTCCGCTGCTACACTCAGAAAGTGTTGTCGGACAATGGAACACCTCACTATGGTGCTCTGTCAGGGTGACCATATTTTGACCTCCAAAAATTAGGACACTCGGCCCGGCCTCGAGATACTTGAATTTTACTCGAAGTTCACTCAAAGATGCCTATGTCACTTTAACATATTTAAAGTGTGCCTCCTCCGTCTGGACAGAAAAATTCAGATTAAAAAAAAAAAAACATAGGCCTATTGCCATATAGTATATATAATATACTATATGGATTTTTTTTTTTACTCAACAGGCTTTATTCTTTCTAAAAAAAATAAACAATTAAAAAAACAAAACAAAAAAAACAAACGAATAATGATTAAAAAAATAATAATATAATGCAGACCCATGGAAATGTAGTCCAGTCAGTACACACACACAGTGGGCTATGTGCCAACTCAACATTTTTATAAATTACTATCACGACAATTGTCGTTGACAAATTGTTATCCCCACTCAATTTTTATTCTCATTCAATGTTCTAGATCAAGGGTCCCCATCTGCCGGGCCGCGGACCGGTACCGGTCCGTGGCACATTTGCTACCGGGCCGCAAAGAAATAATAATTTAATAACGAATTTAATAATTCTGGCCGAATTAACCCTGTGCCCCTGCTTAACACACCAATATCTCTGTCTACTCTAGATATAATACTACGGGATAGATTACAATGTTCTCATAGAAGTCCATTGATTGGACTGCTAGCAGTACATCTTGTTTGTGTATATAATATATCTATGTGCGCTTGTCCTCGATAATAACGTATTACTAGGCCGCGGGCGCAGCACATTTGTTCCCGGAAATAATTAGCCCCCTCACGAGCGAAGATAACTGGAAAACAGACGTCTTTGGAGATATTTTTACGGCGAAAAGGATATTTTTACGGCGAAAAAGGCACCTTACGAGCCTACAACCTCGAAGACCCACGAACTGCGAAGGAGTGGATTCGTGACCCGTTTGTGAATAAACAGAGATCGCAAATGACGACGACCTTATTAAACGTACATTTGAGACAACAACTCTACCGAGGTTCTGGATTAAAGTCATTCTGGAATATCCTGACATCGCGACAAGAGCATTGAAAACCTTGATACAATTTCCAACATCGTATCTTTGTAACGACAAGGCGAAGTCGTTAATGGTGAGCGCGGTGTGCAGTTGTTGTGTGCAGCTTACATGGCAGGATGAATCTGAGGAGAACTTTTCTACAAGTCCTTCCATGATCAAACGTAAGTTAATATTCCTTTCTTTCAAGAAAGTTTGTAGTGTTTACTTTGGAATTGCTGCATTTGCGCATTTTGCGGCTATGTTTAACGTTACGCGCATGCGCAGAACCGCATCGTTGCAATTTTTGATGGGTTGCAAAATTTGTCAGAACACCGGTCCGTGAAAAAAAAGACCCAAATAACACCGGTCCAAACGCAGCATTTCAAAACTACATTGCCCATAATGCCTAGCGCGGCAGAGCTCACTGATAGCTATGCTATTAGCGAGTAATGAGAGACGAGGCAAAATCAAACTTTGCTATAAAACTTTACGATCATTGGCAGCGCAGCGATGCGACACCAAACGGGATTTTACAGATTATGCCAGTACAAATTTCCAACAGAAGTCAACAGTCGCCATTATATACGGATTTATCATTAAAAAAAAAACTGTTTTCTGAGTAAATCTCGGATCCATGTGGGCTCCAGTAGGTCTCCTGCACTATTCGCGGCGACTGTGGTGTAATTCAATTGAAGATTCATCTGAAAAATCCACCTTTTGCCACAAAACAGTGAAGTTTGGTGGTGGCAAAATCATGATCTGGGGTTACATCCAGTATGGGAGTGTACGAGAGATCTGCAGGGTGGAAGGCAACATAAATAGTCTGAAATATCAGCAAATCTTAGCTGCCTCGTACATTCCTAACCATAAAAGGGGACAAATTCTGCAACAGGATGGTGTTCCATCGCATACTTCAATCAAGATCCTCCAGGACTGGCCAGCCCACTAGCCCAGTCACCAGACATGAACATCATTGAGGATGTCTGGGGTAGGATGAAAGAGGAGGCATGGAAGACAAAACCCAAGAATGTTGATGAACTCTGAGAGGCATTGGAGACTGCTTTCTTTGATGTTCCCGATGACTTAATCAAAAAATATGTGAATCCTTGCCGAACAGCATGGATGAAGTCCTTTAAGCCCATGGAAGTCATACAAAATATTAAATTTGGATCTCAAAGCACCACTACTTAATTGGCTTATGCTATGTAACATACTTTTGTATTTGATCTCTTGTATCTTTTGTTAGGGACTGTATACCATAACTATAACCAGATGAAAATGACCTCATAGTAGTTCCTTGTAACAACATAATCCGTGTGACCCCTTCTGCAATCGGCAACTGTAATAATTTTTGTAATTTCGCCTCGTTTCGGTCACTCAAGTGGCTGGCGTATCAATCTACACCCCATTTTAACACAGGCTGCACAGATTGTTAGAATTTTGTCCACGATTAATCACCGAAGTGAAAAGAACAAATATGCAATCTTTAAGGTGGATCCTTTAGGGTTGAAACTGCGAGCCAAATCCTTAATCTGCCGCTGGTTTCGATTTAAGGCGTATGGCGAGGTAGATTCACACTGGCGCTGTGAAGCTGGACACTGTTCAAAACATTCAACTTCCGAGAATATATATATATAGGCGCTTCCAGGAGTTCACACAACCACACACAGGAGTCACATCTACATCAAGCTGAATCCATTTTTGGAGATCCCGTGGGTTCTTCTGGTTTGCTTTAGCATTTTAAAATTTTGCCTACTTCAACCGCAATTCATAGTGTTTTGTCTAAACCGGAAGTCCGTAGCAGAAAATGTCAAAGATGGCGCTGCCCATGTTTCGCTCAGGAAACTTGTCTGTAAAAAATGAAATACCTAGCCTGTGGCATGAATGAATGAAATGTTTATTGTCATAATCATCCGTATCATTGACAATTACAAAATGTGATATGATTAGCCCGAAGAAAGACAAGGGCAGATGGGAGAAGCATATGCTTATCAATACCTGTCCCCCTACAGCCAAGGACGCACAATCAAACATGGTAGAGTTGCATACATCACATTACATGAGCTTTTTTGTTTTTTTTTCCTTTTCCACATGAATTATCTTCCCAAAAGTTATTAATTGGCATTGCACTTAGGCAATGTTGTTAGAACTGAGAAGGGTACATCTGCACACAGCTTGAGCTGAATCAAGAATTAATCCCTTGAATGTTGATATTTGTCTGTTCCAACGTCACCCATGACTGTTTCAAAGGGTGTCTGTTAAGGGTGTAACGGTACATATATTGAACTGTTTCGGTACGTGGTAGTCAGTTCGGAACGGACGCGTACCGAACGAGTTTCTGACGTAATATAACACTTACTTTTCGAGGCTGTGAGTCGATCGGGTTACAGTTTCTTTGTGTAGATTATATTTACTCCGTCTTCTCTACTATAATGAGGACCAACACGGTAGGACGGTCCAGAAACGTCAACAGCGCGACAACGTGGCCGCCGCGAGCACGCAGTGAAACGCGGGCGTTAGAATCAGCCAATGCACACCAGTCACAGTGCGGCCGCGTGTTAGATGCGTCCCGGAAGCGGCTCAACGCGATGCACGCGAAAAGAACGGCAGAGTTTATTATTTGACGCGAGACGCGGCCCTCCTGCATCAATACTACTAGCTAGGATCAGGCCAGAAGTCACTCGTGTAATAATATGGTGGATCCGGTCGATTTTCAAACTAATATGCAATCGTAACCTACTTTTTGAGTCCATTAGATCTCTTGAGTGGTAGTTCG
Organism: Corythoichthys intestinalis; assembly: GCF_030265065.1. Lineage (NCBI taxonomy): Eukaryota > Metazoa > Chordata > Actinopteri > Syngnathiformes > Syngnathidae > Corythoichthys > Corythoichthys intestinalis. The sequence continues at coordinate 25,310,277 of NC_080403.1, read as the reverse complement.
GGGCACAGTTGACTTGTCTTTGTTGATTTACTGCTGTCTTCTCTGCTATAATAATAATCAACACGGCCCCGTGTTCAATACAAACCCTTCCTACCACAACAAAACAAGTAGGGACTAATATTCATATAGGAACTAAAGTTATACAACATAAAATTTACAATATAAATGAATACTACATCACATTTGTAAAATATAAACACATAGTAAAATAAATAATAGCCCATTTAAATAAAATAAATTGAAATGAGCTAAAACACCTATAATTAAATAAGAATAATACACACATCCTGCTTACACAATTAAATTTATTCATTTCTGTGTGGCGCTTTAACTTGAGAAAATCCACGAATAAAGCTTTTGAAAACCGTTCATAAGAAAAAAAAAATATTCATTGAGGCATTTCATTTGTAAAATACATGTTAAAATCTTTGTCATTGGGATTGCTTTTCTCTTTAGCACAGGACTTCTTTTTTCGTCTTTCTTTCAGAAAGAAAGCTGACCAATACACGGGGTCTGAAAGGCAAATTGTTGTTGGGTTATCTTTAAATACCCGCTACTTTTTGAGCAGAATTCTAGCTTTGTATAGGCTTGTGTTCCTATTGTTGGAAGCACAAAAGTGTGTAATAAACAACTAGCACATTTATATTTTGCTTTTTTTTTTACTGTACCGAAAATGAACTGAACCGTGACCTCAAAACAGAGGTACGTACCGAACCGAGATTTTTGTGTACCGTTACACCCCTAGTGTCTGTGGTGGGAACTGAGATAAACCCTTTGACCCTCGCATGTCAATCTAGTACCCTAGCCATGTGCCATAGTCATTCTTGCATTTGGAAGTGTGACATTTTTGATTGTGATATGCCATGTTGAATAATAGAGCGTGTGTCCATTTTCACAGTTTGACAGTTGCCGTCTAGCAACTAGTAATTTTCATAACATCTTCCCCGCTGCCCCTCACCCGTCGACCGGGGGCAAAGGTGCGCACCTTGTAAACGTTGAAGGCAATATTGGAATTCAGTTGTCGATCTCTTGTCATAAACATTTTATCCTCCTTTATCCTTGGCTGATTTGATGCCTGCCTGCTGGCCGCAGGCCGCCTCGCCCTCGTAAAAAGTCTTTGCTAGAATACAAGACGAGGCTGGCGAGGAGTGCTCGTAAATCTTTGATGCTTCTGGTGAAAAGTTAACCTTGGCTGTTGTATTCTGCCAGTCTATTGCCGCTAATATATTGTGGGCCCTTTTAATCTCTCTTTATTTCACTGTCTGACAATATAAGGCTTTGAAGGCATGGCTAACAGGCTTTTATGTCTAACTGATTTCAAAATCCATAATGGGTCTTTTAAAAAGCAATTTTCATTTTGGCGTTAATGCGTTAAGAATATGATAAATGAATATATTTCTTCCTACTGTAAATGAATAAATCTTTTTAAAGTACTACTAATGGCGTCGTAATGACCCGGTGGGACCCATCCGGAGTCTTTACGTGGCTGTATTTTCTGCAGGTGTACCTAATGAGTGTGCATAGTAAATGATTGTGTTCATTAAGATGCAATGCACACCTCCCTGCAGTGAAAACATTGTTCTAATCGTGCTTTGCAACTTGTGGGATTACAACCGGCTTCATTCATGCAGACAGCACCAGTGTTTTGCTGCTGATTAATCCTTTAGAACTCAAAAACCCCCATCCACTCATTTTCTATTTAACGCGTTGGCTTCCATTGGAGGCAATAGACTTCCAATTGATATAAGATTTAGATCGAACATCTAAAAAAAATTTGAGGTTGATCTGTCATCCGCCATGACATATTTAATTTAGCATATACAGATGCAAACAGACTTGTATTGCAGATTTAGAACAGTTGCTGAAAAAGAGTCCAATTTTAATGGCTTCCAAGTGGGTTAATACAACCAAAAGACACATATTGTGCACTAAATTACAAAATACATTTCTTCAACTGAACGCCCACTAGCTAAATGCTAATATGAATTGGAAGAGGCTAATCACACGCGAACAGAAATTAGCACCGCCTTCCTTCTCAAAACAATCGATGTTTGCACACGACGCCTCGGGAACATTGATAGACAAGAAATCGTTCTTGGGCTACGTCTAAACTAGGACAGATAATTTTCTCCGCAGTATTTTGTCGACTATTTTTATACCTGTCCGCACTACGTTTAAGTTGCGTTTAAGGACCCACTGCATTTGTGCAAGGTACGCCTGCATTTATGCAAACTATGCATGCTTAGAAAGGAGCAGCCTCATGTGTTACGTCATCAACCTCTGAACCGGAAACTCATTACTCGCCGGCAGGAAATTGCGAAATTACTACACCTTCTAGAACCTGGGTCGTGAGCTCCATTTTGTGATCACTGTTTATTTTGTGAACACAATTGAGCGCATCAAGCTGGAGCGAGAGTGAAGGGAGGGAACGCTTGGCGTTTATGAGCAGTCGCCGAGTTGTGATTGAAATTAATCTTTAGAAAACAACAACGAAAGACTGACATCGTTACTTGGGATGATACAATCGATGCTCAGTTGCGCACTCACCACTTGGAAAATAATAAATAGAAATTATATTTCGTATATTTCCTGCAAGTGGAAACTGCAATGAGGAGTGCTTGTGCATAACAGTGGCGCTCCTGAAAGTGGCGACAGTTTTGACGGGGGGAAACGTCATCAAATGAAACTTATTTAGCGCCTCTGTGACTTGGGGTACCACACCGTTCACATTTCAGGGTTTAATTTTCCTCTAAGCATTTTTATATACTCCAGTTGGGTGAGCATTGAGTGTAATCCGCAATGGGAGGACCGCAAATGGGCACTGAATTGAAGCATATGTACTTGATTTGATGATTGGTGAAGTTGCCCGCCATTTTTATGACCCATTCCTTCACTGTCTTAGTACGAGAGGCATGTATTTGATTTTCTGTATTATCTCGGTTTTGTTTTTGAAGTCTGCAAATAGGTGTTCTGATATGTTGATGAATAACTCCCTAATTTACCAGTCACCATCTGTGAACGGTTTTCCACACTTTATTTATTCCGAGTTGCAACAAAAGTTGAAGCTGTAGTGGAGTTTGGAGATACAATCCACTGCTTATTACCACCTAAAAAATATAACCAGAATTAAGGGGCTTCTGACTCAACAAGACATGGGAAAAACTTATGCATGCATTCATTTTCAGCAGATTGGACTATTGCAACGTTATATTTACGGGTCTTGATAAAAAAATCAGTCAGGAAGCTGCAGCTAGTACAGAATGCTGCAGCCAGAGTCCTCACAAATACAAGGAAGCTGGACCACATTACACCGGTTTTGAAATCGCTACACTGGCTTCCATTGAGTCAAACGATAGACTATAAAATACTACTGCTCGTCTACAAAACACTTAATGGCCTTCGACCAAAATACATGCTGGATTTGTTAGATTCCGATGAGACATCTAGACCCCTAAGGTCGTCTGGAACCGGTCTCCTGCATGTTCCAAGAACAAGAACCAAACAGGGTGAGGCAGCATTTAGTTATTATGCTCCTTACCTCTGGAACAAGTTGCCTGAACGTCTGAAGTATGCTCAAACTGTTAGCTCTTTTAAATCAAGGCTAAAAACGCTTTTGTTTAGCACTGCATATCCATAACTGTCTATATATTTCAATCTACTTGCTTTCTATTCTTCTTGTGCTTATCTCCATTGCTGATTTCAATTATTGTTAGTAGTAGTAGTTAAAAAAAAAAAAATTTTTTATTCTATTAGTGATTAAATGCGATTTTTATTTATAATTTTATTTCCGATTTTGATTGTCTTGGCTTTTACGTTGTATTGATTTAAATGTGATTTTTATGATCTTCATGTGATGTAAAGCACTTTGAATTGCCTTGTGTTGAATTGTGGTATATAAATAAATTTGCCTTGCCTTGCCTTTTTTAAATCTATTTTTGCTCTTACTATTTACTCCTCTAATTTCTCCAGAAGTAATGCAGTCACACTTACTGTGTACTCGGCTGCAAAAGTAGTATGCCTTCCCTGCAAATGTCTTTCTACATTACTCCTTTTGTGATTTGACAACTTCTCGCTACAGAGCAAACATTTAGAAAATTATTCCGCATTGGCAATGAATGCAATTGATTGGCCCAAGAAAGGTTGAGTCCTCTGTACTCCTCAGTTTTTTTTCTCTTTTCCTCTTTGGAATCCATGTCCGATTGTATAGCCGCCGGCCACCCTGCTAATAGAACCAGTGCGTTGCAGGCTATGACGCAAAACTTCGCTGACAGAAATGTTGTAATTTAATATTTGTTCTATACATTTTTACAGCATTGGAAAACTAAAACAAAGACTATTTGTGTAATGTTTGTCCTTATACAGAAACCATGTTCCAACAAAAAATATATTTCCTTCCCCCATCTTTTTCCATTTTCAAACATTTTTGAAACGCTCCAGGGAGCCACTAGGGCAGCGCTAAGGAGCCGCATGCGGCTCTCAAAACACGGGTTGCCGACCCCCGCTCTAGATGATAAACTGTAAGCAATGACTGTGGAAAAGAAAAGAGGAGCAGGAATTCCACGTCTTGATTGTCCACCTCCATTGTTTACAATGCCGTCATGCCGCACTAACAATGGCGATGACACGCTCGATGACGTCACTTCCTGAGTTACACGTTTTTTATACGATTGTTATATGAAGACAGCCGTCTATATCAAGAGATGGCATACCTGTCTAGTTGTACGGTTTCGGCGTAATTTGTACAAGTGAGCACTGATTTTCAAATGTGTACGCCGTCGTAAGTCAAATTCTGTACGTTTTTTGTGCATTACGTTTTTTTTCTCCGTTCGGAATTTGTCACCATTTCGGCAACGAGACATTGTGCGTTACTATGCGTTACTACATTGGTTGAATGACGCGAGAAAAGTCAGAGACACGGAGAGAGAAGATTGTTTGTTGTGATGCTGTAGCAAACGCAATGCTAGGCTAGGTGGCTCCAATATTTCCTGACTGTAGCCGACAGCCTACAATCTACTCCTAGATATCACATGCATATAGAACTACATGCAAAATGACAGACTCAGCGGCGTTAGTAACCAGCCGCCATTTTAAAGCAGTAGACTTCTCAGAAAGGCTCTGTTGCAGTGAACATTCTTAGCGAACCTAAATAACTTTTTATCTAAAATACTCCTAAATAGGCAAAATCTTGACTTGAATCTATCATTAAATGATGAAACGGTTTTAAAACTTTCACATGTCGAAAGTAGACAGAAGGGAAATTATGGAATAACGGGAGCAATTTTAACAACTTTAACAGTTGAGTCACAACATTAACTCATTCACTCCCAGCCATTTTCACCAGAGCAAGGCCCTTTGCTCCCGGCCGTTTTTCTGGATTTTGACTGATTTTGCAAGGCCCACAGAAATTTCTTTTCTATTGCTATATAAACATGGAACCCACCAAAAGAAAGATTAGACTCTCTTCTTTCAGCAGAAAAAAAAGTAAGTTCATATCTTTTTCCATTCTTTAGAAATCAGCATTAGAAAATAGCTTAGTTTGAGCAATTTTCCAGTTTCTGATGAAAAAACGGAGAAAATGAGCTTTTTGTAAACGCATACACTTTAACACAGCTATTTTTTTGCATTAATTACATCCCAAACATCTGAATAATGTTTCCTTTAAAAAAATATCATAATAAACAAGAAAAATAGAGCTTTTGATAGCAAAGTAACAATTTGTTTACACATGACTACTGAGAGATGACGCCTATTGTCGCCGAGATGACGCCGTTGTCGCCGCGTCTGGCGTGTAAACTTTTCCCTCATCGTTGTCTGTCTCACAAAAATGGATTATTTTTTAATCTCTGCGGGGTCTGCTTGGCGAGCCCGCTGCACGGTGTTCTCAGTCGTTTTGCTCCGTCGTCCAGCGCCTGGCATTCCAGGCGCCCTCTCGGTTGTTTTGTACGGTTGTCCGCCGCCTGGCATACTGCCGCCAGCGCTCCGACCGTGCTGCCCGGCCTTTCATTGCTGTTGAATCATGTTGTAGGTCTTTACAAAATGCGCTACTGCCTTCCAGTGGCCGGGTTTATTGCTTTAAAATGGGTTTGGAGCCTTGCTTTTTTGTTTCTCAGATAGATCGCAAGCTATAGATTCTAGATTCAAAAGACGTACAAATACGTTTTTGGAAAAATGAAGCATTTAAATATAGAACGTATTTATATGTTTCTGGGAGCAAATGAGTTAAATGACTTCCAAACTTTTTTTTTTTTTTTTCTTTTAAATGAAAAAAAAAAAAAAAACATGAAAGGAAACACCAGTTATTTTGCCAAGCAACTAATTACTCTTACATTCAAGTAACTGAGTTACTAGCTCAATAACTTTTGGGAGAAGTAATTTGTAAGTGTAATTATTACTTTTTAAAATTTAACAACACTGGTCATAAAGATGAAGCCTGCAGAATGCAAAGTGACAAAAGCGGAGATTTTATTCTGCCAATTTGTTGCCGAACAAAATTTGCCCGCAACTATTGCTGATCACTTCTCAGAATTAGTAAAAGAAATGTTCCCTGACTCAAAGATTGCACCGGTAAGATAATTTTATCAACTGACCTTTTTAATTTATAATTGGACACACTAACGACTACCTTCAAGTCAAATTGACTTGTGAGCTGAAGTGCCATGACGTGCAGCCATCAAAAGACGTGATAGAAATTGCCAAAAGTGCTACATACAATTATAACAAAAGTCACTGTTTAAATTTTAGTAATCATGATGTAGCTGAAGATATTAACTGTTCTTTGATTGCACCAGGTTATATGTTACAATATTACCAATAAATTCATATTATTTTAAAAATGGAGTTGGATTTTTGTGTCATATTGCACGCTATATACAACGTTGTAAGATTAGTCACCAATTTGTAAGGGCATGCTTCACAAATTGTAAGATTGCCAACGGCCTCGGGTCGACAGGTATGAGATGGGTAATATTACCCGCCTACCTTCTCCGTGTAAGAACGTATCCGGACAAGAGCCGACATGCCGTATAGTCTAACTAATTACTGGTTTAAGGCCATTATCTGTCCTAGTGTAGACGTATCCTTACTTTCTTGCATTTCGTCCCTTCTCTCCTAGTTCAAATAGATTGGACTTCTATCGCCGTCATTGGCACTGACTCATTTAGATAAAAGATAAACAATCCATTACAATGTTCTCGCTCGCTATGAAATATGACTGCACTGAGAGGACAATTCTTACACGAAGTCTGACAGCGGCAAAAGGCCAGCTTTGCATAAAGCCAGCGAGACAAAGCGCTGCAAAACGGCCATTAACCGCAACAAGACATAATGCCGTTATTACGCCGGCGGTCCCCAGGAAGAATAATATCACATAATGGAGCGAATGTTGATTTCTGTGTCTCACTAATGGATTGGGCCTAATGGTTCCCCTGTTGTCTGAAAGGAGAGTTTCATTGGCTGAGGAAAGGATCAGAGCAACCTCGTTGGAAGGATTGTCATGAGCGAGCAGACAAACGAAAAGACAGAAGATATGATGTCTGTACTGGATGTGACTTTTTTTTGGTATTTTCCTACGCAGCCGTGCAGTCCCTCAACAATCTTAACGACCAACTTGCTCAGTTCATGGTGAGCCGGCCGTGGAGCCTGAGTTGCAACGAGCATGACTTACTGACGGGGGAACGGGACGGAGACCCCTTCACCAAGTCCATGACTCTCATGAGACACCTGCTCATGGACGCTCAGGTAACCAATTTTTATTTCTAGGCTATTTGTTTTCATTTTGGCTGTCACAATCGGCCATTTTCAGAGTCTATTATTCTCCCGATTCATTGAATAATTGCGTGAAAAATGTATTTTGCTCAAGTTTATTAATGTTTTTATCGGCACTGTTCTTCAACAAATTATTGTTGCTTTTTTAAATTTTACAAAACCAACCATGTCCTTTCCTCTTTAAATTGTGGATTAAGACAACAATTATCATCACATTCTGACCTGCATGGTTTTCGTCTTGACTATAAAACTTAGTAGTCTTAGTTATATTTTAGTCATCTCAAAATATCTTTGTTTAGTTTGTGTTGAAAAAACTCAAGACTAATTTTGTTTAGTTTCAGTTGTTTACTATACATGTTTTTGAAGGTAAAATTAAAAATGTTTACTCCAAAAATAAATAAACAAACTTAGTAGGGGTGTACCATCTTAGGTACCCCGCGATTCGATTCGATTGCGATTCAGGGTGCTACGATTCGATTATTGAACGCTGATCCCGGTATTGTCGATGATCAAGGTTATCACGAATATCGATGCCTTATACATTACTAATTAATAAAGTAGCCAAACAAATTTATGTCCATTATTTCTTTAAAATATCCTAATGATTCAACAGGAACGATGACAACATGCCCATACAACAAAAAGCTTTTTTTTTTTTTTTTTTTTTTTAAATAAGAAAGCGCTAAAACATTAACCATTTTAAAGGCAGTACTTATTTATCAACATGCCCATACAACAGACAGCTGACTTGAGATACTCTTTTTCACAAGAAGGTGCAAAAACATTAGCTGTTTCAAAGGCAGTACTTACTTCTCTCAACAAAATTTACAATGGTGGAATGAATTCCACATTTTCTGGATACACACAAAGTGTCTTTGGAAATAAGACTTCTTTTAACCAATATACTTTGTTTTAACAGATTTCTGTACTATTTCGCATGTTTGTAGTGTTACCACTGTACTTAATCCTGGTTTTAGACGTTCTGCATCTGGAGTAATTTATGTACACGTCCAAACAATGCACAACTTGAAATGGAAATACATATTAGCGAAGTCGCTAATTAGCATAGCACTCGGCGCTAACTAGTAACATCCCAAAATCAACAACAAAAAAGGCTAAACAGTACAACAGGGTTCGTGTACTCACTTCTGACAGACGGACACCGCAAAACACTAGGGACTTTTTCCAATTAACACGACTTGAACCTACTGCTGGACAACTGAAAGACAAGGAGCAACGAACTATCTCTCTTCCCCTCTCGCTCTAAAAGATAACTTGCGTACGGAAGTGCGACCGCTGGGTCCCTGCCTTTCTTATACGCAAATTTATTTTTCTAGTCTTTTGAAAAAGAGTAAATCTCTTGCTCAGTAACCGGCAGCATCCATCATTACGTTGTGCGTGCGTCCGTTAAAGGTGTCCGGGAGCGGCAGACGTGTCTTCAATTTCGTTCCGCTATAAGCGGCTGTCATAAAGTTATTAGGGAAAATCATCGTTTTTGAACATTTATGAATCGTAATTGAATCGTCATGTGTCGAATCGCGATGGATCGCGATGGATCTAATAATCAATTTTTTGGCACTCCTTTAAAACTAGGGTTTCCAGCTATTTCGAATAAACATTGACATACGAGCACATATTGTAGCGTCTACAAAGACAACACCAACTTGGTGATAATGCACACTCAGCAGGAAAACAGTACAAAAAAAAATATATATATATATATATATACACATATATATATATATATACACATATATATATATATATATTAGGGCTGTCAAAATTATCGCGTTAACGCGCGGTAATGAATTTTTTTAATTAATCACGTTAAAATATTTGACGCAATTAACGCACATGTCCCGCTCAGAAAGTATTCTGCCTTTTGGTAAGTTTAACAGCAAGACTTTTTTTGCTGTCCAACAGCGAACTCTTGTGGTCGCTTTGCGACATGGTTTATTGTTTTCTTTCCAGTTCATTATACCTGCACGACGTCTCAGGCTGATAATGTTGTGCTTATATGATCCTTGGACAAGATTTGTCCGTAAGTATGGTTGTTGTAAAGAATGTACATATTATGTTAGTGAGCGAAATGTTATATTTTTTGTATGAGACGCTTTTTGTTTATGTTTAGTGAACCTGTATAGCGTGCTAAGCTAACGTTGTTGCTAATGCAATGCTTGTGTACTTTTTTTTTGTAGTTTTACGACGGTCTAAAGAGGACAATGGTTTGAGGCCATTTTATTAATAAATCAGATGAAAAAGGAAGAAGTCTAATTATTAAGGCGTCGTTCACTAGCTGTCTAGCTTTGGAAAAAGTAGACGCTTCGGAGTGAGGACAGCATAGACAGATTTAAATGACAGTAGAGTGAAATGCCCACTACAGTCCTTTTGTACCGTATGTTGAATGTATATATCCATTTTGTGTCTTATCTTTCCATTCCAACAATTTATTTTACAGAATATATATATAATTTTAAAAAATTATGGCATATTTTATAGATGGTTTGAATTGCGATTAATTGCGATTAATTAATTTTTAAGCTGTAATTAACTCGATTAAAAATTTTAATGGTTTGACAGCCCTAATATATATATATATATATATATATATATATATACATTTTTTTTTTTAACCGGTTCTGTTCAGCTGTTTGACACGGAGAATGGAAGTCTAAGTGCCCGGATAGTCTGAACAGTTTTAATGTTTCACATTGAGAGTCTGACATACTCCCATTGTGATCATTCAACATACCTCGTTTATTATGTGGTTATGGGGGAACAGAAGAAAAGAAACACAAGTCAAGAAAGAAAAGAAACACAAACACAAACTACAAACTACAACAAGAAATACGTTGAACGTCTACACGAACTACTAATATGTTGGTGCTATCGTCAGCTAGATGTATTTCTGGTTGACACCATGTGGGGGGCCTGTTGACCAGGGAAAGGGGGGGATGGGGGTGGTGGAGTCTATAAGATAAGTGATTGAAAGGGTTAGAGTGTACACAAATCAGCTCTGTTATCTAGAACCCAGTAATCGTGGGAATCCCTTGTGAGTGTAAGCCCGTTGGCGACCGACCCTACGCCGCCCAATTGCCAATCCCGGCACCAGGACCCCGAACGACCTACGAACAACCTCGCTTTGACAACGGACAGCTGAATGGACATGATGAACATTGAGTGGCAAATTAAGAGCACTGTGCTTCAAACTCGTCCTGTTTATGAAAGTCGATTGTCATATGCTGGTGTTATGCACTTGTGCAGTAATGAGCAGACGTGACTTCTGTGGTGTTTGCTAACTTTTTTAATGCACGCACACACGAGATATCATAAAAATAGCAAACTAGATGTGTTACGTCCCATGCCATTGGCTATGTAAGCACATAAATATTATGCACTAAAATGCATGTTTATATGATGGCAATTGAATTTTTGCTTGTTAGCAAAAAACAAAAACAAAAACAAAAAAAAGTACAATTGTTATTTTTTTTTCCCAGAGCATTAAATGTATTGAATCAAATCAAAAATCGTGTCCTCTGTATCAAAAATCATATCGAACTGTCACTTAACTGTATCGTTGCATCACTATGGAATACCATAGCAGAAGCTATGAGGGGAAAAGTTTTCATTTGCCTAAATGCTTAAGTTATTAAGTGCATTTTTTTTTTTTTTCTTGAAAAACACATTTTATTTATTCTGTGTTTCTGTGCGGTATTAATATTGCTGTCTTTTACTTAAGAGGTATGGTTTATTGTTTTTAATTATTTCTTAAAAAGTATTTCTGAATTTAAGAGTAAATATTTATCGCGTTTAAATGGGTGTACTTGATCTATTAATACATACTGTATTCTCACTTTGTTATTGTAAATTGTTTTTTTAAAAAAATGGGGAGGCGCAATAATATCGCATATCGCAATAATTTATGAGATAAATTATCGCACACTAAAATTTGTTATCGCGACAGGCCTACCTTACAGTCCGAAAATGACCATAGTTCTAAATTGCAGACATTTTGACTGTGTGCCAGTAGTAGCCAGCTTGTTGCCGTGTTTTGATTACGTTTTATTACAAGAGGACTACTTTTCTTCAGACTTTTTGCTCATAAAATTTCGGTCTTTTTACTGAAAACCAAAAATGCAATTTTGGCTGTTTTCGGCGCTAAATTTTCCGTCACATCTCTAGTTCCCAGAATGCCTCAAAATGTCTAGGAAGTGACCCAAATTAACAACAATAAGACACCTGGATGACTGGCTGGGAATGCTCATCTTTTAGTATCATTGAAGGCTGTAGTCATTGGCAGCCAATAGGTTAACAAAGAAGTGACCTGTAAATGCCCCCAAATTTATACCAAGTGACCAAAAATCTACAGGAAGTGAGATCAAAACATTCCCTCACAATTTCTCCAGAAATGGCATCTTTTAGATCAAATACAGTTTGTCATTCGTAAAAAGCTATTTAAGTACCATATCAATACAGCCCTTTTTCCTGTGTTAAGAATGATACTTCGTCCTTATCGCGTTCTTCCGGTGTTTCCTTTTAAAACGCATTTCTCTACTTTATGATAAATGTTTGGCCGCTTGTCGTTGTCCTCCACATTCATCGTCTGAGTCATTGACTTGACTGTGCTCACCTGGAAGCCGAGGTCAAATGTGGTTAGACTGCACTTTGTAATGCTGTTATTGAGGACTAAAGTCTCTGCGGTTGATGGATGACGAGGAACTTTGCTGGTTGACGGGGTTGTGATTTGTGCTTTTGTTCTTTTCTTCTCTTCTACCGAACGTAGATAAATTAGATGACTCTGTCAGAAAGATTTAAATTATCCCACAAAAGACGTTGCTGACTGTCGCTATGACGACAGCCAACAAAGGTTGTTCGCATTCACTTAAAAAATAGCCCCGCACTGGCACTGACTCCTGATAACAGTTATTCTGAGGAGATCTATTGTGTGTTCAAACTGGAAAATGACCATTATATTGAATTGCATGCAGCCTCAGAATGCTTGTCGTTTTGCAGAATTCAAAGTGAGTGACATTTTTTTTCATAAAGTTTGGCAAAGCCGGGCGAGATTCATTAATTTATTCAGAGCGCTTGTGCAATGAATTGGTCGAGCTCTGTGTGCCTGTGTGTGAAGGGAAGCACCACTGTGGAGAAATTCCCGCCCCGCAAGTAAATGTCCGATCGCTGTCAAGCACCTGTGTAATAGAAGCCGAGTAACGCCCTCCCTCGCTTATGAGCGAAGTGAAAGTAAAACAAGAAAGAAAACAAAAAGCTATGGCGAGCGGAGGAGTGGAGAGACCGAATTTTGAGGAAGGACCGGCTTCTTTCAAATCTGCGGTGTGGCAACATTTCGGTTTCCCCGTGGACTACAATGCGGAGCGAGAGAAAATATTTTTTTTTAAAAACAATTTGCAAGCATTGCTCAGCACTTGTTCCCTATGCTAATGGCAACACTTATAACATGACTCCGGCACCTCAGCCGGCATCACCCACAGTTATCACTTTCTCAGAGCAGGACAACCCCCAAGATGACACCAGTGAAAACACAGGGCGGACTTCCTTAATTTATTTGCAACGCTTGACCCGCGTTACATTGTTCCCTCGCGGACATATTTCTCCAACAACGTAATCCCCGACATTTATGAAATGGCATGCAAAGCCATCGAAGATGATTTCGCTAAAGCACATAGTTTCGCCCTGACCACTGATAGTTGGACGTCCCATTCTACAGAGTGCTACTACCTAACTGTGACGGTCCACTATAATTCATACCTGTCAAGTTGTACGGTCTCGGCGTAATTTGTACAAGTGAGCACTGATTTTTAAATGTGTACGCCGTACGTTACGTTCAAAATCTGTACGTTTGTCGTGCATTACGTTTTTTTTCCCTCCGTTCGGATTTCGTCATCGTTTCGGCATGAGACAATGTGCGCTAATACGTTGGTTGAATGATGTGAGAAAAGTCAGAGACACGGAGAGGGAAGAGTGTTTGTTGTGACGCTGTAGCAAACTGATGCTAGGCTAGGTGGCTCCAATATTTCCTGACTGTAGCCGACAGCCTACGGTCTACGCCTAGATATCTCATGCATAAAGCGCCCGCCATTTTAGAGCAGTAAACTTCTCAGAAAGGCTCTGTTGTAGTGAACCTTCCTAGCGAACTTAAGTAATTTTTTATCTAAAATACTCCTAAATCGGCAAAATCTTGACTTCAGTCTATCTTTAAAGGATGAAACAGTTTTAAAATTTTCACATGTCTAAAGTAGACAGAAGGGAACTAATGCGAAAACGGGATCAATTTTATCAACTCGGGATCAATTTTATCAACTTTAACGGTTGATTCACAACATTAAATGACCTCCAAACATAGCAAAGGTTACTATATTTTAGTTTTTTTGTTTGGGTTTTTTTTGGGAAAAAATGAAAAGAAAAAAAAACATGAAAGGTAACACCAGTAAATTTACCAAGTAACTTTTTTACTACTGTGTGTGTATTTCAGTAGTCAGTCACTACACTAGCCAAAGAGCTAAGAGGCATTTTAACAGTTGAAAATGTTTACATTTTAAGTGTTTATTTCATTTTCTTAAAAGCAAAATAAAGGCAGTTTAAAAAAAAAAAAAAAAAAAAAAAAAAACGCAAACCGAAACCGTGATCCCAAAACCGAGGTTCAAACCCCGAGTCGTAACAAGTTATTTTGACATGCGCAGATTGACCAAATATCAGTGGTGGAATGTAACGAAGTAAAAGTACTTCGTTACTTTACTTTAGTACATTTTGGTGCATCTGTACTCGATTTGAGTACAAATATGAAGTGGTACTTTTTAGTTTTAGTTCACTACATTTTAAAGCACGTATCTGTACTTTTTTCTCCACTACTTTTCAAAATGCCCCCTGGGTTACAAGTTGCTTTTGTTTGTTTTCTTTTTTTTCACGTTGTGAATTGATAGTTTCTTTTTCATGCCTCTGGCGCAATCGATAAGCCCCGTGCAAATATACTGTAATTGAGCACTAGAGGCAGGAACACACGTACAAGCAAGATTAGGCAGGTGTACAAAATATTGACCAATAAAAACCAACAGTGAGAGAAACTCACCTTCAGATGGGTGCTGCATACTCTAGTACAGTAGGTGGCGATATGCACCTGATTGTTGCCTGCAATCTGCCATTATGCTAGGTTTTGGAGGATTTGAGCTTGTTAAACTTCTATTTACAGTGCAGTCAATTTTTTTGCTTGTTTTTTTTTCTATTCTGCACCCTTTTAAATAAAATTGAGCAGTCAATGAATTTTCTGGTTCTTTGAATATTGAGTCAGATTTCTGTATGTATGTGTATATGGTGGAAAACACTGAGGTGACTTGAAGTTCTGCTCTGAGACCCCCAATTTGGCCAAATTTCAAAATTATCCGATATGCATTTGTAATACATCATTGGAAAGCTTAAAATCTCAATTTTCTGGGGGAAGAAAAATTTTGGACATGAGGGCATTTTAAAAAAAAAAAAAAAAAAAAGGCAAAACCCTATCTGGTGGTGAGAGCACGCGAGAGCAGAATTACAGACGCCATGACTTTAATGAGATATTATCGCATACTTACCTTGTTTTGATCAAAAAACTACATGTAGCATGTATCACTGAGTGTCAAGACACAGCTGTGAATGGCCACAACTGGATTTTGGGGACATTTTATGGGTGAAACATGGTATATAACAAGGGTCGTGACGCAGAAATCGCAGACATCAAGCAGTGGTCGAGATTTTCTTTTTCATATATTTACCCCTTTAAACTTTTTTTCCCATTTTTTTCTTTGTTTGGATTGATTATTTATCGTCTGAAATATTAGGGAAAATGCGACAGTAACGAAAAAAATTGTTAGGTTTTGTGTTGGTTCCCTCCTAGTGTGCTCCTGTGATTGCCCATTGATTTCACCTGTTGTACCTGCTCCTAGTGTATCCGCCAATCTGTATCCTTCTGTGTCACCCATCTGTTCCTCGTTGTCTCGTTACCCCTTGTCTCTGTGAGTATATAAGCTCCCAGTTTCTTTTCACTCCTTGTTGCGTCATCGTCAATGTCTTCGTTCATGCCAACGTTGATCCTTGTCCGTTCCTGCGCCCCAGCCATTGTGTTCCTCTACCTAGTAAGTTTTTTGAGACCAGTTTTGGCCAATACCCTGGGTTTTGTTTGCTACTGTGTTTTTTTGGATCATCTCAGTTTTGGGTTGTACTTTGTTTTCTGTCGGCTTTAATTAAATTACTTTTGCACCACCTTTTTGCCTCGCTTCCCTTTCCCTGCACTTGGGTCCACACACCACCTGCCTGCCCGCATTCCTGACAAAAATACAATTAAGCTATAGTTATGAGGTAGATATCCGTGATTTTTTACAGACACTATTTTTTTCTTTGTGACATAATTTATTTAAAAGTCTGTGAGTGAATCATTTTTTAAAATCTTTTTTTTTAAACGAAATATTAGACATTAGTTAATGATTCTAAGCTAAAAATGACAGCCATTTTGAATAATAAATAAAATTACTTACTTTGTTTTCATGGCTAAGTTTGAAACAAAAACGGTTGCGTGACGTTAAACGGGGGTTTTCAGGGTAAAACGGGCAAATTAAAAATAGTTTGGGGGCTTCATGTGCCATGAATCTGCTATGGCAGCATATAGATAAATTGTTCTATCAAACACAACAGGTGTTTTGGCTTAAAATACAGCAGTTTCTTTTAAAGAGGAGTGCAAGAGCAGAAACTGCTTTTTCAGTCTTGTCTGTGTTTTCCGCCATATATATATATATATATATATATATATATATACACACAGTATATTACAGCTGTCGACGTAGTCAACGTCATCGATGGCGTAAATGCGTCGACGAGCACACCATCCCGTCGACTGTTAAAAAAGGGTTAATAAAAATATATGTGCGGAAAGTTGAGCATGGCAGAAGCTTGGGATTCAAGCGGGGAAAGCATCACAAAGCCAACAAAGTGCACCGGAGTGACCAAAGCACATGAACTTATTTCAACGAAACAACAGAGGGTAGGTACACTGTCGTGTGCAATCTCTGCAATGTCAAGTTTGCATACCACGGCAGCACATTGGTTTTGTTTCTTATATATTTATTATTTAAACAAATAATAAGTCAATGTTTACATTATCTTCAATTTTAATGTACATCCTATGTTCTTAAGTAGTTAAAATTTAGGGCTTGCATTTAGATGTGAGGAAATGAAAAATAATGAAAAATGAAAATAAAAATTAGGAGTTGGAGGTTGGGCTTAGTGTTGTTTTTGTTAACTGTTATTTTGCAAATCATTGAAAAAATACAATTTTGAATGAAAATCAGTTTCTAATGTACCGTATTTTTCGGACTATTAGTCGCAGTTTTTTTCATAGTTTGGCTGGGGGTGCGATTTATACTCAGGAGCGACTTATTTGTGAAATTATTAACACATTATATCATTTCACATGTTATTTTGGTGTTTTGGAGTGACACTGATGGTTTGGTAAACTTGTTAGCATGTTCTTTATGCTATGGTTATCTGAATAACTCTAAATAGCTATGGCCACGTTCGTATTCTACCTTTGGCAATGTGTGTTCAATTGTATTATTGACTTTTTTTTATATTGAAATGCATGCTTTTAGTTTGTGGCACTTTCACGCCGAAGTGGGGGCGCACTCGCACTTGTTTACCCGAAGAAGAGCACTCACATGCCAAAAGAAGACGTACAGCTACGCAGCGTCTGAGCGTGTGAGAGACGGCTGCGAACCTACGTTCATATTTTATGCTTGTAAAATATCTCTACAGAGGCAACTCCTGTGTGTATCATCTTTTCTGTTGTTGTTGTTGTGTGTTTTCCACCCGCGATCGGACACATAGAGCCAGTTGTGTTGTTATTTGAACGATGTGCTAATGCTAGCGAACGCATGCTAACCGTTTGTGTCATTGCTGTAATAGCAGCTAATTACGTTGATGCGAACCTGTTTTGTATCGAGGACGAAATTGATTTGTATTATTTCTATTTTTAGTTTCTCTTCAAATGATGGTGTCATAATGACAGCCAAAATAAAGTCAGCAAATTATACGGACGTCCAGAATTGTCATTTGGGAGTTTAGCTCGCTGTATAGCCAGGACTGAGCCGTAGCGTTCACATTTCATTGTTCATGCATCACGTAACATTATCATACTGTACACTTATTCAGCATGTTGTTCTCTATTGTATTTTTATATTAAATTGCCTTTCAAGATGACATATCTGTTCTATGTGTTGGATTTTATCAAGTAATTTTTCCCCAAAAATGCGACTTATACTCCGGTGCGACTTATATATGTTTTTATCCTCTTCGTTGGGCATTTTATGGCTGGTGCAACTTATAGTCCGAAAAATATGGTATGTTTTGTGACAGTATGTATAATGCAGTAGCTTAATGCACATGTAAAACCATGTTTGTGTGTGTAAGTATTATAGGTATAATTGTGCCAAAGGCACAAAAAAAATCTGGATCCATGGTGACCTTCATGTCAGGGAGTTCCAGCAAGTAATTCTAGCCACTTTCACCCCTGTGCAAAACTAGTATAAATATGATGCATGTGGACAAAACAGCTAAATGTAATTAAAATAAGTAAAAAACCCTTGAAGAGAGTGCGCCTGGTCACTCCAATTTACTGCAGTTTTTTTTCTACATTTGAACTAATTGGATAGTTTAACACTTAGCAATGTGATGTTTGAAGCTTGCAATGACTGAGCCTTAACTTAACCAACCTAGTAATTTTCATTAGAAAGCTTAAGGTAAATCTGTCTTAATTCAATATTGATCGTGAAATAATGAAAGTTCGAGTATGAGCCAAAGCCACCCCAAAAAATAGATTGAGGAGACTAATGATCCGGCGAGGTTTGAGATGTCCGCAGGCTGTTTTGTGGGGACAATTATTCCGTTGGGTTCCTCTTGAAATGATGACAAAATGAACAACTTAGAAAAGGGATAGAGAGAAGAAAAAGAAAAAAGAAAAGGCTAGGAGGAGTGGAAGAAAAACATGCTCAAGTTTATTAGCTTAATTTCTTCCCGCTGCCATTCAGTCAAACCAATGTTACTTTT
This sequence comes from Corythoichthys intestinalis, assembly GCF_030265065.1. NCBI lineage: Eukaryota > Metazoa > Chordata > Actinopteri > Syngnathiformes > Syngnathidae > Corythoichthys > Corythoichthys intestinalis. Next base: position 25,291,425 of record NC_080403.1, on the reverse strand, counting down.
TCCAGTCAATCAAATCTTCAATGTGGCTTTAAATTTTAATGCATCCTTCGAGGCCAAATTGTGACACGTCGTAACGCTGTAGCCATAAAGATCAGCAGCGTGATGCTATTGCAGTGGGCGTGGTTGGCTTTTTATGTTGTTGCCACGGAAACCACTTTTGGGATCTCTGGGCTCAATCTCTGTATGAAAGCGTCTGATTCAGATGCAAGGAGGGAGAGTGATTGTTTGTGTACATATGGATGATGATTTAAATCATTCAATGCTGAAAGCAAGTAAATTATGCGCAACTCAGATTTTATGTTTATTGTGCAATGATCTAATTGTAACATGTTCTGCTGCATTATAAAATATTTATATCTGAATTTTTGTGGGTTTGGAACGGATTAGGTAATTTACATGGAAAACGCATCTCTACGTCCAGAATATTCCAGTTCAGAAACTACTTCCAGAAACAATACATCTCGTAAGTAGAGGTACCACTGTATATACAGTGGGGCAAATAAGTATTTAGTCAACCATCAATTGTGCAAGTTCTCCTACTTGAAAAGATTAGAGATTGTAATTGTCAACATGGGTAAACCTCAACCATGAGAGACAGAACGTGGGGAAAAAAACAGAAAATCCCATTGTTTGATTTTTAAAGAATTTATTTCCAAATTAGTGTGGAAAATAAGTATTTGGTCACCTACAAACAAGCAAGATTTCTGGCTGTCAAAGAGGTCTAACTTCTTCTAACGAGGTCTAACGAGGCTCCACCCGTTACCTGTATTAATGGCACCTGTTTTAACTCATTATCGGTATAAAAGACACCTTTCCACAATCTCAGTCAGTCACACTCCAAACTCCACTATGGCCAAGACCAAAGAGCTGTCAAAGGACACCAGAGACAAAATTGTAGACCTGCAACAGGCTGGGAAGACTGAATCTGCAATAGGTAAAACGCTTGGTGTAAAGAAATGAACTATGGGAGCAATTATTAGAAAATAGAAGACATACAAGACCACTGATAATCTCCATGCAAGATCTCACCCCGTGGCGTCAAAATGATAACAAGAGTGGTGAGCAAAAATCACAGAACCACACGGGGGGACCTAGTGAATGACCTACAGAGAGCTGGGACCACAGTAACAAAGGCTACTATCAGTAACACAATGCGCTGCCAGGGACTCAAATCCTGCACTGCCAGATGTGTCCCCCTGCTGAAGAAAGTACACGTCCAGGCCCATCTGCGGTTCGCTAGAGAGCATTTGGATGATCCAGAAGAGGACTGGGAGAATGTGTTATGGTCAGATGAAACCAAAATAGAAGTTTTTGGTAGAAACACAGGTTCTCGCGTTTGGAGGAGAAAGAATACTGAATTGGTTCCAAAGAGCACCATACCCACTGTGAAGCATAGGGGTGGAAACATCATGCTTTGGGGCTGTTTTTCTGCAAAGGGACCAGGACGACTGATCTGTGTAAAGGAAAGAATGAATGGGGCCATATATCGAAAGATTTTGAGTGAAAATGTTGACAATTACAGGCCTCTCTAATTTTTTCAAGTCATTTTTTAGTCACTGTGCCCCCCAGCTCTGGAACTCCCTACCCCTCGATCTTCGCAATATATCTACCCTCTCACTTTTCAAATCCAGACTTAAAACACACCTGTTTGCACCTTCTTACCCACCAATATCCTTATCTCGGTTTTAGCCTGACCTCTTAAAACTTGCTCAATTAGTGGTTGCTAAATACTTATTTGCCCCACTGTATATATTAGATATACTTCCCCACTATCCCCACTGTATATACAGTATATAAGATAGATATAAATAAGATATTATACGTATGTATTAGCTCAAAGTAGTGTATTTTCAACAGACATTGCACTTTTTTGTTATTCATGGTGTATGAATATGTATTTTGATTATGCATATTAACAACACTTATTTAGTTAATGCCAAACCTTTATTTTCATATGAAAAGGTTAACATTACATAGTAGAGTAGAGACACTGGAAAATGTGCACAATTGCAGTACATTTTTAACAAAAATATAGATTTTGAGCTCACATTAAATTACATCCAGTTAGTCAATTTTGTCTCACTGTGAATTTGAATTTAAAGGGCAGCTGAAGAACTTTTCGGATGAGTTTTTTACTCGGTGAAATTGGCCTGAATACATTATTTGCTGTCTCAAAACTCACATTACCAAAAACTGTTTTGATTTGACATTGATAGTTTTTGAGTTACTGCCATAACAACACCTTAGCAATGGGGGACGCGCCTCGCTCCCGGCTGCTACCTGATCTCAATTGAAGAGGACCCCGCCAGCGCTCTAATACGAAAGTATAGCACCATGCTATCCATTTTCTGGGTTTCTCGCGATATTTGTCATGCCATCTCGATGTGCAGCGATGAAGTGCTCATACAAAGGCTTGAGACTCTATGAGTGGCTCCAAAAACCTTCTTCTTCAAGGATTTGGACATCTTTTGTGAGAGTCAAGCGGAAGAACTTCTACCTGGTGTTGTAACATATCAGGGCGAGACGGGCCGGTGGTGCGGCCGGTTGTTGGTAGACTCTTAACCCCCAGCGAGGCTGGGATCCCACCATGGCTGGCTGCCGAGGGACGACCTGCACCTTCTTTGCGCCTCGGGGTTTCATCGCTGGGATGAACCTGACTCTTGGAAGGCCGCGCCCAGCTCGCCGGTTCTTTCAAAATTTGCTCCCTTATAAAATTTTGCTCCCAAAGCGTTTGCGGCGCTGAAAAAGCCCTCTTTTACATTCAGTTGGACTCTCAATGTTATCCAAAGGTACTAAACTAGATACATCATAAACATAAAACACGAAAATGGCGTAAATCAATACTTAACGACACGTCGAAGTCGTTAACAGTAAGAGAGCGGGGTGCAGTTATTGTGTGCAGCTAACATGGTAGGATGTGTCTGAGAACTTTTCTACATGTCTTTCCATGATCAAACTTGAGTAAATATTCCTTTCTTTAAAGAAAGTTTGTAGTGTTTACTTTGGAATCGCTGCATTCGCGGCCATTTTCAATGATGCGCGCATGCGCAGAACCGCAAAGAAGCAATTTTTGATGAGTAGCAAAATTTGTCAGAACACCGGCTCGCGCTGTCCGCCCACCCGCCGCGCACCGCTGCTCCCTACGGCGCGATTGGCAAAACACCGGCTCCACGATTGCGTCTTTGTTGTCAACATTTCAGCCACTACAGATTTGAAAGCCTAAGAGTTTGGTTTTTCAAAGACGTAAGTAGACCCTTACTGGCAATTTGACACATTTATTACTTGATCGCGACCTGTTTTTTTGTTGTTGTTGCTTGCCTGTCATAAGACAGCTGACAGGTTGTCTATTCATGTCAATTTGATACATTTATTACTAGATCTATGTAACTACTCGTTTGTTTTGCAATTAGTGATAGTTATATTACAGAATGACTGGGGGAAAAAAGGTTCAGATAGAAATCCCGATGCTAGATGCCTACCACTCTTCCTTTCGTGAAGGGTCGGGCTGCCAGATGGCGTCATCACCAACGTCTGCTGTGCCAAGTAAATGGTCGTCATCTGACGCCTCAGGTTCAAACATGAAAGGATTAATTGTAGATAATATTTCCTGGGAGACTTTGCCATTGTTAGCGTCACGAAAGACCGATCCTGAATGGTTACTTTCACTGGAAATATCACTGATATTGTCGCTGCTGCTTTGCTAGCTGTGGATAGTCTTCTGTTGCATTCAGGAATTTACGTCACACTTCCGGGTTTGGGAAGGGACTATTAACAGAACAGAATGCAAAAAAACAAAAACAAAAAACGCAAATTATCCTCGCAGTTACATGCTAAAAATGAAAAGGTTGTTTTGCCGAACTCGTCCATAGTTTATATTTGTAAAATTACGCTGAAATTGGAAAAGCTCTTCAGCTGCCCCTTAATGTATGAGGAGAAAAACGATGGCCCCCAACACGATGGAAGTTAGACAAGTTTCAGTGCACACTATGTGTTGTTGTATTGAGCAGAAGAAAATGTGGGTGCCATCAAAACCACTCTTCAGATGTTATACTGTACTGTATGTCTCAACAAAGCTAAAAATATTTGAGTCAAAGTCAAGGTTTCGCTTAATTCTGATGAATAAGAAATGGAAAAAGAGAGAGTTAATCCTATTTGTGGGGAAAGAGAATGCATTCTTTCATTTGATAGATTCAGTATGTTAGAAGACAATCTTCGGTGGGCCTTGAAAGATAAGCTGAAATACTCTAAAACGACTGACACACCAGGGTTTCTGCTTTTTCAATGAATTAATCTCTTTTGAGCTTTATAAGGACTAGATGTCTTCAGGAATGCACTGTTGCCACTTTAATTTGACAAGTACCAACTCTTAAATGTGAGTACTCACTCATAGCGAGTACTATGTAATGCTGTTGTGTCTTGCAGTTGTGATGGAACTGTGTTTAAGAGTTAAAATTACGTGTTATCACTGAAAGTTGAGAAGACACTCCCAGTACAAGTGGATTGATGTCTATTGCCATCAATAGTGAATAATGACGATAACTTCCCTATTACCATCAACAATGTACCGATCTTTTCTTCCACTCAGGTTAAGAGTCTGGGTGTCATCCACGACAGCACGCTCTCCTTCCATTCCCATATCAACGACATCACCAGATTAGCCTACTTCCACCTTCGCAATATTTCTCGCTTCCTCCCTTCTCTCACCCGCCATACTGCTTCCGCTCTTGTTTGTAGTCTAGTCACTTCCCGACTCGATTACTGTAACTCACTGTTCTTCGGTCTCCCAAATAAGTCCCTCCAGAAACCACAGCTCCTCCAAAACTCAGCAGCACGCCTCATCACTCGGACCCCCACCACACACCACATCACCCCCATCCTTCGTCAATTTCACTAGGCTCCTAGTCAAACTAAGAATCAATTATAAGATCCTTGTAATTACCTTTAAAGCAAGGAGCGAGGAGCCGGGTAATGACAAGCATGACGTTTAGCTACTCTCGCTCCGTTCCTCATTGCGTCCCGAAGACCGCGCCGGCGCGATGAGTGTGTTTTACTTCCGCTCTACTTGACATACTTCAATAATCAGAATTTGGATGTTTGTGAATCGTTCTCGAATGTTCCACGGCCAAATCGCGAATAATCTAAGAATCGGAAATTTCGCACACCTCTAATTATTATAATTATTATTAATAGCAGTGAATGAGTTTTAACTGATGCAGAAGTGGGCTGCAATGCAAAACGGACGGGACAAATGGGTGCAATACTTTTTTCAACCTATCAAGCACTTTTAGTGCCTTGACATATCATTTCTGGCTCTGTGTCATTTCAATTTTTTGATGGTTAGAAACTTCAGAAACACAAACAGTCCATAATATCAGTTTAAATGTAACTATGCAATAGTTAAAACGATTTTGTGTAGATCCTGAGATGGGGCTGATAATTGTGATTGCAAAACTCAGGTCCTGCAATGACACTTTATGTTCTGTAACAATCTCTTAAAATTTCATCACGGATTATATTTTCTTTGTTACAGTGGTACTTTTACTTAAGAACGTCTCTACATACAGAATTTTCAGGTTAAGACTATCCTGAAATTTCTTTCATAACAAGAGGCAATATTTTCCGATTGAGGCGTGTCTTAACTGGAAAATTCTCAGGTTAAGAGTATCCTGAAATTTTCTTTATAACGAGGCAATATTTTCCCATTGAGGCGTGTCTTAACCTGAAAATTCTCTATGTAGAGACATTCTTAATTAGAGGTACCACTGTATTTCATCACTCAGATCTGTTTACGGCTGACAAAATAGTATTCTACAGTAGTACCTCTACATACGAAGATCATTCATTTCAGGACCTTGTTTGTAAGTCGAAATGGTTGTATGTCGAGCTGGATTTTCCCATAAGAATACATTATAATCCCATTAATTCGTTCCACAGCCCAAAAACCTACACTAAATCCTTAATAAATACTGCTGGTACTATTACAAATGGCAGTTACACATAGCTAAACAAATAAATTATAAATAAAAATCGTAATAATAATACTAATAATTTTGTAATAATGTAACAAATCGTGTTCTAATGTGGCGGACATTTTTTTCTGTACCTGCACGCACCGTGTGGCTGACGTGACTATGCCTGTCACGATAACAAATTTTAGTGTGCAATCATTATTTTCATAAATTATTGCGATATGCGATATTATTGCACCCCCCCAATTTTTTAAAAACCAATTTACAATAACACAGTGAGAATACAGTATATATTGATAACTTCAAAAATACTTTTTAAGAAATCACAAATAAAACCAATAGACCATGCCTCATAAGTATAAAACAACAATATTGATACCGCACAGAAACACAGAATAAATAAAATGTGTTCAAAAAAAAAAAGAAAAAAAAAATTGCACTTAATAACTTAAGCATTTAGGCAAATGAAAACTTTTCCCATCATAGCTTCTGCAATGGTGTTCCATAGGGATGCAACGATACAGTTAAGTCACGGTTCGGTACGATTTTGATACGGGGGATGCGATTTTCGATCCGATTCAATACATTTAATGCTCCGTAAAAAAAAAAAAAAAAATTATATTTTTTGTTTCTTTTTTTGTTGTTGTTGTTGTTTTTTTTTTTTGCTAACGAGCAAAAATTGCCATCATATAAACATGCATTTTAGTACATAATATTTATGTGCTTACTTCTTACTGATCTGAATTTTTTTTTGTATAAAAGTGCTGAGAACAGTCTTTACTGTTTGTGAAGTGAGGCAAGGCACACTGTTGATTGCTACAGCTGTCTTAGCAGCTATGTTTGCTACATGAGCAAGACATCCTATTTGTGGTCCGAATCCATCTGTGTCACGTACTGAATAAACAATATTTGCAACATTATCTATAGTTACTGGTATGGATTGATTTGGCCTTCTTAACTTCCATTCAGTCATGACAGTTTAGAATTCATCGATGTAGTATATGGACTACGTGTCCCATAATCACTCTGTGCTCACGTAGCCAATGGCATGGGACGTAGCACATCTAGTTTCATGATATCTAGTGTGTGCGCGCATTAAAAAAATTTGCAAGCGCCGCAGAAGTCACGTCTGCTCATTACTACACAACACCAGCATATGACAATCGACTTTCATAAACAGGACGAGTTTGAAGCACAGCGCTCTTAATTTCATTCAGCTGTTCGTTGTCAAAGCGAGGTTGTTCATAGCAGCCTAGTCGGTAACAATGTTTTGGCGGACTTCCTTGTAAATATCCGGCGTCGTGCCGAAAAATAGCCGCCCCGCGTGAAAAGTCACTCCTGACGGGAGCGCCCACACGTCAACAAAACCAGCGCGCCGGAGATAGTCCGCAGTCAATCCGGAGCACTGACGCGGCCGGTATACGTTGAACAATAGGCTATAATGGGAACGACTGGCTCCAGCGCTACTTTTTGCCGGAACTGGAGCGAAGATGCATTTTGCGCAGTTTGTAACGAGGAATCCGAACTTTTAACAGCATGTCTGCCGCTCGCGCACACGCACGTGCACGCGAGGCGATAAATCGCAGCGGAAAAATTACCGCCTTCATTTTTATTTATCGCGCGATAAATGGAATTATTGCATATTGCGACAGGCTTAGACGTGACACAGAGGGAGTGGCGCGGCTTAGAGTTTACTTTCGCTTTCAATGTTTTCTTGAGAACACCGTCAACTTTGGCGGTCTGGAGGCGTTTTGTGTTGGATAAGTTCTGAAATAAATGATAAAAACCTGACGAAGCTGGCGATTTCTTTGGCGATGTTACCACAATAATAATTGTCATCTTTACTTATAAAGACTGGCGAACGGTGGTCGAAGGACGACCGTGGAGATGTATTGTTGAGCCAGTTCAGGGATGCACACCCCACACTCATATTTTTCTATAATTTGCATCGTCATTTCAATGGTGTCACTTTTTTCCATGTTTTACCACCTGTATAAACCTTTTTGAAACCTGTGTTGATTTATCTCACAACAAAATTTGCCGTGCTTCCGTCTGCGGTGCTGTCATGTCATCGTATTTTGAGCATGTCATCGGATGTAGAAACAAATGGCGAGTCAAATTTTACGTCTGATGTCGAAAAGATTGTGTGTCGAAGCGATCGTATGTTGAGGTACCACTGGATTATGACAATGCAATTTAACTAATTACAACGTTGCTCGTTATTTACATTAGGGTTTAAATCGAGTCCCACCCATATTTAAAAAAAAAAAAAAAAAAATCAATAAAATATAGTGGTTAAAAAAATTAGGATTTGGACAGTTTTGACATCATCAATGTCTCTACACAATTCATAAACTAAATCAAAATGGTAGTCTATTAATTTGACATTGGATTATTTGTCAATTAATTGTAGACACCCTTTATTTATATGTTTATAATAAGTTTAACCACTCTCTAGTGCCTTTTTTTTCCGTCCAAATTGTGTTACTTGTAATTGAATATAAAAATCAAGATCAGTCAGATCTGAAAATATTTGCCAGAACACTCAACGTGACCCTGAGACTTTTCGCCTGTCTTTAGTGTACCAAGTCAACCCAGCAAAACGTAGACCTCCTAATGAAATTTCACATTGAATCCATATATCTAGGACTCATGCAGAGAGCGCTTAGCACCAAGCGGTCCGGTTTTATTGCGCCGTCTGCCGCCTCCGCATAACAGAATTCTAAATAATTCACAAGAGGACACATCGGCTTTGTTGGCGGCGGCCGAAAGGGGTGACATTAAATGAGATGCCGCCGCGCCTTATCGTTCCCGCGTGAAAACCTTCTTTGTCGGCGTGTCATTTTCCAGCGCTTCTCCAAGAGCCAATGTTCAGAAGAGCGCGGGATCAAAGATGGGATTGTTGTTGTCACAGCCCCTTCTCATGCTTGCCGATTACTGTTGAATGCCTCTATAGCTTGAGGGAGCTCAGCAAATATGAACAACTGGGGAAAAAATAGATCACTCACCGCCTGATATTGAGAATAGAAACATTTTGAGTTTTTCTTTTCATGTGAAAGACAGTTGCTAAAATTATTTAAGTATGCAAATGGTGAATTTCTTCAACTTGTTATAATGTTTGAATTTCTATTTATGCACAAACATTTACAGACTTGAAAAAGGGATGTGATGAGTATTATAGAGGTCATGAGGAAGGGGGCGGGCAATCTGGGATACTCACATTTGATTGGCTAAAATAGTACCAGCTTCCTGGAAATATTTTATTTTATGTTTTATGTTCCTTTTTCTCCACTGTTATACATCAGAAAAAGGAAATTCTGTGCTATTTTCAATTTTATTAAAGAATTACAAAATATTATTAAAAAATTCTTTCAGCTGGGACACACATTATAGAAGTGTTGTCATTCCCTTTTTGGGGCAATTGTTTCTTGCTGGCTCTCCCAGTTCCAAGGGATTGGACTTCAATCATTGTTGATGACAACTGATTATTTAATCAAGAGATCTTCTTTAGATTGAATTTAAACCTAGTTGAAAGCTGGAACAAACATATTTGTTTGTCAAGGTAATTATATTCTATTAACTGTCCTATTTAATTCGTTGGATATTTTTGAGAGAAAAAAAGCCTTGTTGTGGACACACTAAGCGATTTTTAAATCTTCTTTAAAAAAAAAAAAAAAAAAAGTTCTTAATACAACCTTTACTGCATTTAGCCCTTCATAGAGCAACTGACTAGTTTTGGTAATTAAAAAAAAAAAAAAAAAAAATATATATATATATATATATATATATATATATATGTATATGTATATATATATATATATATATATATATATATATATATATATATATATATATATATATATATAGGGCTGTCAAAATTATCGCGTTAACGGGCGTTAATTAATTTTTTAAATTAATCACGTTAAAATATTTGACGCAATTAACTCAGATGTCCCGCTCAGACAGATTTCAATGACAGTACAGTGAAACGCTTACTTGTTGTTATGGAGTTTTGCCGCCCTCTGTTGGCGCTTGGGTGAATTACCATCTCGCATATTGCCTCAAACAGATTACAATGAGGCCGTTTATGGACATTAAGAGTGAAGAGAATGCCACCGGCCGCTTGGGGGCAGCGCCGTTCCATACTCATGTTATTTCTTCTAAACGTGGGAGAATTAGTAGTTGTGAGACGTTTATGCCGTATTCACAATGCAATGCAGATTGCTATTTGTGCTCCACACATATTTTGGTAAGTTTTCTTTCTTTTAGTGGCAATTATGTGTCTCTTGTTGTATTTTGGGTAAGATATGTACAGATATATGTTATACAGTAAAGGCGAGTGGACACAGGCGTTCTTTGGACCGCGCCGTTTATTGGCAACTCCTTCACAACAAACATACAGTGGGGAGAACAAGTATTTGATACACTGCCAATGGGTTTTCCCATTGGCAGTGTATCAAATACTTTAGTGAAAGCACAACAAAAATAATATTCCTATCTCTCCCCAAAAAAATAATGTTCACAAAAAGAAAAGCACTTCAGTCTATAGTAATGAGGCCCTATTCTGACATAGTTTAACAACAATGCAAAATGAACTGGCATGCCATAACAAAATAGCTATGCAAAATACATCTAAAACATAGACTTTGGTCACTCTATTTTTATTATTGTTATTTTTATTCTTCTTATTATTATATTAACTCTACTTTTGATTGAAAATTTTACAAATTTTATTAAAACGAAAACATGAAGAGGGGTTTTAATATAAAATTACTATAACTTGTAACCAGTGTTGTTAATTTTACTTTAAAAAAGTAATTAATTACAGTTACAAATTACTTCTCCCAAAAAGTAATTGCATTAGTAACTCAGTTACCTGAATGTAAGAGTAATTAGTTACTTGGCAAAGTAACTAGTGATATTTTTTTTTTCTCCAAAAAAAAAAAAAAAAAAAAAAAAAAAAAAAAAAAAAAAAAAAAACAGGTCACACAATGTGAAGCTTAAAGGGCTTGGGGGACAATTGGCCCAAGCCCAATTCTTTACCCTCCACTTAACTAGACACAAGGGTATTGCGATAACTAGCTAGTAACCTTTGCTATGTGTGGAAGTCATTTAAAGTTGTGAATCAATCGTTAAAGTTGTTAAAATTTCTCCCGTTATTGCATTAGTTCCCTTCTGTCTACTTTAAACATGTGTAAGTTTTAAAACTGTTTCATCATTTAAAGATAGATTTAAGTTAAGATTTTGCCGATTTAGGAGCATTTTAGATGAAAAAAAATTACTTAGGTTCGCTAGGAAGGATCTCTACATCAGGGCCTTCCTGAGAGGTCTACTGCTTTAAGATGGCGGCTGTTTACAAACGCATGTAGTCCTTAAAACATGTTGGCAATGCAGCAGTGTCTGTCATATGCATCTAGATCTATAATATGATATCTACCGTGTCATGTGGGCGTAGTTTGTCGGCTATGGCTGCAGTCAGGTATTATTGGAGCCATCTAGCATCGCGGTCGCAACGGCGTCTTCCCCACTCCTGCTCTGCTCTCGTCCCCGTGAGTCCGTTTCTCTCAGACTTTTTTTTATTCAACCAACTTAGTAACGCATAGTAACGCACGCCTTCCCCACCTCAGTAACGGTAACGGCGTTGCCAAGATGAGAAAAGTAATTAATTAGATTACTCATTACTGAAAAAAAATAACGCCGTTAGTAACGCCGTTATATTGTAACGCCGTTATTAACAACACTGCTTGTAACTATAACATTTATCGTTTAAGAACTACAAGTCTTTCTATCCGTGGATCACTTTAACAAGAAAGAATGTTAATGCCATTTGCGGATTTATTGTTACAATAAACAAATACAGTACTTATGTACAGTATGTTGTATGTATATATCCGTCGTGTGTCTTATCTTTCCATTCCAACAATAATTTACAGAAAAATATGGCATCTTTTAGAGATGGTTTGAATTGCAATTAATTGCGATTAATTATGATTAATTAATTTTTAAGCTGTAATTAACCCATTAAAAATTTTAATCGTTTGACAGCCCTAATATATATATATATATATATATATACTATGTGTATGCCAGAAAACACTGACAAGGCTGAAAAAGCAGTTCCTGCTCTTGCACCCATTTTTAAAATGTCTATATGCTGCCATAGCAGTTTCATGGCACATTAAGCCCCCGAGCTATTTTTAATTTGTCCGTTTTACCCTGGAGACCCCCTTTTACAGACACCGCGCAACTGCTTTTGTTTCAACCCAGCCATAAAAAGGTGAGTAATTATATTTATTATTCGAAATGTCTATCATTTTTAGCTTGGACTCATTAATTGATTCCTAATATTTAGTTTAAAAAAAAAAAAAAAAAAAAAAAAAACATTATAAATTATTATTCACTCCCATATTTAAAACTTTTAAACAAATTAAGTCACATTGAAAAAAATAGTGTCTGTAAATTGGTCACGGAGCTCTACCTCATAACTATCGCTCAATTGTATTTTTTTTTGTTAGTCGCATTTTCCCCTGATATTTTAGATGATAAATAATCGATCCATACAAAGAGAAAAAAACAAAAAAAAATTGTTTAATAGAGTAAATATTTGAAAAAGAAAATCTCGATCACTCCTTGATGTCTGCGATTTCTGCATTGCGACCCTTGTTATATTCCCGTGTTTCACCCATAAAATCCCCAAAAAGTCCAGCTGTGGCCATTCGCAGCTGTGTATTGACACTCGGTGAGACATGCTACACGGAGTTTTTGGATCGAAACAAGAATGCAATGATAGCTTGTTAAAATAATGGTGTCTTTAATTATGCTCTCTCATGCGCTCAGCTCGAGTTTGGGTTGAGGGGTTTTATTAAATTTTTTTCATAAAAATGCCTTTCTGTTCAAAATTTTTTTCTTCACCCAGAAAACTGAAGTTTCAAGCTTTCCAATGATGTATCACACATGCATATAGGACAATTTTAAAATTCGGCCAAAAATTAGGTGTCTTAGAGTGGAACTTCAGGTTACCTGAGTGTTTTCCGCCATATACAGTAGGGCAAATAAGTATTTAGTCAACCACCAATTGCGCAAGTTCTCCTACTTGAAAAGTTTAGAGAGGCCTGTAATTGTCAACATGGGTAAACCTCAATTATGAGAGACAGAATGTGGAAAAAAAACAGAAAATCATATTGTTTGATTTTTAAAGAATTGATTTCCAAATTGGAGTGAAAAATAAGTATTTGGTCACCTACAAACAAGCAAGATTTCTGGCTGTCAAATAGGTCTAACTTCTAACGAGGTCTAACGAGGCTCCACTTGTTACCTGTATTAATGGCACCTATTTTTACTCATTATCGGTATAAAAGATACCTGTCCACAACTTTCGTCAGTCACACTACAAACTCCACTATGGCCAAAACCAAAGAGCTGTTGAAGGATACCAAAGACAAAATTGTAGACCTGCACCAGGCTGGGAAGACTGAATCTGCAATAGGTAAAACGCTTGGTGTAAAGAAATAAACTGTGGGAGCAATTATTACAAAATGGAAGACATACAAGACCACTGATAATCTCCCTCGATCTGGGGCTCCATGCAAGATCTCACCCCGTGGGGTCAAAATGATAACAAGAACGGTGAGCAAAAATCCCAGAACCACACGGTGGAACCTAGTGAATGACCTACGGAGAGCTGCGACCACAGTAACAAAGGCTACTATCAGTAACACAATGCGCCGCCAGGGACTCAAATCCTGCACTGCCAGACGTGTCCCCCTGCTGAAGCCAGTACACGTCCAGGCCCATCTGCGGTTCGCTAGAGAGCATTTGGATGATCCAGAAGAGGACTGGAAGAATGTGTTATGGTCAGATGAAACCAAAATAGAACTTTTTGGTAGAAACACAGGTTCTCTTGTTTGGAGGAAAAAGAATACTGAATTGCATACCCACTGTGAAGCATGGGGGTGGAAACATCATGGTTTGTGGTTGTTTTTCTGCAAAGGGACCAGGACGACTGATCTGTGTAAAGGAAAGAATGAATGGGGCCATGTTTCGAGAGACTTTGAGTGAAAATCTCCATCCATCAGCAAGGGCATTGAAGATGAGACGTGGCTGGGTCTTTCAGCATGACAATGATCCCAAACACACAGCCGTGGCAACAAAGGAGTGGCTTCGTAAGAAGCATTTCAAGGTCCTGGAGTGGCTTAGCCAGTCTCCAGATCTCAACCCCATTGAAAATCTATGGAGGGAGTTGAAAGTCCGTGTTGCCTAACGACAGCCCCAAAACATCACTGCTCTAAAGGAGATCTGCATAGAGGAATGGGCCAAAATACCAGCAACAGTGTGTGAAAAGCTTATGAAGAGTTACAGAAAATGTTTGGCCTCCGTTATTGCCAACAAAGGGTACATAACAAAGTATTGAGATGAACTTTTGGTATTAACCAAATACTTATTTTCCACCATGATTTGCAAATAAATTCTTTAAAAATCAAACAATGGGATTTTCTGCCCCAAACACACACACACACACACATTCTGTCCGTCGTGGTTGAGGTTTACCCATGTTAACAATTACAGGCCTCTATAATATTTTCAAGTGGGAGAACTTGCACAATTAGTGGTTGACTAAATACTTATTTGCCCCACTGTATATAACAGGTCCAAAGTTATATTATTGTTATTTTCTTCATTGTTTTTAAATATTATTGAATGACTTATTAACATTTTAAATTAATAAAATGTTAATGAAAACAAAATTAATAGCAATGAAATAAATAAAAACTGAAATACACTCTTGGTATGCCTTCCCATAACGATTTAGGGGAGGTTTATTAATTTTTTTATTTTATATTACAGTGGTACCTCGACTAATGAATGCATCGACATATGATCCTTCCAACATCCGACATAAAACTTGACTCGCCTTTTGTCTCGAAATATGGCAACGTGCTTGAAATACGACGATTTACATTAGTGTCGCAATTTCATTGTTTTCCCTCTAGACGGCAGCATGGCAAATTTTCTTGTGAAAGAAATCAAGATGGATCACAACAAGGTTAGTGCAGGTGGTGAAACAGCATGCAAAACACAACCACCACATTAGAACCTGATTCGTTAGATTATTATTATTATTATTATTGTTATTATTATCCTATTATTATTGTTCCAATTTAGATTTATAATTTATATGTTTTGCTATATGCAATTGCTGTTTTTAATTGTACCTGGAGTATTTATGAAGGATTTTGCGTAGGGTTTTTGGAACAAATTAATCGAATTATAATGTATTCTAACGGGAAAATCCCGGTCGACATACGACTATTTTGACTCTCAAACCAGGTCTTTGAATGAATTAAATTCGTATGTAGAGGTACCACGGTACTAAAGTATTGCATGCCAATGACAGCAATAGACATCCAATTTATTTAACTGGGAGGCCGGCAGGTAATGAGGATTTTTCAGTGCCATTGAAGGCACTAGATGACTGACAGGCAGCGCTCATTCGCTGCAAACCTTCCCTACAAAAATAGATTGGACGTCTAGTGCGGGCAATGGGGCAATGGCAGCCAATGAGTCAAATGACTAACCGATCGGGGACTCAAGAAATCACCACATCCTCAAATTGCTCTTTCCTGCTCTGCTTCAACGTAATTACAATAACTCAGCCTTGTTGGCCGGTTGGGGAAGTCTTTCCAGGAATTATACACCACCCTGTGTGTAATCTTGTATCGCCTGCCGCTGCCAGATTACAAAAAAAAAAAAAAAAACACACACACACAACCTTAAATCTTGAGACAAGCCAGTGGAGAGCCATTCTGCTTGCGGTGATGTTTCGGAGGGCTGCGGCGGCAGATGGTGTTTCTTAATGAACTCCTCAGAAGATTGATGCGTGTCCTTCCGCAAAGTTCTTTCGGAAATGCGGGCAGGTGTTGTGCATTGTCACTTAACCTGCAAGTCTTGTAAAGATGATTGAAAGTAGCAATAGTGGAGAAGCTAACATCTGTCTTGTCTAGTCTGCAGTATTTTTTGGTGATGTCACAGTAATGTGGCCGAAAAACAAGCGAGTTAGCAATTAAATTGAATGGCAAATAGAAATATTTCATCGGCAATGTGTAAGAATGCAAAAACGGCCTCTTTTCACAAGACAAATGTAATAAAGTTTAGGGTTGTCCCAAACGAATATTTTTCTCCTGATTAGTCAGCAGACTTTTTTAACGATTAGTCAACTAGTCCTAATAATTTTTTATGAAGTTTTTTTTTTTTTTTTTTTTCACAATTCACAAAAATATTTTGGAACACCTAAATTCGTTATTAAAGTACAAATAAACAAATAAATAACAATAATAAATCACAAACAATGAGGTTAAATGCTAATGGCATTAATTAGTGCAAAAGAATGGAATTTAAACATACTCAGAACACTGAGACTTCACTTTTCCAACAGGATCCAAAACAATTCTTACTTTCTCTTTTTGTGATATATTGTTCTCAACATTAGAGTGAGCACCAGCAGAGTAGATAAATAAATGTCACGTATCACTCGAGTGACGTACGTGAAAAAAAAATATTTGATGCACGTTGATACAACGCTACGAAGGAGTATAAGCGGCAAATAAATACATTAAAAAAAAAGAACGATATTAAAATCGTCAAATTGCTACGAGATAAACAAAAGACGCATAATTACGTAGGAGTAATGAAGCTGTGAGTCGCTAAACACTTTACATACATGTACCTTCGCTGGGAGCTACGATGAAGCATTAGTATAAATTCTTCTATTGATTATAATTTGATGTAGATGAAGCAAAATAATAAGGATGTCCTTATTTGATAAAACCGATTCTAAAACACAAGATGCTTTCAATATTGTTGATTTTAACGTAGACGGCAACGCACTACATAAAGTACGTAGCTGCTTATTCAACTGCATTAGCCCAACATTAGCCCTTAGCCCAACATTAGCCCTTAATACTCTGTCGTATGACTCACATAAAGGCAACTTTGATAAAAAAATGTCGTTATATGGACTGACGATCCGCCAGCTTGTTGTCTCCTGTCATCTTCCAAAATTATACCTGGGTGACGGCCCTTTAGGTGTTCATTCATGGCCGGCGTGCTGCCATCGTGTGCAAGCTTGGCTTTACAGAGACTGCACAGTGTACCCTCCTTTATTTCGTTGGAATAAGTCCATGCTTTGGTCACTCTGGTGTGCTTTTTGGCTTTGTGCCGCTTTCCACGCTAACAATTTATTTACACAAACTAACTGAGAGATGGCGGCACGGTGGCTGAGTGGTTAGCACGTCCGCCTCACTGTTCTGAGATCAAGGGTTCAATCCCAGGCTTTGGCCTTCCTGTGTGGAGTTTGCATGTTCTCCCCGTGCCTGCGTCGGTTTCCTCTCACATCCCAAAAACATGCATGGTAGGCTGATTGAGCACTCTAAATTGTCTGTAGGTATGAGTGGGCCTGAATGGTTGTATGTCTCCTTGTGCCCTGCGATTGGCTGGCAACCAGTTCAGGGTGTCCCCTGCCTACTGCCCATAGTTAGCTGAGATTGTCTCCAGCACCTCCGCGACCCTCGTGAGGAAAAAGCGGCATGGAAAATGAATGAATGAATGAATAACTGAGAGATGACGCTGTTGTGGCCGCGACAGCCGCCTGTCTCTGCTTGGCGAGCAGCACGGACTCAACGGCATCGTCCCCTGCACTGGGGGTCCCGGTCGTTCTGCTTGGTCGTCCAGCGACTGGCATCACGGGCGTCCTCCCAGTTGTTCTGCTCGGTCGTCCGCCGCCTGGCATCCTGGACGTCCATTTGGTCGCTTTCCACCGGTGCGGCCGGGCCGTTCGGTCCGTTGAATCGGGTTGCGGGTCTTGCCAAATGCGCTACTGCCCTCCAGTGGCCAGTTTTATTGCTTTAAAATGGATTTTCAGCGTTGTGCTTTGGAGCTAAGTTAATTCAGAACCCAGAGATGTCTCTTGTGAAAAAAAACATATAAATACGGCTTTGGGACACTGAAACAATTAAAAATAGAACATATTTATACGTTTTTGGGAGCAAATGAATTAATGAAGTCTGTCATAAGAGTTCAGTAATACCCATGATTATATCATGTCATAAATATGACCATCTTATGACAGTCTTATGACCCCACTGTCAAATAAAGTGTTACCAAATACCATAACAAGCAATTACTGAAACAACTGGAACAGTAACTGAATAAACAATTAGCACAGAACATGAATTTTTGATTATTTACATCCGTAGCGCTGCAATGCATGCTTGGAGACATGTGTTGCCTATTATCCCAAATAACTCAACAAACAAGCCCCTATGGACTATAAGCCACAGGATTCAAAATGAAGGAAAAAAGTAGTTGCTTATCGTCCAAAAACTATGTTTAATAAGATTTTTAAAGTCACAAAAAGCAATATTCAAAGACATTTTTATTGATTTATTTATTTTAGGAATTTAAATAAAAACATTTTGGGATTATACACGTCAAAATAATAGGGCAATAAATTTGCTTTTCTGAGAATTTTTTTTTTTTTTTTTTTTTTGATGCGGGGAACAAGCACTATTGTGAGAAAGTCATCTGTATTTTCCTCTTCCGAAACTTGTATTACTACAGACATAAAGTCCGATGCTCCCCCGAAAAACGCATTATTCAGAGCCACATGCTTGCAAAGAAAAGTGATTGTTTTGCTGACAGCACTTCCTGTTCCAGACTGATCGGCGTTCCAATCTTTTTTTTCCCGCCTTCCACTTGTTCCCAACAACACGCCCAATTTGTCAGGCTACATGACAAAATCAAACATACGGCATTCGCGCAAGGCATCATTTTTACAAGGTTACTGGTGAGCGCTCTGAATTATTCATGCATCCTGTTAAAATGCTGCATGGTAATTACTTTGCCCACATGCAAACTGTGTTAAAAAAGTGGAGGAACATGATATGATATTCTTTTAGTTTGCTGCACTGTTTACTGTAAACGCTGCCTCCTAATCCCTCAAAACTCCGCGAGCCAGATGCACTCGGGACTTATTTAACATGCAGATGAATTCAATCCCCAGTTCTTATTATTGAACACTTAAAAGTCGTTTACAATACAAATCACTTGGAGACTTTCGATTGGAAAAAACACATACACGCACACACAATGGAGAATTTAGTAATTTGCATAAATGCGTGAATATTTAAAGAAGCGCTGCCCTCCGACTTAAGGCGGCAACTTCTAGTACAACTTCAATTACACTGCTTACACCGAGCAGCCATATTGTTCTAATTAAAATAATCAAAGTCCTGCTGTCAGGTTGGCACTTCTTCAGTGCTGTTGTGGCTCGGGCTTAATTGCTTTTGCATTTTAATGTGACGCTTATCGGACGATGTGAGAGAGCAGGTGTGTGTGTGTCTGTGAAAAGCACAGTTTTCGGTCTTTTTTTTTTCGTCTTTCTTTTTTTTTTTTTTTTTTTTGCTGTGGTCATCACCGCTGCTTTTATTGCACGCTTGAACGTCTTTCAATTTGGTCCTCCCGATAAGTCGACATGTTTGGACGCCCTTGTGTCGTTCGGTAAAGCGAAAATACATTTTCCGGCTGTCAGAAAGTGCGCCTGTAAGCCGTTTGCAGTTTATATGGGCGACATTGTGAGTTGTGCACCCTTTACCTGGGGTAAGTTCTGACATTTTCTTTTCTCCATAGCTATAATGTAACTTAAATGACTGGTTGCCATTGACGACGATAGACGTCAATTGCATCGAATGATCATTTGCTGCCAACCACTCGCAATCAAAATGGATTGGACGTCTTATCCTCGTCAATGGCAGCCAGAGTTAAGATCGGTCTGCTTACAAAAGCACACTCAAACACAAATATAGGATGGAAATCTAGATGTGAAAGTTTCTGAAGTCAGAGTTTATTCATGGATCATTTGGAAAATGTAAAATATTATAGTTGAAAGATTAAAAAAAAAAAAAAAAATACAGTCATAGTAAATGGCAGTGAAACATCCTTATTCCCAGTTAAATGGTGTTCTGGTCCCAAAATTATTTAAATTGATATAATAAACGATTTAAATATTATTTGTAATATAGTATCATGTATAATGTATAATTGTATGAATATTTATATTCATTAAAAAATATTTATATTCCCATAATATTTATAATTTTAACGGTGACAAATTAAGCAAAAAAAAAAAAAGGGGGGGGGGGGTTGTCCGATCTGCTCCCAAAATATTATTAAATTATTACAAAACTTTAATACAGCAAATATTTGTTATAGTATACTTTATTGCAATATAATAATATGTCACAATATTTATAGTTTATAAATAATATTACAAAGTATTTGTTTGGAATATTTATGCAAAATTTTTATTAACGATGACAAATATTTGTGTGGTCAACAAAAATTTGAACAAAAGAGCAAACAAAAGCAGCACTCTTGAGAGGACAGGCTTTCACTTAAGTAGGCCTGAAAGTAACAATTATTTTAATAATCAATAAATCAAACAATTAATTAAACAATTAATCAGATAAATGTCAATTTTTTTTTCAATTACCTTCACAATTTAACTTAAAGTTGTTTTTGGAATGTTGTAAGGAAAACTGAATACAAAATGGATGACTATCTCCTTCAAAAATAATATTTTATTACAGCTTCCTGACTTAACTGTAGTCTACAACTGTACAGTTTTAAATACATCAAACTTGTTGAAGTTTTCAATAAAGGTTCTGAGTATAAAACATGAAAAGAATTTCTCAGTACAAAAATCAGACAAAACCCTGTTCATTTAAATTAAAAAAAAAAAAAAATAGTGCTGCTGATTGACATTGTTTTTGTGTTGTGGGCAATGCGCTGATTTGAATTGTGTCAATGACTCATTTATTTTCTTTAAACAAACTAAATAACAAAATCGAATAAGTAGAAGGCAGACTGTAATGAATCAATTTTCTCTATCAAACAGTTGTTCATAAATACAATACAAATTTCAAAGCACGCTCTCTTGTATGACAATTTACTGTTGAATGGGAGTTCGTGTTGAAAGGAGACTTAGCTGTTCTATGAATGGGTTAATGTTTGTTGTTTCTTTATAAAAATAAATAAATAAATTAGTGCTGTCAAACGATTAAAAAATTTAATCTAGTTAATCATATGTCAACTGTGTGAATAATGATTAATCACATTTCCCTCGGGATGAATAAAAATGCTCTTCAGGAAAAAAACATTTGGAAAATACTATAATTGACTTAAAATTTGTTTTAAGATGAAATGTATGCTGTGTGAATGAATTAATACTTGAACAAATAGAGTTTTAAAATTTTATTTAACAATTCAGCTTGTATAAAATAAAAAATCAAATAAATTGTCTGTATTATATAGCAAAGGGCTTTAACAGATTAAAGTGCCTCAGACTAACAATGTGGCTCAAGTACCGTTTGGCATATTACCCAAAATTAACTAACAATTTAAAGAGCAGACAAGCACAATACAGTAACAATAGCTAGTGTTTCAAAAAATGTGTAAACAACTTGTCTGTTAAATTGAACATTTCACACAAATAAATGCAGCATTTGTAGTTTTACACTAAATGGCCTGAAAGCTGCGTGAGATATAAAAAAACAAACTGTCAATTTTCACACACTTAACTGAAAAACATTACACTAAACTGTGTGATAAGGTGTTTAGAAACACTGCTTAAGTTAGCCTGTCATACTCAAATTTTTTTTAACCAACGGCTCAGGCAAACTAGCTTGTTGACATTTTCAGATAACAGAGCAGACCTTTTCTTTTGAACAGTGTGCCCTGTCAAAGAAAACAGTCTCTCGCAAGGAACGGTTGTGGCAGGTGTGACCAGATAGTTTTTTTGCAAGGTGGGCCAGCTTACTGTGGGCACCACTGTGCGCAGATCACCACTGTAGTGGACATAAATCGATGCTGGCACTGCCTTGTACCTGCCGAGTGGTTTGTCATTGGTTGTTGTTGTTGTTTGTTGTCATTTGATTTTCAAGGCCCTCGTCTTCGACTATGATAATGGGTCTACACTCTATAGTCTCTGGCTACCCAAGTAGCGATAGCAGTAATCAACCTACTTGTTGTCTTTTTGTCCGAGTCCGCACGCTGCCAGTGTAGCTTGATGACTGCAGCTTGTTCACGCAGTGTTAGCGTCATTGCTAACACTAGCGAAGATATGCTTTGCCCGAAGGTGGTACTTTAGGCTGGTTGAGCTTCGATCGAAGGACAATTCATTACAGCAGTATGTGCACATAACTTTGGTTTTATCCAGATTTCCATAAGGCACCTTTTTAAAACGGAATTTGCCATGAAGCAGTCCTGGGTCATCATCCTCACTCATCGTGGGTGGCTGCATTTTGTCCTGCATTGCGACACGGAGAGTGTAAACGTCAGCGTGTGGGACGACGGGAGGCAGTTGTGGCCAAACTTAGTGTGAGCGGTAAATTGTGTTTTTTTTTTTTTTTTTTATGCGTTAATATTTCCAGATTATTCATGGTCGTTAACGCGTTATTGTTGACAGGCCTAAAATAAATAAATGAGACAACTTTACTATCTAACAATAACTCAAATGCTAATATGCTGCTCCAAAACACAATACAAACAGACACTTAAGACACTGGTTAGCATTGTCACTAACAAGCTTAACTCTCCGTGCTAAGTAATAACGTCTCATCAACAAAGAATACAAACAATGCAATTGACTTCATTTACTCTCCTCTGACGGAGGCAAATTGGCTCTAACAACACACAAGACAATCTAACTCTCCACACTTTGTAATATTATTGATTAGAGGTGGGCAAAATTTCCGATTCTTAGATTATTCGCGATTCGGCCGTGGAAGATTCGAGAACGATTCACAAACATCCAAATTCCGATTATTGAAATATGCCAAGTAAAGCGGAAGTACAACACACTCAGCGCGCCGCGCGGTCAATGAGCAACGGCGCGAGAGTAGCTAAACATCATGCTTCTCATTACCCGGCCCCTCGGGTAATGCCAATGCTCAACTCACGGCTCTAGCTCAACTCATGCCACGAGATAAAAAAACACAACAACATACCTGAAGCTGCTACAAAAGTACGTCATCCACATAATGTTACGGTAGATATCATTTATATAAGACTAGATGCACTACGGTAGCGGTAGCGTTTGCAGCACATCTACAAAAAGCTAGATGCAGACGTAGTAAACAGCCGCCATCTTAAAGCAGTACACTTCTCTGCAAGGCTGTTGTAGCGAACCTTCCAAGCAAACCTAATTAACTTTTTATCTAAAATACTCCTAAATCGGTAAAATATTGACTTGAATCTATCTTTAAAATAGTTTTAAAACTTTCACATGTCGAAAGTTGACAAAAGGGAAATTATGGATTAACGGGAGCAATTTTAACAACTTTAACGGTTGATTCACAACATTAAATTAATTGAATGTAGTTTAAAGCTGCTGATACAGAATGGGGACTGGAGTTTTTTATTTACTGTTATTTTTGTATATTTGTTTACTGCTATATGTTAACTTGATATCGAAATAGTAGTTTGGTTTAGCCTGAGAGTATTTTTGAACAATTTTGGAACAAATGTACAAAATATTTAAAAAAAAAAAAAAAAAAAAAAAAAGGGGGGGGGGTGCATCAATAATCGTTTTAGAATCGAATCGGACCATCTGAATCGTAATCGTAATCGAATCGTTAGGTGCCCAAAGATTCCCAGCTCTATTATTGATTCAGCAACCCAACCTGAGTGTAGCAGGTTGGGTTACGTACAAACAAGGACCCAAACGGGACAGCTCATAGCTGCCGGCAAAAATCGATGATCAAATTCATTGGCAACTAATTCATTATTTGATTAGTTGTTGCAGCCGTACATCCAAATTCAAGTATTGTAATATTTCTGACCTTTTTGAACTTTGACCCTTTCCTGTCTCATCTTATCTACCCTGCAAATGAGAGTTAAATAGCCTAATTTGTTATCAATTTATTGCGAAATTCTTTTTCTGACCTCTGTGACCTTTGATTTCATTACCCCAAAATGTAATCACCTCCTTTTCATATTATGAATATATCCTGCAAGTTTGATGATAACCCTTATTCACTCTTGGGTTATCATCAAAAACATACAGTACATACAGAACCAAATACCATACATAACCTCTGCCTTCCATAAGTTTCACCTACTGGCAGAGGTAATTAGCACAAAGCACAACAATCCCTTCACACATTGGCAGCGATAGGCGTCCAATTCATTTAAACATGCAAGCCCTCCCAGTTCAAATGAATTGGATGTCTATCACCACCAGTGGCAGTAAACGAGTTAAGACTCGGACGGTGTTTTAATTATTCATACAATTCCTAAGTCACTTCAATTGATCCAATAACAGGTTTGTGGCTTCATTACAGCGTTAAACAACTAATTAGGCCTCCAAAACATTGCAGGGAGCGGCTTTCCTTCCAAAATCAATCCAATTTGTTTCCTCTGGAGAACAGACCACGTCAATTTGTTAAGTTTTGACTTTTGACTATGGCGCGTTTCTCAACAGCTTCTGGGGGGTAATTGGTTGGATTCTTGGCGAGCGAAAGAAACACATTCGGAAGGCGTCCAGTATCCTCTGCACTAATGAAGCAGTTGGGCCAATCGTCAAGGTCACGCAATTTGCGTAATGAATGCAAAGTTGACGTTTTTGTAAATATCCCTACTCGATTGTCGTTAGCTCTCACTTGACCGTTCTGTGTAAGCTCCTGTTGTGCAGCAGCATTGATTCTCACAAAGTCGTAATGAGAACATGCGTTTGTACGTGACAAATAGACGGTGTGGTTGGAGTGTATTGATGAAGAGTTCAGCACCTTCAGTCTGTGAATGTGTGTGTCGAGACAAGAACTATTGATTTGGAACTACATTCAATAGAAAGTGCTTCAATGCTTTTACACACAAAAAAAAGCTGCGATGATGATTATGCTCACTAACAAAAAAGCAGAAATGATGCGGCATTATTTTCCCTGGCAAGTTCAGCACTTAGAAATGCCTGTTGTACAGACGTTTTTGTTGACTGATGTTTTTTGTGTTTGTCAGATAATATATCACACATACAACTGCATGACTTTTGAATAGAACAAAATATCGGGAGGGAAAAAAATCATTCAACTGTGTTTTTATGAGAAAAGTAACATTTTGACACAGTCGTCATTTCACAAAAAAATCTTCATTATTAAAATAAAAGCCTTGAGGATAAACTGAA
Source organism: Corythoichthys intestinalis (assembly GCF_030265065.1). NCBI lineage: Eukaryota > Metazoa > Chordata > Actinopteri > Syngnathiformes > Syngnathidae > Corythoichthys > Corythoichthys intestinalis. The sequence goes on along the minus strand of NC_080403.1, from coordinate 25,266,225 downwards.
ATCTGCCTGAATTTAGAATGTTTTTACAGAATTAAAAATTATATAGACAGGTTTCCGAGGTACCTCCACTTTACTTCCGCATTTCTGCTCGCGACTTCCGTTATACACTTTTTCCATCCAAGACAGCAGTGGAGCTGGAGTGGCATCACTCATCAAAATCCCATAAAAAAGACAATTTGGAAATACCGCATCCATCTGCCATCATTACGAGATGTGAGCCCGTGCCACCACAAAGACCGAGTGTTCATGTTGCTGCTTGTGTTATGGAAGGTATGTTCTTCCTATTCCTGCATTTTCATGTGTCCGGTGCTCAAAAAATACTAAAGGTAAAATCTTGCCTATGAAATGACTTGATGTCTTTGATACTGTTATTACGATGATAATTGTAATTATGATGTTTAATATTATTGACTACAACTAAGCCTGTCGCAATATGCAATAATTCCATTTATCGCACGATAAATAAAAATGAAGGTGGTAATTTTTCCACTACGACTTATGGCCCCGCGTGCACGTGCGTGTGCGTGCGGCAGACGTGCTGTTAAAAGTTCGGATTCCTTGTTACCAACTACGCAGAATGCATCTTCGTTCCGAGTCCGGCAAAAAATAGCGCCGGAGCCAATCCGTTCCCATTATATCCCATTATTCAACGTATACCGGCTGCGTCAGTGCTCCGGTCTGGCCGCGGACCATCTCTAGCATGGCGGAGCCCGCCGAATGGTTTAGGCGACTTTCTATTTTTGCTGGAGACACATCCATCAAAATGGGCGGATCCAGTCTTATCCAGTGTCTTATTAACAGTTTAAACACCAACGAACATGGACGAAGAACATTTCATCATGGAGCTGGAAAGTCACAAAGTGATTTATGATGCAACAGATCATTATTATAAGGACAGCCTTAAAAGGGAAGCTGCAAAGTGTCCTATTAAGTGTGATTTTCTGGCAATGATATCAAACACACGACGTGCTGACAACTTTTTTGTTTTTATTAATACACGGCGCTAACTAACAAAAACCCGTGGCTCTCGGTAAACAGTCTCTTTCTCACTCCTGCATCACATGAACAAAACATCACTGTTGAGTGCACTTCCGGATATTTACAACGAAGTCCGCCAAAACATTGTTATCGACTTGGCTGCTACGAACAACCTCGCTCTGACAATGGACAGCTGAATGGACATGACGTACACTGAGTGGCAAATTAAGAGCGCTGTGCTTCAAACTCGTCCTGTTTATGAAAGTCGATTGTCATATGCTGGTGTTGTGCAGTAATGAGCAGACGTGACTTCTGTGGTGTTTGCTAAGTTTTTTAATGCGCGCACACACTAGATATTATGAAATAGCAAACTAGATGTGCTACGTCAACCCTTCTGCACTCTGCAACTGGAATATTCTGCACTCTGCAACTGTAATATTATTTATGATTTCACCTCATTTGGGTCACTCAAGTGGCCGGTGTATCAATCTGCACCTCACGTTAACCAGTGTTGTTTTCATCAACGATGACGATAACGAAAATATTTCGACAGCTAATATTTTTTTTTCATGGCGATGACGAGACGATAATGAGCTGAAAACCTGTCTCGGGAGACTAAAACATAACGAAAAGAATGCCAGATTTTGTCTGACAAGACGAGAACTACACGAGAATGTGCAATAGTTTCTGTCACATGTTCACAATGTGTAACATTTTTATGTGTTGTTAGCCTGCATCTTAGCAGTGTTTAATTGTGTCACTCATGTGACGTGCTGCGCACCACCAACTCACCCACTAGTGTCCTCTCCAGTCTTCCCATTGCTTGCTTTGAGACACACACTATAAAATTTGTCTTTTTATCTTGGCAAAAGAGAATACGCAATGTTGTTTTAACCTTTAAGGTCTGTGCTGAGTTCACACACTAAATGCAATTCGTTTTGTTAGCATAGCATTCACGTTAGCATTAGGCTAATGCTAACTAGCATTAGGCTAATGCTAACGGTGAGAGTTCTCCTAAACTCTCTTTTTTTTATTTTTTATTTTACATACAGTTCGTGGCGTCCTGGTGGGTCTAATTAAAAATAATGTATTGTTTTCTTGCTGAATGTGTATTATCACCAAGCTGGTGTTGTCCTTGTAGATGCTACAATGTGTGTTCGTCTGTCAATGTTCATTCAAAATAGTTGGAAACCTTTATTTCTTCATTTAGTTTTGAAGTATTTTTTTATTATTTTACAGACGAAAATATTATTAGTAAACGTAGACTAAAACTAGACAAAATTAGTCTTGCGTCTTCGTCAACAAAAACTAGACGAACACCATCACATTTTGAGATAACTAAAATATGACTCAGACTAATTAATATTATCGTCAAAAAGACCAAGACTACGCCGAAATTCAAAAGAGCTGCCAAAAACAACACTGACGTTAAAACAGGCTGCACAGATTGTTATAATTTTGTCCATGAATAATCATCGAAGTCATAAGAACATACAGTACATACAATCTGTTGAGTTAATTATCGAGGGTTGATTGAATATTTGCTTGATTGATTGAATATCTGCTTGTGCTCATACATACCTAATACATGCATAATACTATTGCATAATAATATTTTTCTTATTGATATAACCAGTAAATGATTAATATAACCATTAAATGATTATTGCTTGCTATACTAGGGTGTAGTATAATGTTTAAGTGTTACAAAGAGTAAAGAGGGTCGGGATGACAACCACCTTGCTTCATGGCCGCAACATTGCGTCACTAGACCTTCTAGGACATCTTCAGCGTCTTACGTCTAGACTTTCGTCTAGACCTTCGAGGACAATTTTCCATCCGAGGACATCTTCCATGGCCGCAGCATTGCATAACTGAAGTGTCTGGGTCATTTTGACCATTGTTTACATGAGCCTTTGCTTACATAGGTGTACTTACTTAGTTCCACCTACATGCTCACACATATCCAACCAAAATCACATGGGTGTCTCCAGCTTGCTTCCCCCTCCCTCAGGGCGGCACCCTTTCTGTGTTAGGACAAACCCCTAAATAAAAATACCAAGGAGGGTTTTTTCATTAGATCAATTTTGGTGGCTGGACAGCGTAATCTCTGCCTAGTCACTCTTTTGCTCTCCTTGGCCAAGAAAACTGAGTGTCTTCTCTCCTTATTTTTGGGTAATTTTACAAATGTCTACCTAAGGGTCTATTTTTGATATTTTTGAACTTGACACAATCTTTTAGGTAGATTTTTAGATTTAAAGCACATCCTTAACTTATTGTCTGCAGCTGTTTTCGATTTAAGGCGTGTGGCGAGGTCGATCCACACTGGCGCATTATAGCTACTAGCTAGTCGATCTGATCAAAACATTCCACTTCCAACCAAATGTATTGGCGCTTCCAGGAGTTCACGCAGAGCACAGAAAGTCTCGGAGTGTCATCTACATCGTGCTGAATCAATTTTGGGAGATTCTGTGGGTTCCTTTGGTTTGAAAACACACTACTTACTTCAACAGCACTCATTGGGTTCTGTCTAAACTGGCGGTTCGGAGCAGAAATTATCAAAGGTGGCGCCACCCATGTTTCGCTCAAGAAACTTGTCTATATATTTCAAGAACATAGTTGTATATATAGGATGTGTAGTATAACAAATAACTGACTCGCAGTAAGACAAGAATCAATAGTTACTTTAGAAAATAGGTGAATATTTTTGGGAATAAAGTTTAATAATGCTACAAAAAAAAATATTGCAAGACTAAATTTATATTTTGACAAAAAACTATTTGAATGTAATGAAAGAACTCGCAAAAGCTGCATGATTTTTGGGGGATTTCTTTGGAGAGAGAGAGATTTTTATTATTAAAAATGAATCAATAAAAATACAATCAAACAAGACATATTTTAATGAGAAAAATCTTAAAATCTGAGAAAATCTAGAATTAATTATTATTACAAAAGAAGTGATTTTTTGGGGGGTATTTTTGTTACAGGGATTTAAAACACAAACAAAATTATCACCATGATCATCAAATCAGATTATTTTTAAAATGATACATCTTAAGACATACAATATATAAATATTTACATACAAAATGTTATGTCTGTTTAACCAGAAAAAAAAAATCATTATATTATTTGCATTCAAATACATTTTTTCACAACAACTCTCTTTTCAAACAAAATGTTATATTTTCAAAACAACAAAAAATATATTTAAAGACTTAAATCACATTGTTAGAATAGAATAGAATAGAATAGAATAGAATAGAATAGAATAGAATAGAATAGAACAGAATAGAATAGAATAGAATAGAATAGAATAGAATAGAATAGAAGTGTTAACGTTATGAGATTCCTGGAAAAATAATAAGTTAAAAACAAACTACATTTTCTAACCTCCGTTTCAGCCAGCCACACCTACTTGGCTATTTGACAAAGTTTGCTTGCCCACATTGATTTCGCAATTAAATCGTAACACTTAAGAGCACTACATACATTTCTCCACATCGGCCAGCAGGGGCCACAAGTGAGACCCATGAGTGAAATGAGGCAAGAAAGATGAGCCGATTTCCTCCTGGAGGTCTTTAGCATCGTCTACCGCCTTCCCCCTCCTGCTCGCTTGTCTCACTCTTGTCTTCCGTTCCATCCCCCGGGGTGCCGCAGTCAAGCCTTTATCTGGCGACTCATCGTGTTTCATCCCAAAGCACCTTTGACTGTTATCTCCCGGCACTGAAGCGGTAGTCAAAGTGTTTGTTGTGACCGAGCGGTTGGAAATGGGCTGGGTAGAACATGACTTGTGAGGATTGGAAAGGGAAATTGGGTTGGATTTGTGTTTGACAGCTGATGATTGTGTCTGCAAGTTATCTTGCCGCCGCTGCGGGCTTTTTTCGTTTCACATTTTTCATTCACACTTTAACATCCCCTCAATCCACGATTTTTTAAACTCACTTTTTTCAACTCTGCCTCTGACAGCCAAGACATCCAATCTATTTTGACTAGGAGTCCCAATCAAAATGGAATGGTCATCTATCGCTGTCAGTGCCACTGAAACAAAAACGTAAAAATTTCCATCAACTAGTACTCACTGCTTCGCGCTTCAAACTTTAAGCCCTCAGTCCATCGCAGATTTTTTTTTGAATTAAAAAAAAAAAAAGCATACAGATGAGCTGTCTCGAGCCGATCGTGTAGTCTCATGCTCGCTCCCTCCCTCTCTCTCCCTGCTCTTTGTTCCTCAGCACTGGAGTTGCTTATTAAAGTTAACGATGTTGACAAACGCTTGGGTTTTACCTTGCCAGAGCCGCGGACTTCAAAGCGCCGCATGCGTCTATCATCGTTTAACTAGTTAAACAGTTGCTGTGGCAACTCATTGTGTGTAATGGAGCAGTTTGAGTGGACTCACTCAATGAAACATTTAATAAAGCCAAGCATTTTTCTACTACAGTACTTTATTCTTGTATAAAAATAATTCAGTGGGACAGTAACATGTTTAAAACTTATCATAATTATGACTTATTATTTGAAGTGCTTGAAAACCATTTATTAAAAAAAAATAGACATAATTATTTTCTTAATTATACTTTGGGGGAAAAAAGTGAAAAAACATGTATTATTTGTATGTCTTTCCAATGTTAAATCTGAATAAATACATTGGACACACGCACATATATATGTATATATATATATTAGGGGTGTCAAATGATTAAAATTTTTAATCGAGTTAATTACAGCTTAAAAATTAATTAATCGCAATTAATCGCAGTTCAAACCATTTATAAAATATGCCATATTTTTCTGTAAATTATTATTGGAATGGAAAGATACAAGATGGATATATACATTCAACATACGGTACATAAGTACTGTATTTCTTTATTATAACAATAAATCAACAAGATGGCATTACCATTATTAACATTCTGTCAAAGCGATCCATGGATAGAAAGACTTGTAGTTCTTAAAAGATAAATGTTAGTACAAGTTATAGAAATTTTATATTAAAATCCCTCTTCATGTTTTCGTTTTAATCAAATTTGTAAAATTTTCAATCAAAAAATAAACTAGTAGCCCGCCATTGTTGATGTCAATAATTACTTACACAATGCACATGGGTGCTGTAGCCTATGAAATCAGTCGCACCCAAGCGCCAGCAGAGGGCGCCAAAACTCCGAAAAACAAAACAAGTACACATTTCACTGTGCAGTCATTTTAATCTGTTTGAGCGGGGCTTTTGTGCGTTAATTGCGTCAAATATTTTAACGTGATTATTTTTAAAAAATTAATTAGCGCCCGTTAACGCGATAATTTTGACAGCCCTAATACATATATATATATATATATATATATATATATATATATATTTTTTTTTTTTTTTTTTTTTTTGGGTGGTTGGGTGGGGTGGGGTAGCGCTACTTTGCGGTTTTTCACTTATCGCGTCAGGTCCCCAATAACTGCGAAAAACAAGGGATACTACACTAACACTAAACTACGTTATATTTACTAAATAAAAGATGCAACAACTCTCACGTCAGAAATTTCTTTCAATTCTAGCTTTACATCCCATAACTGTGTTTGAGTGTCCTTTTGTAAGCAGACCGATCTTAATTGACTTGCTGCCATTGATGGCAATAGATGTCCATTCCATTTTGAGTGGGAAGTACTAGTACTAGTACATGAATTGGACGTCTGTTGCCGTCAATGGCACTAAAACATGAAAGCAAAAAATAACAAAGGACGCTTTCCATTTCTATGTACGTTGGATTAATCAATATTCAATTAACCCAAGCAGACAATCATAGTGACTGTTCATCAATAGCTCTTGTTAACGCCACACCTTCCATACACTTAATTAAACTCAAGGCGTTAACAAAGTGCCAACACGTGCAGAGAAAGTGATTCAAAAGAGGCAACGACGCGTGACGTTGCACGTCCCGGTAATAATGACACGTCCTTAACGCGCCCGCCCGCTTATTGATGCGGATCTGGGACACGCCGCGACCTTTAACCTGCTCCGATCGTTCATTTCCTAACATTCCACAGTGGGGGCACCGTCTCACGTGGCAGGCGCTCAACTTTGCCTCGAAATAACAACACTGGAGATTGTGGTTGTTGTGTCCCGCATCACTAAAGGGCCACTAATCAGGGCCAGTCTAGACGTGCTTAATGATTCGCTGACATGTGATGCGATCAGACATGCAAAACATCCAATTGATCTTCTGCGGCAGAAGCCAGAATGTGTTTATTCACTATCATTGCATAAGTGTTAATTGCAGTCAATAAATTCAAGTTCTAGATATTTTTCATTGGAATTATGAAACAAAATTTTTAAGTTTTGTCACTCAGTTCAGACATGTAATGTTGAAAATAATAAATAACACTATACAATGAGTTTCAAAAAAAGATATTTAATAATATATGTGGATGGTTCTGTACATTGTAAAATATTTTTTCATAAAGTTAGGAAAATTGAAATTCATAACTCGTTAAAGAAAAAAGTTATCTTTACACATACAGTGGGGTAAACAAGTATTTAGTCAACCACTAATTGTGCAAGTTCTCCCACTTGAAAATATCAGAGAGGCCTGTAATTGTCAACATGGGTAAACCTCAACCATGAGAGACAGAATGTGGAAAAAAAACCACAGAAAATCACATTGTTTGATTTTTAAAGAATTTATTTTCAAATCATGGTGGAAAATAAGTACCAAACCAATATACAATACCAAAAGTTCATCTCAATTCTTTGTTATGTACCATTTGTTGGCAATAACGGAGGCCAAACATTTTCTGTAACTCTTCACAAGCTTTTCAGACACTTTTGGTGGTATTTTGGCCCATTCCTCAATGCAGATCTCTTCTCGAGCAGTGATGTTTTGGGGCTGTCGTTGGGCAACACGGACTTTCAACTCCCTCCGCAGATTTTCTATGGAATAGGTGTCAAACCAGTTCCACAAAGGGCCAAGTAGGTGCTGGATTTTGTTCCAACCGATACCGCGCAAACGATTTAACCCATGAATTTTCTGTTGAAACAAGCAGCACCTGACAAATTTTAACTGATAACCCATGTAAGAGATCAGATTGGTCAAAAGGTGTCCTCTTCATTGGTTGGAAAGAAAACCTGCACCCACTTGGCCCTTTATGGAGTCAGTTTGACACCAGTGTTCTATGGGGTTGAGATCTAGAGACTGGCTAGGCCACTCCAGGACCTTGAAATGCTTCTTACGAAGCCACTCCTTTGTCGCCCTGGCTGTGTGTTTGGGATCATTGTCATGCTGAAAGACCCAGCCACGTCTAATCTTCAATGCCCTTGCTGATGGAAGGAGATTTTCACTCAAAATCTCATGATACATGGCCCCATTCATTCTTTCCTTTACACAGATCAGTCGTCCTGGTCCCTTTGCAGAAAAATAGCCCCAAAGCATGATGTTTCCACCCCCCTGCTTCACAGTGGGTATGGTGCAATTCAGTATTCTTTTTCCTCCAAACAAGAGAACCTGTGTTTCTTCCAAAAAGTTCTATTTTGGTTTCATCTGACCATAACACATTCTCCCAGTCCTCTTATGGATCATCCAAATGCTCTCTAGTGAATCGCAGACAGACCTGGACGTGTACTTTCTTCAGCGGGGGACACGTCTGGATGTGCAGTCCCTGGCGGCGCATTGTGTTACTGTGGTCCCAGCTCTCTGTAGGTCATTCACTTGGTCCCCCCGTGTGGGTCTGGGATTTTTGCTCACCGTTCTTGTTATCATTTTGACGCCACAGGGTGAGATCGTTCATGGAGCCCCAGATCGAGGGTGATTATCAATGGTCTTGTATGTCTTCCATTTTCTAATAATTGCTCCCACAGTTGATTTATTTACACCAAGCGTTTTACCTATTGCAGATTCAGTCTTCCCAGCCTGGTGCAGGTCTACAATTTTGTCTCTGGTGTCCTTCGACAGCTCTTTGGTCTTGGCCATAGTGGAGTTTGGAGTGTCACTGACTGAGGTTGGAGCCTCGTTAGACCTCGTTAGAAAAAGTTAGACCTCTTTGACAGCCTGAAATCTTGCTTGTTTGTAGGTGACCAAATACTTATTTTCCACTCTAATTTGGAAAAAAAATCTTTAAAAATCAAACAATGTGATTTTCTGTTTTTTTTTTTTCGACATTCGGTTTCTCATGGTTGAGGTTTACCCATGTTGACAATTACAGGCCTCTCTTATCTTTTCAAGTAGGAGAACTTGCACAATTAGTGGTTGACTAAATACTTATTTACTCCACTATGTGTAAAGATAGCTTTTTTCCTTTAACGAGTTATGAATTTCAATTTTCCTAACTTTATGAAAAAATATTTTACAATGTACAGAACCATCCACATATATTATTAAATATCTTTTTTTAAAACTCATTGTATAGTGTTATTTATTATTTTCAACATTTTTTATGGTGTTTTAAAGACGCCCCGTGATAGGCTGGCGTGATCATAGAACGGCAAGCTTGCGTCTGATTGGTATAATGGACTCGTGATTATTTCTTGTGACGTCTCATTGGTGAAATTGGTAGAGCTACTCTTGGCATCGCTGGCAAAAACAAAAAATCTAATATGACGAATAAAAGAATAAGAATAGCGTTTTTTTTTTTCTTCACAAATCTACTCAAGGAAAAGTAAAAAGTATGGCTTGATAAAACTACTCTTAGAAGTACCGTATTGGCCCGAATATAAGATGGCCCTGATTATAAGACGACCCCCTCTTTTTCAAGACTCAAGTTTGAAAAAACACTTTTTGAACACCAAATTAATTTTTATACAGAAAATAATTGACATCTGAAACAAATGATTTTAACAATATATTTGAGAGAAAACGCTTGTTATTTTGCCTCATTCAAATCTTAATATCTGAACATTTAAATATGTAAACTAAAGTGCAATCACATTTGTAAATGAATAGCTTCTGGTTTTTGAAATGTAAATAAACCAATCTATTGTGATAAAACAACAAAATTGCAATAACTGCATTAACCATCAAAGTTTAACTATAACTGTAGTCTTGAAACAAATCTGAATAAGGAAAAAAAATGCAATAAAATAATGCAAACTGGTTAAACTTAAGAGTAGCTGACATCTGTCATGACCAGAGGTTGCGCTAGACATTTTCGTTGTCTGTCATTTTGACTGACAGGGTCATAAATATCCAGTCATAATCTATTTTTACCAGTCACTTAAATTTTTAAAATGATAATGATGACATATTCACTAGTATTTAGTTTTCATTCATTTTTAATTAATATTGTAACGCTTGCTTGGCGGCGAAAAATTAGACACGGAAGTTGTATTTTTCTCCCTCTTTTTACTCTGCTTACCGCCAACACCAACAAAACAACTCCACTCCCAAAGAAAAAGAGGCAAACGGCATTTAGATGTGCTTTTTTCCCCGTCCTCGGTAATTCCAGCTCCAACAGCATATATTTAAAGATGCTACCGTTCACAAGTTCGTAACTGGATCACGGCGATCTCTCCCGGGAGTCGAGCTGTCATCATCATTGTGGAACGCAAACGATATATGTTCGATATATGTCCATCAACGTACAAGTCAAGTTGTCTTCCCTTTTATAACAGCATTTCCCAGCTGTAAACAAACGAATAAAAACTTGTAACACTTGGATTTATGCGGTGCATTCAAACACGATTAGCAACAGGCGGCTAGCAGCAATAGCAGAAGCTAGTTGTTGTAAAAATGATTAAACTTCGTAATTACAATCATCATCGTAATATCAATAGCAATGGCAACAAGTCGTTTCATGCGCCAGATTTTAGGTTTCATATTTTTAGAGCACATTACCTTCCATAACAGCGGGGGCATGACTGCAGGAGCTGTCAGTTTTGTACATCTCCTTCCCTCCCACCTGTATGACGAGTACGAGCACCCATGGTTTGGAAATCGACATGGTACGAAGCATGGAGGCCTGGGCTTGGTTCTCCACCCGCCTACATCAAAATAACATTCCCGGGATCTTGTATAAAGACCTTCCAACTTCGATTCCACCGCCATTGACTTCAACGGTAAACAGGCGGAAACGGAAGGAGAAGGAAGACATAAGGAAGTAAACCGGAAGTACCTTGGAATCTAGTCCACCAATTGGATGACGCGCTGGCACATCGGGTGCACCAATAAGAACCTCGCGTTGATGTGTCAATCACGGTGCTGCCGCCAGACCACGGTGACGCTACAATATTCTGACAGAATAGCCAACGACGTCATGCATTAAGAGAGACAATAGCTAATTAATATGCCACCCTGTGTTCTGGGGTTTGAATTGCAACCTGTCAAAATGACGGACGGACTTCAGTTTTTTCCGTCACCGTTTTAAAAAACCGGTCAACGACGGAAAATATTCGGTTAACGCGACCCCTGGTCATGACAGAACATCGCTTCAACGATATCTGGCGCCATCTAGCGTTGTGAATGGGTATAACGTCTAGACCGCGAATATAAGACAACCCCCACTTTCACAGTCTTATTTCAATGCAAAAAACACTGTCTTATATTCGGGCCAATACGGTACATTTTTCTCAAAAAGTTACTCAAGTAAATGTAACGGAGTACATGTAACCTGCTACTACCCACCTCTACAGCAGGGTACCCTCTCATGCTTTATTTCTTTTCTTTTTCTTTCAATTTTTAATCAGTTGGCTCTAGCACCACCACGTCCCTTGTGAGTATAATGAATGATAGAATAGCAGTCCTCTTACAGTAACCAAACTATTAACTTCATAAAGGATTCTATTCATTTTCGGTTAGCATGTGAACAGCACACAGTAAGGCCTGAGCTAAGATTCCAACCTTAGAACCTTTGATGGCGAGGCAGTTACAAAACCCACATGCTTCCACCATACCGATCACAAAGTTTGATAATGAATCACCTTGATAGTCTGCAATTCATAAAGACCCCAATTGAGATTTTAAGATTTATATCCCAGTCAAGTATTTCACATCCCATTTCCCCATCTCATTTAACACACTGTCAAATCTCATCAACTCAGATTTTGCTTATGAAGGATCTTCTAACATTCACAAGACTTTGACTCATCTACATCCTTGATAACTGTTGACACACATCACAGGTGATGGAGCCTTGGGGGAGGCGCACCTGTCTACGACGCACTGAATGAGTAGAGGCCTTGATGCTTCATCAACGCGAGCAAACCTGGCGTAACTCAAAAAGTGCCTTGTTCAAACGCTAGCCACCCACGTCGTTGTTTGTACCACTCCACCGCCGTGCTGTGAGGGTGACAACGGCAAGGCAACATCTTAAGCATTGTATACAAGGAGATATTTTCAACCCCAAACATGACGTGAAAAAATCTTTATCCCCTGAGCGAAAGCTTTAAAGCTTCAAGTTTAAAAGTGCAAGCTCAAATTCTGCCCAATTGTCAATATGTGTGTATCACTCTTCAAGTATTTTAGATTTTCTGCTTCGACTGTTTGGTGAGCAGATTGAGTTGGGATAAAAGTCAATCTTAACTCGCCCAAGATAATCTTTCAAAGACACTTGATAAAAAGGACTGTTGACTTTTCTAGTTTTATCATCTATCAAATTTTGGGGTGTTATATTTACTAAATGGTTGATGAATAAACCTCCACTTCAGAAACTTTCCAATCTAGGATTTGTACATCTTTAATTGTGATTGAGTGTGCTTTTGTAAGAAGACAAATCGTAACTTTTTGGCTGCTATTGACTGCAATAGTCATCCAATCCGTATCGCTGCCAGACATTCTCTAGTTAATTTAGTTTGCATTAAAATTGATTAATTTATACTAGGGCTGTCAAAATTATCGCATTAACGCGCGGTAATTAATTTTTTTAATCAATCACGTTAAAATATTTGACGCAATTAACGCACATGCCCCGCTCAGACAGTATTCTGCCTTTTGGTAAGTTTTACAGCAAGGTTTTTTGTGCTAACAGCGAACTGTTGTGGTCGCTTTGCGACATGGTTTATTGCTTTCTTGCCAGTTCAATATGGCTGCACCACGTCTCGGGCAGACGCCTACGTTGTAATGTTGTGCTTATATGATCGTTGGACAAGATTTGTCCGTAAGTATGGTTGTTGTAAAGAATGTACATATTATGTTAGTAAGCGAAATGTTATATTTTTTGTATGAGACGCTTTTTGTTTATGTTTAGTGAACCTGTATAGCGTGCTAAGCTAACGTTGTTGCTAATGCAATGCTTGTGTACTTTTTTTTGTAGTTTCACTACGGTCTAAAGAGGACAGTGGTTTGAGGCCATTTTATTAATAAATCAGATGAAAAAGGAAGAAGTCTGATTATTAAGGCGTTGTTCACTAGCTGTCTAGCTTTGGAAAAAGTAGACGCTTCGGAGTGAAGACAGCATAGACAGATTTAAATGACAGTAGAGTGAAATGCCCACTACAGTCCTTATGTACCGTATGTTGAATGTATATATCCATCTTGTGTCTTATCTTTCCATTTCCAACAAATTATTTTACAGAATATATATATATAATTTACAGAAAAATATGGCATATTTTATAGATGGTTTGAATTGCGATTAATTACGATTAATTAATTTTTAAGCTGTAATTAACTCGATTAAAAATTTTAATCGTTTGACAGCCCTAATTTATACATTAAGAAAATATTTTTAATCTATGAAAGTAATAAAACATAAAAGTAAATGTATATATTAATAATTAATCATTTTAAAATTAAGTTTTTTACATTACCAAAAATAGTTTCTTGCCCCATAAAGAGTTAAATTTGGCCAAGCTTAACTTATTTATTTTTTAGTATTGCTATTTTTTAATCCCTTTGATGAAAGGTCTATTTTGTCAGATTTTGCATGCCTTTGATGTTGCCTTTATATTTAAAAGAAAAACGATGTTCACAATGGTCTGGTTGGGTCCCTTTCTTCAGGACACCATAACCTTTTCTTCACCGATTAATTATACTCAACATTTTGGACCCAAAAAAACCAAACAAATCCCCCAAATTTTTGTCAAAATTTGTAATATTGATGTCCTGTTGACAATCAAACATGCTCGATGAACCGTTTTGAAGCTTGATGATATTTATTCAACATTCAACAGAAAAAATAAGACTGAATAGTTTTATATTTGAAAATTCAACACAAACAGCAGGTATGGTCATAGGTGTTTTTGGCCTTTACAAATACTATGGTCAAAACAAGTTATATACAGTAGACCAACACTGCAAAATAGTGAAATATATATATATATATTAATACCGTATTGGCCCGAATATAAGACGGTGTTTTTTTGCATTGAACCCCAACCCTAACCATTTGAATGAGGCAAAGTAACATGCCATTTCTCTGAAATATATTGTTAAAATCATTTGTTTCAGATGTACTGTAATTGTTTTTGTGTATAAAAATGAATTTGGTGTTCAAAAAGTCTTTTTTCAAACTTGAGTCTCGAAAAAGAAGGGGTCGTCTTATAATCAGGGCCGTCTTATATTCGGGCCAATACGATATATATATTTTTTGTTGGCATCTGCCGATAACCGGTTTCAAGGTACAGTATACCATGGTCTTAAAACATTACCGTTTCAAAAAAACATGAAAAAAAAAAAAAAAACATGAAACTGCTATGGCAGCATATAAACAGATTGTTCTATCAAACACAACAGCTCTTTTGGCTTAAAGTATAGCAGTTTATTTTAAAGAGGTGCAAGAGCAGAAACTGCTTTTTCAGCCTTGTCTGTGTTTTCTGCCATGTACAAATTTAAAACATTGATGGCATTGAATGATCATAATTATGTTGATGAATAAACTCCCATCTCAGAAACTTTCACTTCTAAGTTTACTTTCTATAGTTGTGTTTAGTATGCTATTGGAAGAAAACTAATCTTTACTCTTCAGCTGCCATTGACGGTGATAGATGTCCAACCCAGTTGGACTGGGACGTCTAGTTCAAATGGATTCTACGTCTATTCCTGTCAGTGTTACTGAAACATACAGTGGGGCAAATAAGTATTTAGTCAACCACCAATTGTGCAAGTTCTTCTACTTGAAAGGATTAGAGAGGCCTGTAATTGTCAACATGGGTAAACCTCAACCATAAGAGACAGAATGTGGAAAAAAACAAAATCGCATTGATTTATTTTTAAATAATTTATTTGCAAATTAGAGTGGAAAATAAGTATTTGGTCACTTACAAACAAGCAAGATTTCTGGCTGTCAAAGAGGTCTAACTTATTCTAATGAGGTCTAACAAGGCTCCACTCGTTACCTATATTAATGGCACCTGTTTTAACTCATTATCGGTATAAAAGACACTTGTCCACAACCTCAGTCAGCCACACTCCAAACTCCACTATGACCAAGACCAAAGAGCTGTCGAAGGACATCAGAGACTAAAATGTAGACCTGCACCAGGCTGGGAAGACTGAATCTGCAATAGGTAAAACGCTTGATGTAAAGAAATCAACTGTGGAAGCAATTATTAGAAAATGGAAGACATGCAACACCACTGATAATCTCCCTCGATCTGGGGCTCCATGCAAGATCTCACCCTGTGGGGTCAAAATGATAACAAGAACAGTGAGCAAAAATCCCAGAACCACAAGGGGGGACCTAGTGAATGACCTAAAGAGAGCTGGGACCACAGTAACAAAGGCTACTATCAGTAACACAATGCGCCGCCAGGGACTTAAATCCTGCACTGCCAGACATGTCCCCCTGCTGAAGAAAGTACACGTCCAGGCCCGTCTGCAGTTCGCTAGAGAGTATTTGAAGAGAAGAGGACTGGGAGAATTTGTGATGGTCAGATGAAAACCAAAATAAAACTTTTTGGTAGAAACACAGGTTCTCGTGTTTGGAGGAGAAATAATACTGAATTGCATTCGAAGAACATCATACCCACTCTGAAGCATGGGGGTGGAAACATCATGCTTGGGGCTGTTTTTCTGCAAAGGGACCAGGACGACTGATCTGTGTAAAGGAAAGAATGAATGGGGCCATGTATCGAGATATTCTGAGTGAAAATCTCCTTCCATCAGCAAGGGCATTGAAGATGAGACGTGGCTGGGTCTTTCAGCATGATAATGATCCCAAACACACAGCCAGGGCAACAAAGAAGTGGCCAGTCTCCAGATATCAACCCCATAGAAAATCTGTGGAGGGAGTTGAAAGTCCGTGTTGCCCAACAACAGCCCCAAAACATCACTGCTCTAGCGGAGATTTGCATGGCGGAATGGGCCCACATATCAGCAACAGTGTGTGAAAAGCTTGTGAAGAGTTACAGAAAACGTTTGGCCTCTGTAATTGCCAACAAAGGGTACATAACAAAGTATTGAGATGAACTTTTGGTATTGACCAACTACTTATTTTCCACCATGATTTGCAAATAAATTATTTAAAAATCAAACAATGTGATTTTCTGGGTTTTTTTTTTTTCCACATTCTGACTCTCATGGTTGAGGTTTACCCATGTTGACAATCAGGCCTCTCTAATATTTTCAAGTGGGATAACTTGCACAATTAGTGGTTGACTAAATACTTATTTGCCCCACCTGATATACATACAATCTAGCTTCTCGAACACACACATCTGTATACAAATAAAAAAGATTGATAGTGGGGGGAAAAAAATCAAATATAACATTGAAAAAAAGTCTTTTAAACAATATTGACAATAAACTAGTTCAGTTCAGTTTTTTCAGGCATGTCACTCAGTTTTCCCTTGAACAATACACAGGGCTATGTCATACACTACGTCACACAACCCACTCTTCCGCCATTTGCGCACTGCTGTCAGTCTCTTCTCGCTCGCCGACTCATCCGAAGAAAACAACGACAAATCTGGTCCATCGTCTTCCTCGAGTTGATAAAATAATGTTTTAGCTTGCGCTAAATTTAGTTTTCGATTCATTCTACACATTTCAAAGTCTCAATTCAACCGGCCGTCGCTTGCTACCTCGCCTCCCTCTCCTTCAGTGCCGCCTCGATCGGCAATTCATTAAAAATGTTCAGATTATGTCCGTCCTTAGTGACCTCACAACAGCTCCTGGGTTATGCAGTTTTTCATTGTGCTTTCGGTTTTGAAAAAGGACAAGAAATGATGGAAATATTGCGATAAATGAGCGGTCCATGCAACGTTTTAATGTTCATTTATGAGGGCAATAAAACTATTAAACTCAAATGACATTATTTTTCGTTTTACTTAGTCGATTGACTTCAAGTGAAAACGAAAGTGAACCTCAAGTTCAGCACTTTCAAACATGACCAACAACCGTTGGTGACGTAATTACAACGTGACGAAACTTCAAAGATGACATGCGTGCAGGACGCGTGGGCGGGTCCCATAACTTTTGAGAGTTAAAAAAATGGGGAAAAACTTGGTCATGCATTGCAGCTAACATATTGTCATGCTAAGCAAATGAAGTGTCAAATAACCAAGTCTGTGCAAATGCTTTTCCCCCCCCATCCATCAGTCTTGTTTGTTTGTTGTTTTGATGGAACTTTACATCCACGCACAAGACTGATGGTGACACTTTCAGTTTGCTCGCTGTAATGTAATCCGTCTAACTGTTCTCCATTGCGCTTCAATGGGCCTCATTCACTCACAGTTGAAAAGTTTCCCCCTTGGGCGCCTTGAGCCCCCTCCCTAACCCTCCCTTTCCTCTCCCACCGACATGGTGGGGGGGGACTTTTCCCAGGACAAAAGAGATGAAAATATAATGGAACAAACTGGACGTGGGTGGAGGGTGCGGGTGCGGGAGTGGGCGGGGGTGTGAGAGACCCAAAGACAGCGGGGGTGTTGGAGTGCTTTCGAAGGGGGATAGTAGAGCGGGGACCGAGCTGGGAGAATTTAATTTTTTTTCCCACAGAGCTAACTAGTAACAGACGCCATAAGGGTGTGGGATCCACTGAATGAATGCATCATCCCCACTGGAACACTAGCCTTGAATTGAGTTTTTGAAAATATTGACATGAGGAATGTGTTAGTAAACTGAAGAAAAACTTTCTGTCAATAAAACAGGATGAGGTTTTGATGTGACACCTTATTAAGTGGTTGCCATTCACGGTTATAGTCATCAAATCCATTTGAAATGACCATTCAACCATTAGAGAGAACTCATATTTACTGTTTTAAATCAAAAATATTTTAAAATGAAGGCATTTTCATAATCAAAAATAGGGCTGTAACTAATGATTATTTTTATAATCGATTATTCAGCCAATTAATTAAACGATTAATCGGATAAATGTCACTTCTTACTATTACTTTCACATTTTAACTTGAGGGATGTTGGAAGAAACAATGAAGACTAAATCCAATTTCAAAGCACGCTCTTGTATGACAATTTACAGTTTGAATGGGAGTTCGTGTTGAAACTCTAAGATGAATATGAATGGATTTACATGTGTGGTTTCTTTATAAAAATTAATTTACTATCAACTTTACTATCTAACAATTACTCAAGCGCTAATATGCTTCTCCAAAACACAATACAAACGGATGCTTAAAACACTCATTAGCGTAATCGTAAACTAGCTTAGCCCTACGTGATAAGTAGTAACGTCTCATCAACAATGAATACAAACGATACGAAATAAGATGTCTGAAAACTGGCAAAAATGTGAATTGTTTTCCGAAGTAAAAGTAGATTTTTTTCATGTGCTACTTTGACTTAGCAAAAATATAATGAAGAATTCTGACATATACAGCCGGGAATTATACATACTGTATGTTATGATTGCAAGAATTTAGATAAGTTTAGGTGAAGAAGGTCCTAAACGATTAATTGATTTTCAAAATGATTGTCGATTAATTTTCTAATTGATTAGTTGTCGATCAATCGATTAATTGTTGCGCTTCTAATCAAAAACATACATGAAAAGAGAACATTTATAGATCTATTTAAAATTAAGAAAAACTTTTAAAATGTTTGATTTTTTTTTTTACTCAAAATATTTTTTGAAAATCAGTTACACGAGATTAAAAAAATGAAAGTGTTTTTACTGTTTTTATTTTTTATTTAAATGAAATGTAAAAAAAAAAAAAAAAAAACACACAGTAATGAAATATTAAATTATTTATACTCCTTTAAAAAAATAATAATTGGATATTAAAATGATTGAATAATGTTTTCCCCCATTTTTTGTTAAATATCAAAAAAAAAAAAAAATAGTGAAATAAATTTTAGGAATTTAATTTAGGGAAAGAAAGCCTGAAAAATGTTTTGCTGTGTTCTTTTGTGAGCTGGATGAGTGGTCACTGTGCTCCTGGAAACTATTGTTGTAGGCCGGTCAGTCGTGGAAAGGTTAACTACGCTACCCAGTTAAAAGTATCAAAGTTTTAAGGTGTTAAAAATGCTTTATTCCCGTTTGAAAAAAATGTATACTTTAGATATATGTATAATAGAGTTAACATCCATTTCTATAGTTATCTTGTGAAAATCTGTGCATAAAACCGGTTATCGACAAATGCATATTCACCACTGTTTCATTTGTTCAGATAATGTCTCTCTCTGGAGTCCTAAAGCTTTAGTTGTTAATGATACGGTGGATTTTGCAGTGCACCCTACTCCCACCTCTCTCTGTCTCTCTCCCTCCTTCCCCCTGGTCATGCAGCACATGGTACAGTCCGCTGAAAGGCTGCATGTCATCTCACTCCCTCCTTCTCTGAGAGCAGCTGCTCACAGCACGTTCTCCTCCGTATCCTTTTGGTCTTGTCTTTGCCCTCACGTGCGAATAATGCAGTAGCAGGTAGACGTCATCCCTAGTGGAAGGCACTTCTCGGTTTTTTTGTTCTTTGTTTTTAACTTATCAGCAGTGGAGGAGTAGCCACCGGTATCCTTCTGATCAACTTTAACACCATGCCGCCGGTCTGTGTGGATCCATTCTACAGGGGAAAATCCTCAAAATGATGGAAGACAACAAGCAGCTGGCCCGCCGCATTGATGGGGCCATTCGCTCGGCCGGCCAGGAAGTCAGCAACCTACGCTCGGAGCTGACCGCCACCAACTGCAGGCTGGCCGGCCTGGCCGCCGGCAGCCCCTCCGCTTTGGAGAACCACCGGCAGCACAAACACCACGCTGACAGCCTCCGCTATCGGGGTGAGTGCCGCGGTCCCTTCTTTAAGCAGAACATGTGTCGGGACGTGGGAAGCATTTGGGGAATGCTGCTGCTAAAGGGGGCTGCATTTTATTGGGAGGGGATGAATTGGACCAGAGCCGGTTTTAGGGGTGGCTGTTCCAAGCCGCTGCTGGGCTTGCTTCCCTCTGGAATCTCAAACAACTTGCAACTTGAGCCAAAGTTTTGCATTTTGTCCATGGTATACTTTTGGCCGGTTCCATTCGTTTTACTTTGGACGCACTTAAAAACATTTTTTGTTTTTGTCCAATCTTGGACCAAAAAGTGACTTACACTGTCTGTCTTGTAGCTCATGCATTTAACTATTTAACTGCCATTACCAGCGATAGACATTATGGCATTGACTAATCATGATCATTTTGATGAATAAACTCCCGCCTCAGAAACTTTCTCTTTTAGGTTTAGTTTACTTGTGCTTTTAGAAGAAAACCAATCTTTACTCTTCAGCTGCCATTGACGGTGATAGATGTCCAATCCATTTGGACTGGGATCGCTGTCAGTGGCACTGAAACGTAAACATTTCTATCAACTATCAAATTCTAGGAAGTGACTGTGTACTCATCGAATGATTGATTGATGAACTCTTACCTCAAAAACTTTAACTTCTAGGTTTACTTCAAGGTTGTGTTTGAGTGTGCTCTTGTAGGTGGACCGATCTTAACTCACTCGCTACTATTGACGCCAATAGACGTCCAATTTATTTGAACTGCGAGGGTTTTGCCAAGCCCTCCCAGTTCAAATTGATTGGACGTCTATTACCGTCGAGGCCACCGAAACATAAGCATAAAAACAGAAACATTTTCATCAACTATCAAATTTTGGGATGTTGTATTTACTAAATGGTTGATCAATAAACTGTCACCCCTGTAACCTTCACTTCTTTCGCCATCAATGGCAGCCAGTGTTAATTGATGAACTAACATTACAGCTGTTTAAACAATCGGACTTTAGTTGATGTGTTTCCTTAGTTTGAGCATCATTTGCAAAATTACTGTGTGGCCAATGTGAAAACAGTTTAGCCAGAAATGGTTAATCTGTCACTGTCAATGGCAGTTTATGAGTTAAGTTCAGCCTGAAATTTACATTGGAACTATGACTCAAGAGTGGTGTCAAGTTTCTAAACATGGCAATAATTACAACTGCAAAAAACACAACTCCGCGTTTGATCCGTGATGATCTTTGCTGTTGGCGTTCCTAGGTTTGCTCGCTGATGTGAGAGCCTGACATTCCCACATTCCTGAATGTCAGGGCGGTGATGTCACACTTCCTGTTCCCAGGCGCGAGGGCCAGCGGTCAGGTGACCAGAGCCAAACAAACTGCTTGTGCTCTTGTGATCATCACAATGACAGAAGACTTAACAGGCGACACTTTTAGTAACCTTTATGTACTGTTTGAAAATAGAGAAGAGTTTGTACTTTATTTTTCCCCATGATGGAGTCTTTCATATAATGACCTCATTGAATAATTAACACTGTAGATCTGGAGAATTAATGCATCATCCCTACTGAAACACTAGACTTAAATTGTCTGGCACCCTATTGACTGGCTTCCATTGACACCGATAAAGATCCAACCCATTTGAACTGGCAGCAAAGGGTCGTTCTATCATTCTCTGCTTAGTAAATCAATTTTTTTAATGAAACTAAGTGGGGATTTTATTTTTAGGCCATATGGCCCAGCCTGAAAACAACATATGGAATGCGCTACACTTGATCATGAAAGGCTTTACCTTACTGTAATTGTTGAGGACATTTCTAAAACAACTTGGAATCTTATTAGAATTCGAAAGGAATCACCTTCAAATTGTTGGAAATTCAAAATGAGAGGTCAACCAATATGGGATTTTTAAAGCACAGCGCAAATAAGCTACAAATGTGTCGACCGCTTTACGGCACACGTCACTTCCGCATTTCCCCATTCATTATAAAGATTGATTGATTGATTGATTGATTGATTTTATTTCGAGCAATAACAACAAAAAACAAAAAACAACAAGTATGGAAAAAATAAAATACAATAAAAAATTAAACAGTCATGATGAATGTAACAAAAATTATAACAATACATACACGTGTAGCTCGAAAAGGAGTGGGAAGAAGCCGAGCTTTTTGAGTCCCACCCCCATTTCACTCCAAAAATTCCATAGGAATGCAGTCACTTCCCTACAACAGCTGTACTAATCATAATGATTACATTGATAATAATAATAATAATAATAGTTGCAGTAATCATAATAACACCAATATATATATATATATATATATATATATATATATATATATATATATATATATATATATATATATATATATATATATATATATATATATATATGTACATATATATACACATACACACATATACATACACATCACTAATAATACATGAGTAACTATTACATATGTACAAAATATTATCCATAAAACATGTAATATTTCTGCATACACCCAAGACTATTAAAGACCTCTTTCTGTATATCGTGACCAGACCTGATGTTTATACAGCAATTTGAATTTCTGAATACTTTGACATTGCTTATAATGTAATCCCAAACTGTTCCAGAGTTTTACCCCACATACAGACACGCAGAATCCTTTAAGAGTAGTACGAAATTTTGGTTGTGAAAAGTTGGCAAATCTTCTCAAATTATGAGATTGCTGTTGCACTGTAAAAAGACATTGTAGATTGAGGGGCAATAACTTATGAAATGCTTTAAATAAAAATATTGATGTGTTGTATTTCACAAGATCATTAAATTTCAACAGTTTTGATTGAGTAAATAAATCATGAGTGTGATCTAAAAAACCCACTTTATGTATAATCCGAATTGCTCGCTTCTGTAATGTAATTAATGGATATAATGCACTTTGGTAAGTGTTCCCCCATACTTCGACACAATATGAAAAGTATGGGAGTACCAAAGTGCAGTATAAAATCCGAAGTGCATTTAAATCAAGGTATTGTTTTGCTTTATTTATGATTGACAGGCATTTGGAGATTTTGTTTTTCGTGTATCTGATATGGGGTCTCCATGACAGCTTGTTATCAATTATAACGCCTAGAAATTTAGCTTCATTTACATTTTCAATTGGTAGACCTTCAATTATTATTTTCAACTCAGAATTAGCTATTTGATTACCAAATAACATTGCCTTTGTTTTCTTAATATTTAGGGATAATTTATTTATATCCATCCACTTCTTTATGGCTTTTAGTTCCTTATTAACAGTAGTTACTAGCTCGCTGTAATTATCACTACTATAGAATATGTTGGTGTCGTCAGCAAATAAGATAAGTTTTAATGCATTGGATACGTGGAAGATATCGTTCATATACACAATGAAAAGTTTTGGTCCCAACACAGACCCTTGAGGGACACCACAGATAATGTGAAGTGTGCCAGATATGTTCTCGTCCATCTTAACATATTGTACCCTTTCTGATAAATAGCTTTTCACCCAGTCCCCAGCCACACCTCTAATTCCATATTTTTCCAACTTATTTAGTAGAATTGAATGATTTATTGTATCAAACGCCTTTTTAAGGTCAATAAAAACACCGATGGCATGTTTTTTCTTGTCTATAGCAGTCGTGATTTCTTCAAATGCATCAATTATTGCCATTGATGTCGTTCTATTGGCTCTGAAACCATATTGTCCTTCATGTATTATCTGATGTTTGTCAAGAAACTTTTCAAGTCTGGAATTGAAGAGTTTCTCCAAAATTTTTGAAAACTGGGGCAGCAGAGAAATTGGTCTGTAATTGGAAAAACAATGCTTGTCATCATCTTTGAATAATGGGATTACTTTGGCAATTTTCATCTTTGCCGGAAAACAACCAGATTGGAATGATAAATTGAATATGTATGTTAGGGGTTTTGCAATGTTTAAAATAACTCTTTTAACCAAATTCATATTGATATCATGGCAGTCAGTAGAAATCTTACTTTTACATTTAAGTACAGTGTTTATCACTTCCTGTTCATTTGTTGCTGATAGAAAAATAGAGCATGGATTATGCGTAATATTTGAGAAGTGTTTGTCAGAACCTGGGTCAGGAATATCAGCAGCCAAATTTGGGCCAACATTTACAAAAAAATTATTGAATTTAGTCACTATTTCGTTCATTTCATAATTCTCTCCACTTTCATCTAAAAAATAGTTGGGATATGTAGACTTTGGTGGTCCATGTTTAATCAAACTGTTCAGTATGTTCCAAGTTCCCTTCATGTTATTTTTATATTCGTACAATTTGTTTTTGTAATACAACTGTTTGCTCCTTCTTATAACATCAGTTAATTTGTTCTTATATTTCTTATAACGGCAGTCAATGCTTTCGCGCAAATTCTGCAAAGATGGCAGAGCAACAAAAGAGACAAAAAGTTTTGTTAGCAGTGGCAGGAAAAAAAGAGAGGCTTCCTGGAGAAAAGGATTATCAAGAATAAACATTGGCCCAGCTTTCACTCGCTGGCATGACGAGTGGTGAGGTTAGCCACTTTAAGCCGTAAATGTCGTTTAATCCATCTGCAGGCGACCGGGTGATCATGATTTTACGACACTGTGCCGCTGTGCGCTGATCCTCATGGGAAATGCAGACGTCCTTAAGGCAAACTACTGCTTTTGTCCGTTAGTGTTGCTAAAATCAACCAAAACTGAAAAGTTACATAGTGTTGCTTGAAAGGATTAATTCGGTCTGGTGCTACCAAACAAATAAACTCTTTTAATGATTATACAGGCTCAGCAAGAACAGTACATTATTTTCAAATAATTAAACCTACCAGGACGTCATGACAAGTGAGAGTTTATGAGGATGCTCGCCATGCTAAAGCTAATGGTAACGTGAATGCTACGCTAACGCTACGAGTTATATTTAGAGTTTAAGGATCACTCAGTGAACACCTTAAAAGGCTGAAGCAACATTGCATATTCTGTCATGCAAGATATAAAATCCTACAATATTTACAAAACAGGCAAGTTTGAAGCTTCCTGTAGCAGCCTGCCTTTAAGCTGCGGCCACAGTTGCCCACACAGATGCCTGATCAAAATCCTTTTTTATCGGCTTTTTTTTTTTTTTGTTAATCGGCCGATAGCCGATGTTGGAAAAAAGTCCAAATATCAGCCCGATATATCGGCCGGCGGATATATCGGTCGACCTCTATTCAAAATCATAACATTCTTATAAAATTGGAAAATGGGGTGGCGTGAGTAGGTGGCAGTTGTTCCCCAATGCAGAGGTTGTCGGGTCAAGCCATGTCAAAGTGTGCTTTGACAAGATACTGAACCTCACATTGCTCCTGATGCTGCATCATCAGCATGAGGAAATGGTGTCAAAGCGCTTGGAATACCTTGAAGGTAGAAAAGTGCTATACAAGTATTAAAGCCATGAGGAATCTTTGCCTTTTAAAAGTCCTAATCAACCATCCTTCATTCAAATACACAGATTTTTGACCCTCATACTGATTTTTTTTTACAAATATGGCACAACCGCAATACGGTTAAAACCTTTCATCTTTGGCTGGTGTATTTGTTGTTTTCTCAGTTCTTATTTAGAAAAAAAAAACTTCAGGACATAAACCTGAAAGGAAAGTTTTTTGAGGCTACGTCTGCACTAGGACTGATAATGGCCTTAAGCGTTCAATTTATTATACTATACGGCAGGGGTCGGGAACTTTTTTGCTGAGAGAGCCATGAATACCACATATTTTTAAATGTAATTCTGAGAGAGCCATACAATATGTTTAAAACTAAAAATACAAGTAATACAATATGTGCATTTTGTGTTTCAACACTTTTATTAAAGTACAATAAGTCTCTAAATTATTTTTAATAACTTTTATAAGTAATAATTTAAATTAAATAATAAATATTAAATCATATTAAAATAATTATTTAACATTTTGTTGTTTCCACAGATGGATTCACCCTATGTTTAAAATGTTTCATATTATTTAGTTTTTTGCGGAAAATATACACACGTTTCAGCCGGAAAAGACTGTTTTACTTACGGTTTTAAACCAGCAGGGGGCAGCATTTGCTTCTTAGCGTGCATGGGCAATAAGTGTTCGCATTTTAGAGCGAATAAGAAATGACCCGTCTGTGCTGTAATGCGAGACGGACATTGTTAAAAGTATTTTTATCTTGTTTCAGGTGGGAAAAAGTATAATTTGACTGTGTATATTAGCAAATTGCTTTATTTTCGGATGATTGTGATGTGTACTGTGTGTTAATATAGTTCAGAAATATTTTAATCGTTATGTATGTTTATGTATGACTGCAGATGTGTTAGTAATGGTGAGCGGACAATGAGTGAATGCTAGTAGTGTCTAAAATGCAGACGTGAAATGTTTTGTCACAAAAACTTGTATTCATTTATTATCACAATTGTATAAGAATTCGCATTTTAGAGCGAATAGGAAATGAGCTGTCTGTGTGCAGCAATGCGAGACGGACGTTGTTAGTTTTTTCTCGTTTCAGCTGTACAAGAAAAATGAAAATAAAACAAAATTAAATGTTTAGCAACAGGCTGCAGCATTTAAATATCTGTCTGCACCACGCTAAAGATGCATAGCTATTATTTCAACCGACTGCCACACGCATCATCAGACTTTTGCGTTCTCCTCAGCCGCACCTGTCCTGAAATTTGAATGTCGCCTGATCACTGGCTTGCTAAAGGAAAAAATGTGAGCGCCCCTTACCGGTTGCTCTTTTTAACGCTCCCCCTGTGACCCTTACGCCTGCCAGGTTTTCCCTGAGGTCCTGTCGCGCCATTCCCATTACATAACAAACTTTTTTTTTTTCTTTTAAGTAATTGAAGATTTGAAGATTTGTCTGCAAGCCAGATGCAGCAGTCAAAAGAGCCATATCTGACTCGCGAGCCAGAGGTTCCAAACCCCTGCTGTGCGGCATATTGGCTACACTAATGTACCTCTTGTCCGGATATATTATTACACGGGCTAGAGATCCAGATTGCAATGTGGTTCAGAGGTGACCCGCGTGGATGATGATGTCACACACGAAGCTGCTCCTTTTCACTCAGGCGCAAATGCAGGCGTCCCTTGCTGAAGCGTTGAGTTTATAAACTCCTTAAACGTAGTGCGGACAGGTATAAATCATTGTCCGAATTACAAGGCAAAAAAATATTTTTACTTTATTTTTACATAAAATACACCTACATCATTCAGAAGGCGTCGTGTCTAATTTTGAGACTATGTGAGAAACTATGCTCTCAGTGCAAAGGCTCCCCTTTTACTTGTTTAATTTTACACTTGATGTCACACATTTAAAATGACAGTTTTTCCATATTAGTGTATGTCCCCTTGTACAATACGAAAAAAAACCTTTTCCCCCGAATCAAGTTGAAATCAGAATTTCAAGAGAGAGTTTAAGTTTATCAAGGTTTAGCTGACAGATCAGCTTAGGACTTCAGGCTATGATGAGTCCAACGGATTAGGCGGATCATACTCGCCTTCGCGAGTCCTGGCGCATTTGTTAGTCCGTTTGTTATCTCTCATCAAAGGGCGTCTTTGATATGCATGACATGATGTCCTGAATATGTATTACGGACACCTTTGCCAAAATGTCAGGTTTTTCCGCTTCGTTTCGACTCGCTGTAACTTCCCCGACAGATGCTGTGACCCCGCGTTGCCTCTGGCCTCCTCGCTGAACTCATCACCAGGGACGGGGGATTAAATCCCTTTCCCGAAATTTCACCCTTCATCGGGATTAATTACAGTGCCACTTTTTACACGCTTTTTTTTACCCCTCTATCGACTGCCTCTTCCTGTGGAAGTAGTCCATTTGGAACATCATGTATTTTGTGATGTAGACGTCTATATCAAGTTCATTTAAATTGTAAAGGGTGGGAGTGAATGTTCATATATATTCATATTTTAGACGCATTGATGACAATAGATATACAGCAAATGCTTCCTTCCCAGTCAAAATAGATTGGACATCTACCACTGCCAGTGGCATCAAATGAGATAAAGGAACAAACAATACCTTTATCATATGTATTCCAATGGAAAGGGTCTTGTTTGTTCAATTGGAGAAACACAGAATTTCATTTTTCTGATGTATTATAGTGGAAAAAAATGTCTATAAATGGCAGTGTATCCAAGAAGTGCGCTAACATTTTGTCAATGCCGATATTATTTTAGCCAAATTAAATGTGATTGCCCTTCCTTCATCATGATGTCATTAATACCCATTAGCACGTGCACCTGTGTTCATGTCTAACAGTGTGTATGTGAAAGGGTACAAATGATGTCACAAAATGGCTGCGCTCACAAGTGCTGTCATTTTTTTCCCTCGATATCATCGGTCGAAGAACTTGACGATTTGCATACTTCAATTACTTTGAGCAACAGTCTTTCACATGAAGGTCATACTAGGTGTTGTCTGTCCCTTTATATATACTTTATCAAGCACAGAAAATGGTTTCAGGGTTGGAAACGTGTGGCTCATAAAGTACCTATAACAGCAAAAAGCATCTTTATTTCATATTTCACGTGGTATTTTATGATCTTCAATGAAATGGACTGCTTGGATGTGTGTGGAAGCGATCGATTTATATATTCAATTTTTTTTTAAATCCCGCGCCATGAAAATGAGTGACTTCCTGGACTGAGGAGGAATGCGAATGTGACGTCACCCAGGTCAGCATCTCAAAATACAGCATTGCTTTATAGCATGCAGATGGACGGCGGATTCAGCAGTTTTTGCGGATTTATTTGTTTATTTTTAGCATCACGCTAGCCAAATGTGCTGCAGGGTTTGCTTGCTGCACCAGGGAGGTGCGTGTGAGCCTTATGGGTTTCAAAAAGTTCCTGTTCACCCCGAGATTGGCCAAAACAAGTCCGACAACTGCGGGACCATTGGACTCATGAGGAAGTGAGTAAACATCATCTTTTGTATTATGTCAAATATTGGGATAATGGCACAATGTTTTAATACAGAGGTGGCTTGCATTTTGTGGCTGACAATGCTCCTTGTCCACCGAGAATTTCACTTGGCCGACGACCGGCAGCTTGTCGCACATCCCCCTCGGTACTCTTCGCGTGCACACCGGGAGAGAGCTCTATAGACCCCACTCACCAACGTCACACAATGACGTGTCGCTGTATCCGGCCACCATATTGTCAGTCATTGTTTATCCGTATTCTCAATGGTTTCAATTTGTCGTGCAATTTATAGTGCAGTTCATGGAAGCCCCTGTGCTTTCAGGCGCTGTAAACTCATTGGATGCGTTGCATAAAAGGCGTTATGTGGAAAAGCTTCAGTCTATCCATTCGCCAAATCCATATTTGATGCCTAAATCGATATTTTTCGACCCGCTGTCTTCGCCCTCTCTGCCTGACGTCTGCTACCCTGATATCTACAACTATCTTGTCCACACAAAATCAGCCTATTTTCACGAAAGTTTGAAAAACTTTAAGAGCAACACTCTAAACAACACTACCCCGTGTGACCCTTTACTTCCAATTTTCTAAAATGGCGACAATCAATAAAAAAAAAGTTGACTGCGATGGCCGACGCTTCAAGGATAGGTGGATATTGGAATATTTCTTCAATAAAACTCGCAACAACTGTGTCTGCCTCATTTGCAAAGTGACAGTCGCTGTTTTCAAAGAGTTCGATGTGACGCGATCTTACCAAACAAGACACGCTGACATGTACGACAACATTACAGGGAAGATACGCAGCGAGAAATTATAGCAACTTGAAGCTAGTTTAATTTCACAGCAGCAGTATTTCGCAAAAGCCCGAGTGTCAAAAGAGAACGCCACAAAGACGAGATTGTTGAAATTATGAATTAAAAAAAATAATAAAGCAAATGTGACACACAGAAGGGCTTGCTAAAATTTGTTCAAATATATTGTTCTATGTAAATCAGCCAAGGTAGCCCCCCGCATTTTTACCACACCAAATCTGGCCCCCTTTGCAAAAGGTTTGGACACACCTGTTTAACTGATGATCCGTAGACGAGGCCAGCTTATTTCACTTGGTACCAGCTAAATATTATTAAAAAAATAATGATGGTGGAAGAAATAAGCATCTTGAATTTGAAACTGTATGTTGTCGGCGACTAGCCTCGCAATGATCTTAATTGTGGTTGTCAGCCCAAAACCCTCTAAATATATATTAAATGCATCTTACCAGATATAAAATGATCACTACATAATCTGTGGGGATCGTTTGGTGCCCAGTTTTCTCGTCGAATTGCAGCAGTCCATCTCGCTCTCCTCTCCGGGTCTCTCGGAATACGGTAGAACTTCAAGTCTCTCCGTCTATCTTCTCTGTTACTGCAACCAACCGCCACACACGCCTTCACCATTTTGATTATTAATGTTAGCGAGCAGAAAAACACGCCATAATAGGTGGAATTTACGTAGCAGTAATGCGTAAACACGACGAGTTGACGGACAATATGGCGCGGAGGCGTGGTTGTGACGTCATGTGAGTGGGGTCTATACTCAGTTTATGCAGACTTCCAGCCCCCTCTGCCCTCTTTGTGTGCCCGGCAATAGACCACTCTCCTTGGGTTGGGCTCGGAGCTACACACTCCTCCGACGTCGGCCGGTTTGTCCGGTGGTCATTCACCAGCTGTTTCTCCGGCAAACAAGCTCTCCTTCCTGCAGCAGGGGAACGACGAGCTGTAACTTGCTTGCCGCCAGGAGGGTTGCCGATCGGTGAAGACAATTGACAACCCCGCCGCCGTGTGAGATGATCCGGGGTTGTTTTGTGTGATTTTATGCTTCGAAAGGCAAGAATAAGACTTAAAAATGCCGCTCGATTCGGGTTAGCATGTCGGATAGCTGTTACGCCTCCTGGTTTGTTTACGCTCTCCGAAGCCGGGGCAGGGAAATGACAAAAGCCGGACTAACTCCGGTGGCATAAAATATCGTTCGGGAGGTGCAAGAAGTCAACAGTTTTGACCATTATGGAGTAATTTTGCCATGTCGTACTGAATGAATGCAATTTGAATATTTCATATTCCATTTAGCACAAGACTGATATGTATCAAGACCATACCATTTATTTAGCAATTGAGGAAAAATACTTAGTTAAAAAGAATATCCTGTAAAAATATTGGAGAAGAGAGATTGAAACAATGACATTTTGCTGCTCTCTTTGTCGCACTTTCTTCATTCTGAATAATTCCCCCTCAATGAGCTGAATTCTAAATCAGATGAAATTTTGACCCTGCCAACGTCATCCTCCAGCTGGGGAAGCTGGGGAAGCTAGAGCACTATAATCAATCAATCAACTATAATGACAGGCGGGGCTAAATGCCGATCAAAAGACTAATTTCTCGTCATCTGCTTTTTTCCAGATTGTTTTAATAAAGTCGAATTGTCTCAAAATATGATTCTAATTCACATAATAATGCTATTTAAGATTTTTCTTTTTTTATGCTGTCACAGGCACTTTCAGCTCCATGTTGGTCTTTCGTCCTTCTTCTCCTACAATTTCCTGGTAGCCATTTGTGTGGCATTAAATCTATCTTTTTAGTTTTTTTCTTTGACTATTGGGGTTACTGACCCCTGTTGTGGTGGATAAAGGCTGTTTCACACTAGCCCAGTTTGACAGGGTCCCGCAGCAAAGCGCAACACGATAGTAAGCGGAGGGCTGATGCAGACACGGTCAGGAAGTGAAAAGCTGGGGCTATTTACCACATTCCCACACACTAATGCATGTATTTTTTTATTGTTGCACAACAAATTTGTCATATTTTAAGGAGTAGGGGAGATAATAATAGGAGTAATAGGAGTAAAAAAAAGTTTTGTTTTTTTTTGTTAGTACAGAACATTTTAACAGGAACGTGCATCAAGATATTATTTCTTTTGGCAAGGAGATGTGTAAGAGCCACTTTTCAAGTGTTCCAAAGCTTCGGAAACTTCAAGAAAGCACATTATCAAGGTTTCCTCGGCCGTGACTCGGGTGTATTCGTCCCCCAAAACAGCATGATATCACAAAACTTCCACTGTCATATAATTGAAATGACTTCCTTTTTTTTTTAATTGTTCAGATCTTTACTGGAAAAAAGACCCCCAACAGACATAACTCTTGGGACAAATTATTGAACTTGGAGGTAATTAACAGCAACTTTAGCCAAGCTGTAAAAACGTGAAATGTCAAGGGTATAAAAGCAGAAACTTTGAGGGTAACACCTCAGTGACAAGCTCATTTATAAGGCGAGTGCATTCAGTAATGAATTCACCTCTCATCCTCTCTATTGGCTCGTCAGCATGATTCCATCACATGGATGTCAAGGCCTTGTTGAATATTCCTAAATGACTCAGACGCTTTAGGAGCGAGCAGAGTGCACAGCTGCCATACCTCATGACTATCAGAGGTGTGTGAAAGCATGTGAGGTAACCCTATGGGGTATATGCATGCATCAAAATATGTAAGTGGCCCACTGTTGGATGTTGAGACAATGAGTCAACCAAGTGGTTGCAGTGATTGATATGTTTTTCAATGACACTGCATGCAGATGACACAGACAAACATTCCATGACTGTAAAATTTGAGATATCACTTCTTGATTGAAAATAGGCAATGTTGAGGGATTTTTAAAGAATTAAAATGATTCAAATTCTTCAGAAATTAAAAAAGTGATTTCCGCTCAAATAATTAAGGATGACCTTGGATATTAGGAAACAAATTTATATACAGTGAGGACCAGAGGTATTTTCACCCTTTGTGATTTTTCAAGTTCACCACTTAGAAAATAGGTTGAGGTATGAAATTTCAATCATAGATGCATTTCCACTCATAGAGACATACTGTAATATTAAAAAAAAAAAAAAAAAATCCAGAAATCACGATGTATGATTAAAATTTTTTTTTATTATTATTATATGTAATTTAGTGGGTTTCATTAGTATTTGTACCCCTGAGAATCAGCAATAATTATGACACTCAAAGAGTTGTCAGTCTACCTTAAAAAAGTCCACCTTTAACCCATGATTAACCACCCCCCACCACCCGTTTGAGCTCAATATTGTCACCTGTGCACCTCAGTCAGTCATAATCCAACTGCTACCATGGGCAAGACCAGAGAGCTTTCAAAGTACACCAGAGAAAAAAATTGTTGAGCTCCATAAAGCTAGAAAAGGCCGTGGCACAATTGGAAAGCAGCTCGGTGAGAATAAATCAACAGTTGCAGCAATTGTTAGAAAATGGAAAAGGCTAAACATGGCTGATTGAACACTCTAAATTGTCGGTAGGTATGAGTGTGCGCGTGATGTGTATGTCTCCTTGTGCCCTGCGATTGGCTGGTAACCAGTTCAGGGTGTACACTGCCTACTGCCCGTAGTTAGCTGGGATAGGCTCCAGCACCTCCGCGACCCTCGTGAGGAAAAGCGGCATGGAAAATGAATGAGTGATAATCTACCTCGGACTGGGGCTCCATGTAAAATCTCTCTTCGTGGGGCATCACTTATGATGGGAAAAGTGAGGGCTCAGCTTAGAACTACACGGCAGGAGCTGGTCAATGACCTGAAGAGAGCTGGCTGCACAGTTTAGAAGGCTGCTGTCAGTAGAACACTATGGTGCTATAGTTTCAATCATGCATTGCTCAGAAGGTTCCCCTGTTGAAGCCAGTACATGTGAAAACCTGTCTGACGTTTGCCAGGGACCATCTGAATAATGCAGAGAGGTCATGGGAGAAAGTCATGTGGTCAGATTAGACCAAACTTTTTGGTACAAACTCATTGTGTGTGAAGTAAAAAGAAGGATTAGTACAATCCCAACACCATCCCCACTGTGAAGTATGGGGGTTGAAACCTCATGCTTTGGTGTTGCTTTTTGGCAAAGGCAACAGAATGACTGCACAGTACTGTATAAAACAGAGGATGAATGGTGAAAGGTATCATCAGATTTTGAGCCACAACCTCCTTCCCTCAGTCAGAGACTTGAAGATGAGTCGTGGCTAGATCTTTCAACATGACAATGATCCAAAGCTCACAGCCACGCTGACCAATGAGTGCCTGCGTAAAAAGCATATCAAGGTTCTGGAGTAGCCTAGCCAGTCTCCAGACCTCAATCCAATAAAAAATCTTTGGATGGAGCTGAAACCGTGTTTCTCAACGACAGCCCCGAAACTTGACAGCTCTAGAAAAGATTTGTGTGGAGGAATGGGCCAAAATCCCTGTTTCTACATGTGAAAACCTCATGAAGAACTAAAGAAAGCGTATGACCTCTGTAATTGCAAACAAAGGCTTTAGCACTAAATATTTGGAATGATTTTCTCAAGGGTACAAATACTGTACTTATGAACCCCAGTAAATTACAAATAAAAATTTTTGAAAAATTATACAATGTGAGTTCCGGATTAAAAAAATTTTTTTTTTTTAGATTATATCTCTATTATTGGAAATGCATCTGTGATTGAAATTTTAGACCTCTACCTATTTTCTAAGTGGGTGAACTTGCAAAATCACAAGGGGTGCAAATTCTTCCGCTCCCCACTATATATGTTTGAATTAGGGGTGTCAAACAATTAAAATTTTTAATCGAGTTAATTACAGCTTAAAAATTAATTAATCGTAATTAATCACAATTAATCGCAATTCAAACCATCTATAAAATATGCCATATTTTTCTGTAAATTATTGTTGGAATGGAAACATAAGACACAAGATGGATATATACATTCAACATACAGTACATAAGTACTGTATTTCTTTATTATAACAATAAATCAACAAGATGGCATTACCATTATTAACATTCTGTTAAAGCGATCCATGGATAGAAAGACTTGTAGTTCTTTAAAGACAAGTTATAGAAATTTTATATTAAAACCCCCTTCATGTTTTCGTTTTAATAAAATTTTTAAAATTTTCAATCAAAAAATAAACTAGTAACCCACCATTGTTGATGTCAATAATTACACAATGCTCATGGGTGCTGAAGCCTATAAAATCAGTCGCACCCAAGCACCAGCATAGGGCGGCAAAACTCCGAAAAACACAACAAGTACACCTTTCACTGTGCTCTCATTTTAATCTGTTTGAGCGGGGCATTTGTGCGTTAATTGCGTCAAATATTTTAACGGGATTAATTTAAAAAATTAATTACCGCTCGTTAACGCGATAATTTTGACAGCCCTAGTTTGAATATTTTTAAATAAAATGTGACCTCATTCTAATCAGGTTTGCTAGACAATTTGGGATGAAATTCCCCAGATGTAATATATTATGATGTAATGTCCCTTTCAGTGACCGTGGTCACGACAATGGACAGCTATTTAAAAGTTATCATTATCTTCACTCATTCACTGCCAGCCCAGTTCAAAGAGTATGTGTTGTGGTAATTAGTGAAAGGGGGAAATTAATGTTGAAAACACCTGTGGACGGCAGTAGACATCCAATCCATTTAAACTAGGAGGGGCTGGAAGCGATGGAATGATCACCGTCTGTGATTACCATGTCAGCCAAAGAGTTAAGCTCGGTGAGGTCACAAAACTAAACAAAAAAATAAAGAATATTCTTGGAGAATAATACACACAAGCCACACACAATTTATTTTAATTATTCCACCCCCCCCCCCCCCCCAAATTGCTCCTTCAATTAATTCATACATTTTACTTAATGCTTTACTCTCACTCTAATTTGGAAATAAATTCTTTAAAAATCAAACAATGTGATTTTCTTTTTTTTTTCACATTCTGTCTCTCAGGGTTGAGGTTTACCCATGTTGACAATTACAGGCCTCTCTAATCTTGTCAAGTAGGAGAACTTGCACAACTGGTGGTTGACTAAATACTTTTTAATTTGTCCCACTGTATAAATATATAGATAGGGGTGGCA
Organism: Corythoichthys intestinalis; assembly: GCF_030265065.1. NCBI lineage: Eukaryota > Metazoa > Chordata > Actinopteri > Syngnathiformes > Syngnathidae > Corythoichthys > Corythoichthys intestinalis. The sequence goes on along the minus strand of NC_080403.1, from coordinate 25,230,311 downwards.
AAATATTCCCCCGCTGGCCAAATTGGCCCCTGGGCTTCAAGTTTGAGATTCCCATCCTATATGAATTTAATAAATACATTTAGGGTGAAAAAAATCATAACTTGTTCATGAAATGTTGAAAGACTATTGACCACACATTACTGCACATTTATGACAATGAACTCTGCCTAGCAACATGCGCCATCATAACTGTCAACTGTTAATTTAAAAGACTGCATCTGCTAGATATCTCAGATGCAGATGGTGAAGTTCTTATTTGGAGTTCTGCACGTTGCTGTGGTTTAGTACGTCGTTAGTTTGCCATTACAAGTTTTTAAGTGCTGTAATGCAATAATGCAGTGTCATAAGCGTAGCCTGCCTCATGCTACTAAGGGATATAAGCGAATGATGAAGCGTGAGCGTTTAAAAGCCGGTGCAGCCTGCTGTGAAATAGTTGCGATGAAGTGTCCTCCTCTTAACACTTGTATAACCTCTGCAAAAGAGAAGCCAAAGTGCCTTTAATGTGTTCTCCTACAGAATCATTGCAGCGACCAATCGTTTCTCTTCTCCCCCATCTGGGCTGAGTTTTACATGAAGCCTAGCATCTCTTGTTACTTTTTCACAAGCTGGAACGTGAACTTTTACATAGCAGACCCCCACTGCTGGACCCCCTACTCCATTGTCACTCATTCTATTTTTCCATTGCTCTCTAGGGAACACCCTCGCACATGCGAAGAACGCATGCAATGCTCTTGAACCTCCCTCGTGGGCTCACCGACTTCTAATAGTTTACCCCGCGCCTCCTCGGCCGCCGCATTCCCTACGTGGCCTCCACTCGCAACGTCCCGTCTGTGGTCAACGCAGCGTGAGAGTAATCGTATCCAAACAATAGCCAGCAGAAAGGCAGCCCCTCGCGTCCCCCGACTCTTCCTTTTCCTTGCACACTTCCTCCAATCCAAGAACCGAGGGACTACTTGATTACCTTTGGTTTACACTTGTTACTAGGGATTTGCAGATCACACCGTCTAATTTTGCGGATCTCTCGACACAGAGTCTCAATCTGATACCATTTGAAATGTGTTAAAGAGGAAAAGGAAAACATTTAGTTGTCTCTTTCCCCCAATTTGAACAAAACTATCCCAATATTATAGCTATAGAAGAGTGTTTGTTTCAATGAAGCAAAAAATAAAAGCATACCTTTTTTGCAACTAAACTGTGCTGCACAAAATAAGGTTGCAAATAAATTACATTTACCATAAATTTCGGACTATAAGTCACTACTTTTTTCCTTCATTTTGAATCCTGTGGCTTATACTCCAGTGCGGCTTATTTGTTGATTTAATTGGGTTTAGTGCTGCAATGATTAATCGATTAACCCGAGTATTCGATTAGAAAAAAAAAATATTTGAATGAAATTTTGTCGCCTCGTGTATTCGTTAATTAAATTGGTGTTGTAATGGTTTATTTTGAAAGTGTTTACATTTAGTTTTATTGATTAGGGTGGATACACTGCCCTCTGGTCTGCCTCATTTTACATGGCTGAATCCAACTGCTCCTTGTTAAGACCAATGTAAGCTAAGTTTTTGTTTGGGCTAATGCTTTTTAATGCATTCGTAATTTAGTTTATAGGTATATTTAGCCGTTATTTTGTGGGAATATGAGTCCGAACCATTTGTTAAGAGCATTGTAAAAAAAAAAAAAAAAAAAAGTTAGCATTTTATAGCATTTAAGACAGCGGACTTTTGCTATGTAAGTTAGCATATTGTTCTTTTTTTGTACATAGATCCTCATTTTTTATACCGTTTGAGGCTCTAGGTATTTTAAGTTTTCATGTTCCTTACCCGATTTCTTGATTATTCAACTCATTACTTCATCAATTAATCGACTAATAAAATAATCGATAGCTGCAGCCCTATTTGGGTTAATAGGCAACACATCCCTCCTATCCATTGCAGCACTAGAGATGTAAATACCAATCAAAATTCTTGTTCTGTGCTAGTTATTTATTCAGTTACTGTTCCAGTTGTTTCATTAATTGCTTATTATTGTATTTGGTAACACTTTATTTGACATCGGCATCAAAGGACTGTCATAAGACTGTCAAAATTATGACATGACACTATAATGGACATTACTAAATGCTTATGACAGATGTCATTAAGTGTCATCAGGCAAATTATGTTACTAACTCCATTTTTGCCCAGCTCGGATCTTATACATCCATTCAAAAGTGAGATAATTTGCCGGATGACACTTAATGACATCTGTTATAACCATTCATTAATGCTCATGACAGTGTCATGTCATAATTATGATTGTCTAATGACAGTCTTAAGGAACCACTGTCAAAGTGTAACAAACACACTAACTAGCAATTAAAGAAATGATTGGAACAGTAATTGAACAAAATAATTAGCACAGAACATGAATTTTGATTGTTATTTACATCTGTAGCGCTGCAATGCATGCTGGGAGGCATGTTGGACAACAACAGTGTTGACAGCAGGTGGCAGAAGAGTTTGACTGTCTCCCCCAAGGGAGCAGTGATGGCTAAATGAAGCTTCTTAAAGAAACAAAGCTTTGAAGCCAGCTGGTTCAAAGCTTCATTGTGGTTTATTTGGTCTTATGGCAGTTGTATGATGCCGCTTTCAGATTAAGTGTTACCGGTTGATATTTTTTCGTGTAAACATTCCATAGTACAGTGAGGACAGCTATGGCTTATAGTCCGGTGCGGCTTATCTATGCCGTTTACGTGTCACATTTGGTGGGCTGCGGCTTATAGTCAGGTGCGCCTTATAGTGCGAAAATTATGGTAAATATTTTGTTTTACATAAAATAAAGTCAAAAATAAAGTTGGTCATCCAATGTGATAAACTGAGATATTTTGGTTGTGATTGACTCTTTTGCTGTCACTGGACATTTTCTCTTTGTTCTCCAAAGTCTGTTTAAATTTGAATATAAATGTATATGTAGTATAAAACATACTATATATGTGTGCCCACTCCAACACAACTTTAGAATTGAAACCTTTAAGTGAATGTTTCTGAGGTTAGAGTTTAATCATAAGCCATTTAAAATCTCCACAAAGCATTAAATCTCGTAACTTTTGTACTAAATACATAATGAAAAAGTATTTTTTAACATTCTTAATTATTGTTTTCAATTTGTGGCTTCATAATTCCTTTACTTTTTCTCTTTACTCTATGCATTTTCTGCAAAACTGGTCATTTCTGTGCTGATTAATGATTCATGAATAAACAATGAGCATCTATTTGTTGTGGCTGTAATGGAACACAAGGCCAGTGCTGACCTGGCAGCACGCTGCAGACTGTCTGACAGGGCACGCGCACGTGTGTGTGTGTGCGTGTGCGATGCGCTTTGACCCGCACAAGCGCTTGATCTCTTGATTGTGGCCGCCTGGGTGTTGGGAGGTATGAAGGACAGCTGAGAGCTGCAAATGCACTTTCATGTGCATGCATGGGCACAGGAAGCGTTTGGCTTTTGTTTTGATGGCTTGAATAGAAGCCAAGTTTGTAGTGCAGAAGTCATTTCCATGTTTCAGCATAGGTTTAGTTTCTGGTTGTGGAGGGGGCGGGGCTGATGAGCCAAGGCAGCAGAAGAGATGTCCTCGACAGCAGCTGTGTTCTCAAAAAAAGAGCAGCTAAATCCCCTCCCAGACCTTTCATATCTTTCTGATAGTTTCACGTGTCGAACCTTGGACATCTTGCAACTTCTAAATGCATACGTGCAAGAGTAATTAAATAAAGCAGTCATTCGATCACAGAAACAATTCCAAGTTGTCCAAATCCGGAAGCAGTAAGACAGCCCCAGACAACTGCCATGTTCGACTGTTATGTTCTTTTTACGCTAGATGTAATGAGAAACAAACATTATGAAAAAGTTTTTTAAATCATTCAGTTTTTTTGGCGGGTGTAAATGTAAAATGAACCTTGTTCTGTTTGATCAGTAGTGGTTTTCCCCTTGGAACTTTGCTACGGATGACAGTTTTAAACCAATCTCTTGTAAAATGTTAACTCATGCGTTTCCTGATCGATAGAAATCGCTTACTTTGTTCATATGTCTTCTTGAATTTCTTTGTACATTGGGGCAAATAAGTATTTAGTCAACCACAAATTGTGCAAGTTCTCCCACTTGAAAATATTAGAGAGGCGTTTAATTGTCAACATTGGTAAACCTCAACCATGAGAGACAGAATGTGGAAAAAAAAAAACAGGAAATCACATTGTTTGATTTTTAAAGAATTTATTTGCAAATCATGGTGGAAAATAGGTATTTGGTCAATACCAAAAGTTAATCTCAATACTTTGTTATGTACCCGTTGTTAGCAATGACGGAGGCCAAACGTTTTCTGTAACTCTTCACAAGCTTTTCACACACTGTTGCTGGTATTTTGGCCCATTCCTCCATGCGGATCTCCTCCATTTGCCCCACTTTATCTGGATTCTCTTGTAGGTTCTGTTTTAGGGCACTTTCACATTACACTAAGAGGACCAGGGTTGGAGAGCTACTATGCAACAACACTTGCAAATGACTTGTTGAAATGGTTCAGCATTCACACTGCACCGACCAAACTTTCTGAGTAGCAACAAAAGGCACAGTCATTAATTGGACAAAAAGAAGAGGAAATACCTCCCCCTGGGAGGAGAGGGGGCTTGATGCTGTGACACTGCATGTAATGTAGCATAAATTAAGTCTCCGCTCGTTCACCGGCAGGATCTCTCCCTCCCGACTGTATGCCGAGCGAACTGGTTTTTATAAAAATACATAGGAAAAAATTAAACCACGAAAGGGAACCGTGTGGTACCCAAAGTCACACAGGCGTGTAACTCTCACAACTTCTCTCACTTTCAGGATGTTTTCGACTGCCAAATTGTCACCACTTCCAGGATAGCGAGACTCATGAAACAACCGCCCAGAGAGGCTCCGCCTGTCTTGGCCACTGTCACTCTTACACTGTCTGTTCAGGAACAGCATGCAAAACACAACCGCCACATTAGAACCCAATTCTGTGTATCAAATGCAACTGCTTAGCGCAGCTCAACAACATTTGGCCATGGTTAATCGTCTGTCATCTTGCCATTGTTGATTTTAAAGCATTCACGCTGTACTTCTGCTTCCAAGGATGCCCTGTGTGTAGCGTCACAGACTGGAGCATCAAAGCTCCACGCTGTGACGCTGCACATAAAGTAGTAACATTCACAAGCAAAGCAGAGATGCGGTTAAAGCAGACTGAGACTCACAATTTTTGAATGGACCAGAGTTTGTTTGGTCCGAACTAGAGTTCGGATGCGTGTTCACATTTACAAACTAAATGGACTATCGGAGAAAAGAACTCTGGTCTGTTAAAAACTGACCAAACAGTGCTAGCGTGAAAGCGCCCTTAGTGAGTTCTTGATTGCACAGTTCTGGTCTGATGAAAATGCATTCAGCTTTATCCCAAAAGTCTTGAGAAGCTATAGTTAATTATAAAAATTATAACAAGGTGGGAGGTGGGCAATTCCTTTTTCACAGTATGCCAGTTTTTTCCCACCCTTAATGATCAACTCGCCATTATTTTATGTTTATTTGAGTTATCTTTGTCTGATAATTATATTTGGTAGTAATTAGGTTTTAGGCAGCCAATTAAGTTGGTAGGTGAGTTGGTGATATATTGGTCAATTGGTCGTTAACTCAGTATGTACTGTAGGTGTGGATAGCTAAAAAGAGACAGTCATTATACTGGTAGCACCCCTTATTGGTTGAAGGAAAGAAATTGACTCCTGCTGTTTCCGTATGGCCACGATGTTCATAACTGGTTTGTATGCCACAAAGTTTCTTCAATAACAGAAGGAAATGGAGGAAATGAGGCAAATCTGCACGCAATCCACAGGCATCTTGTGTTTATCACCACAGTGTGTCTGTCTGTCGCACGGGCGAATTCATTCATGGTTTGTTTATGGGGAGGGCGTCATTCCCTTGTTGTAGTTGAAAAGTGAGGAAGGTTCGAGATAATTCCCTGATGTTTCCATGAGATTCACAGTTGGCTTCAGATAACCAAGGGATCCTTCAGATGGTGACACCAACGATCTGTCAAATGTGTGCTGAAGAGTGCCAGTCGGCTGCTGGGACAGACTGTCAACCTTTACGGTAGAAACATAATTACAATGTGTACCAAATTAAATTACCGGTATAGGTACTCTTAACCTTGATTTCAAACTAGTCTCTATTTGAAACTATTGCTATATGTTCAAATTCAAATTTGAAACAGTAATCTTACCTTCAAGCCTCAACAGCTTTGAAATCTGAATTTTGAAACCCCAACCGGTCCTTGAAACCCATTTTGAAGCCTTAACCAGGTTTGAAACAGGCCCTGATCTAGGTTTACACACCAGAGTGGGCACTAAGAAATCTTGAGGGGGCACCCCCAATGCAGGCTTTTTTTTTTTTACCCTCTGCATTTCTCCAGGCTTGGGACAGGCGCAAGTAGGACACTGGCTTGTGTCCTGTTGAGGCTGCATCAATTTTTTTTTTTTTTTTTTTTGGGGGGGGGGGGGGGGGGTATTTGTTTTTTTGTGTTTATTTATTTATTTATTTATTTTATTCATCTATCTACTTTTTCTCGCAGTCGGCGTGACGTCACGATGACGTCATCTTGCATAGCAACGTGTCGCCATTTTGAGATGGGGGCACGCACAGGTAAACTTCCGTAAACAAGTTGTCTGAAATTCATATATTTCAGCTGTGTTTTGCATCTTTTTTTCATAAAAGCGTCTTAAACATGACTTATCATAACATTACTTATTATTATCACGAGTCACTGCCGACAGACGCGAGGAGGCGATACAACTTAAAATTAGCGTGTATTGGCGTGCAAATCTGCCCATACAAAGTCGCTGGATAAACAATTCAAAGGAATTGCCTGCAGTGGAGTTCGGAAACATCTACAACTACCTCATAAAGTCACCCAGTAAGTTGACCTTTATCAATTACGTGGAATATGTACTGTGTGGAACTAAGAAAACTGGTAGTATATACAGAGTGATAATTTCTGCCGTAACCGGTAATTCGCCTCCAAGCGTTATTTAGCCGTGAACACGTCATGGCAAAATAACCAATTCCCACCAGGCCAATAAATGTAATAAAATGTCGGCTGCAAACGTAAATGTGCCTGGATTTAGGTTCCCACTGGCGAGAATGGTCCACCGATCCGTCTTCCTTTACTGTTCCTCGATTGATTGCTTTCAGCCATTTGCTTGTCCTTTTCTTCTCACGAGGAAGAATGAAGAACTTCAAATGCAGCTCTGAACTCTTCCTTGTGTTACAACCCGCAACACGGCAACTTTTAGTCATTCCGACGGAAAAAAAGACCGCAAATAAGACGAAAGTTCAATGCGTTTGTACTACAATGCACGACAGAGCAACTGCTTGTGACTCGTGTTTTGCCCCCATTTCAATATGGCGACGCTTTGTTGTGGCTGGTGACGTCATTAATGCCCGGATGACCGACTGCGAGAATGTGTCTGGAGGAGAGAGGAAGCGCGCGGATAACAAACAAGGTTGGAAAAACAGCTTGTTTTGGTGGTTGCGGCCAACAATAACCATTAATCCTGCAATAAAAAAGTAGGTGAGACCAAATCTCCGTGCATTCTCTATATCCAGTGCGACGCTACAATAGATATTCCCGATATTTTGATTGAGTGGGCACGACTCACGTCTGGGTGGGCCATGCCCCCATACAGCCGGCCCCGGGTTGAAATCTGAATTTGAAACCCCAACCGGTCCTTAAAACCCTGATTTGAAGCATTAACCAGGTTTGGAATCCTAATTTGAAACCCTAATCTTACCTATAAACCCTTTTTTGAAGCTCTAATCAGGTTTTAAATCCTCATCTCCAACTCATACTTGAAACTCGAACCATACCCTGAAAGCATATTTTGAAACTCTAAATATTACCCTGAAGCACTAATTTTGAAACTTTGACATTACCATGAATACTCTAACTCCAACACAAATTTTCAATGTTAAACCTACCCTAAAACCCTAATGTCAAACAACACCCTATCTGGGTGTTGGGGTGCGCACACTGGTGTCCCCTTTTCCACTTTTCCCCCTGAAATCATCCAAATCCTCTTTTGAGTCCAAACTTCAAACAGCGCTTGAGGGCGGGAAGCCAACATCCATTTCCAACGCCTCATTGCGTTAACGGTTACGAGAGCCGCCGCCGCCGCTACAGTAGGTATTGTCATTGCGCGGGCGGCTCGTTTAAATCCTCCCAGAGCGCAAAATGGAGCCGGCGTGGAGGAAAATGATTTGTGAGGAAGCGCAGAGCTATTGCCGCCAAAGCGTGACATTCCCGCTCGGCCGACGAGAAGCAGAACACTTACTGACGCTGCTGCAGTGATGTTCTGCTACTTCCCTGATGTTCCTTTTTAAAACATATTCCACAAGTCAGTCAGTAGGAATTTTAAACACTTGATTTAGTTTATTCGTCGATTGTAAGCAGAGACAGTTGCTAACCAGAACTTTGGGAGTGTGATCCTGCTACGTGATAACCTGATAAGAAGGAATACCACAAACGATTATATTGGTAGCCATACACAAATACATTATTGCTCGAGGTTTAACATTTTAACTAGAAATTTGCGCAATGGAACTAAAAAGTAATACTGGCTCTATGAATATTATGTGACTATGTAAGTACTTTAATGAATTACAAAGATAATCAGTCTGTTTTCATTGAGGACTACAGTGATCACCATAATGCTTTTTTCCATTTTTAATAGATTATACTGATAATAATTATTTTACTATTTAAGATTTTTTTTTTTTTAATTCAAAACGAAAATATGTACCTAAATGATTAAATACAAAGATAAGCAGTCTGCTTCATTGAGGACTACAGAAATCAAAATAATGCTTTTATCTACTATCTCTAATAGTAGATCTACTATCTACTATCAGGGCTGCAGCTATCGATTATTTTAGCAGTCGATTAATCGATGAACCAGTTAGTTTGAATAATCGAGTACCGGATTTTTCGGACTATAAGTCGCAGTTTTTTTCATAGTTTGGCTGGGGGTGCGACTTATACTCAGGAGCGACTTATGTGTGAAATTATTAACACATTATGATATCATTTCACATGTTATTTTGGTGTTTTGGAGTGACACTGATGGTTTGGTAAACTTGTTAGCATCTTCTTTATGCTATAGTTATCTGAATAACTCTTAATAACTATGGCCACATTCACATTCTGCCTTTGGCAATGTGTGTTCAATTGTATTATTGACTTTTTTATATTGAAATGCATGCTTTTAGTGTGTGGCGCTTTCATGCCCACGTGAGGTCGCACTCGCACTTGTTTACGTGAATAAGAGCGCTCACACGCCAGAAGAAGAGGGACAGCTACGCAGCTTAAGTGTGTGGGCGAGTTAGCGAGAGAGAAACATGGCTGCGAACCTACGTTCATTGTTTATGCTTGTAAAATATCTCTACAGGAGCAACGCCTGTGTGTATAATTTTTTCTGTTGTTGTTGTGTGTTTTCCACCCGCGATCGGAAACTTAAAGCCAGTTGTGTGGTTGTTTGAACGATGGGCCAATGCTAGCAATTGATTCCGCAAACTATACGGACGTCCAGCATCGTCATTTGTGAGTTTAGCTCGCTGTATAGCCAGAACCGAGCTGTAGCGTCCTGGTGAGGACAATATATTCGCATTTCGTTGTTCATGCACTGTACACTTATTCAGCATGTTGTTCTCTATTGTATTTTCATATTAAATTGCCTTTCAAGATGACAGATCTGTTCTATGTGTTGGATTTTATCAAGTAAATGTCCCCCAAAATTTGACTTATACTCCTGTGCGACTTGTAGTCCAAAAAATAAGGTAATTGGATAAGGAACATGAAATATCAAAATACCTGGGATGAGCCTCAAACGGTATAAACCATAAATTATTGAGGCTCTATGTACAACAAAATAACAATTGGCTAACTTACATAGCAAAAGTCCGCTAGCCTAAATGCTGTACAACGCTAACGTTTTTGTTTTTTTTTTACAACGCTCTTAACAAATGGTTCAGACTCATATTCCCACAAAAACGACAAAATATACCTATAAACTAAATTAAGGATGCATTAAATAACATTAGCCCAAACAAAAATATAGCTTACGTTGGTCTTAACAGGGAGCAGTTGGATTCAGCCATATGAAATGAGGCAGACCAGAGGGCAGTGTATCCACCCTAATCAATAAAACTAAATGTAAACAGTTTCAAAGTAAACCATTGTAACGCCACTTTAATTAAACGAATACTAGAAGCAACAAAATTTAATTTGAATATTTTTTTCTTATCGAATACTTGAGTTAATCGATTAATCGTTGCAGCACTAATCTCGATATCCTTTATCCATAAGAAATACAAATAAGAAAAATATAAATTAAAAGGAGAATATTTAGGGTTTTTTTCTGTTTTGGTTTTTAATTCAAAATTTATAGTTTTAAATCAAATACTATATACAGTATATGGCGGAAAACACAGACAAGACTGAAAAAGCAGTTTCTGCTCTTGCACCCCTCTTTAAAATATTCTGCTGTATTTTAAGCCAAAAGAACTGTTGTGTTTGATAGAACAATATTTTAATATGCTGCCATAGCAGTTTCATGGGGTATTAATCAATCAATCAGTTTTATCCTGGAGACCCCCGTTTACAGACACCGCGTAACTGCTTTTGTTTCAACCCAGCCATCAAAAGAAGGTAACTAATTATATTTATTATTCGAAATGTCTATCATTTTTAGCTTAGAATTATTAATTGATGTCTAGTATTTAGTTAAAAAAAAAAAGACTTTATTAAATTATTCACTCGCATATTTTAAACTTTTAAACAAATTACAATGAAAAAAATAGTGTCTGTAAATAGGTCACGGATGTATTTACCTCATTACCATCGCTTAATTGTAATTTTTTTTATTACTGTCCCATTTCCCCCAATATTTTCGATGATAAATAATCCATTCAAACAAAGAAAAATTGAGAAAAAAAAGTTTAAAAGTATAAATATCTGAAAAAGAAAATCTCGACCACTCCTTGTTGTCTGAGAATTCTGCATCGCAACCCTTTTATTTTACCGTGTTTTACGCATAAAATCCCCACGAAGTCCGACTGTGGCCATTCACAGCTGTGTCTTGATAAATGCACGACTGCTTTGACTTGGATAAAAGGATCCATATGCATAAAGGGAACATATAAATGTGAGTACATAACACTATGTATTTATTGTATTTAACCTTGAAGCCAAGAGCCTAGGCTTTATGATTTAAGCATCTAATGTATCTAATACATCGATATCATCCCATAATAAGCAATCCAAACGGCAACAAGAGTCGAAAATTTCATGGATAGCATGCTAGTCAGTTAGCCTGCTGTGTCCATAATTCTTGCGCTAGCGTTCGACTGCAATTTATGTCTTTTTGTGGGTTTCCGGTAACTCGAGGTGAGAGCATGAGAGAGCATAATTAAAGACACCCTAATTTTAACGAGATATTATCGCGTAATTTCCTTGTTTCGATCCTAAAACTCCGTGTAGCATGTATCACCAAGTACTGTAATCATAATTGAAAAAATATTTTAAAAGCCCACTGCAAAAATTAAAATATTATGGTATTGGAATTAAACCCCTAAAATTTCCCTGGTAATGTTTTTTTCTTTGCACGATTAAAATCAAGCCAATCAAGCCAAAAACAATTTAAAAAACAACATTGTGTATAAATAAATGATTCTGATTTGGACAATTTTTAGGTCAACAGTGTCACTTAACAACTACCGCTAATTAACTATCAAAATAATTCCCGATTAATTTGATGAATTTGATAATTAATTACTTGTCAATTAATCATGCTAAGACAAATAACAAATTTTAATTTCAGACCCTAACCCAGATTTTAAAACCCTAATTTGAAACGCTAAACGTATTTCAAGACCTAGTTCAAAACAACAACCCTTGTTTGAAACGAATACTAAACAGGTAGGAATTTATTTATCATTTAGTAAATATAACTCCCCAAAATTTGTTAGTTGATGGAAAATTTTGTTGTATTTTTATGGTAATTTTGTATATGTGGGTAAATCCACCAGCCCTAAGTCCATTTTTATAAAATTATAAGTGCAATAATTACATGAATTTTGATGCCAGTACATCCTCATGCCGCCCGCGCATGAGACGTTGACATTCAATTGATTGTTTTTTGCTGTGCAGACTGTCAGCACTGGCTTCTAAAAGCCTGCCTACCGGAGAGCTTTTAACGCAAATATTTATCAGGTCGCCAATTAGAGTGGGCTTGCTGTGCTTGGGCAATACACACATACAGTGGAGGTTGTGTATATGCATTCCTGTAGACTTATGTCACATTTGGAAGAAAATGACAGCTTCCATTTGCCCTCGAAGCAGATGTTCCGCACGGGTTGCGTGCACGTGTTGTCTTTAGAGCTACAGTGATGACTTCAGATGCAAGTCTACTGCCGTCAATGGGTCTTCAAACATCAGCATTTTCAGATAATCTTTAAAAGGGCAAGTGACCTTTTTGACGGTGTTAAATGTTCAATCCATTTGGACTGGGAGGGGCCCCAGCAGGCGTTCTTTTTCTTCTTAATCACACTTTGGCGTGTCCACTTTTTAATCCGCACGCGCTTCTATTCTGGACTGGCCTGGGAGGCTTGGCGTCCTTGTTCTAATGTATTTGATGTCAATCACTGTCAATGGCGGTGAATGAGTTAACAAGATTATTATTATTATTAGGGCTGTCAAAATTATCGCGTTAACCGGCGGTAATTAATTTTTTAAATTAATCACGTTAAAATATTTGACACATTTAACGCATATGCCCCGCTCAAACAGATTAAAATGACAGCACAGTGTAATGTCCACTTGTTACTTGTGTTTTTTTGGTGTTTTGTCACCCTCTGCTGGCGCTTTGGTGCGACTGATTTTATGGGTTTCAGCACCATAAGCATTGTGTATTTATTGACATCCACAATGGCGAGCTACTAGTTTATTTTTTTATTAAAAATTTTACAAATTTTATTAAAACCAAAACATTAAGAGGGGTTTTAATATAAAATTTCTATAACTTGTACTAACATTTATCTTTTAAGAACTACAAGTCTTTCTATCCATCGCTTTGACAAAATGTTTATAATGTTAATGCCATCTTGTTGATTTATTGTTATAATAAACAAATACAGTACTTATGTACCGTATGTTGAATGTATATATCTGTCTTTTGTCTTATCTTCCCATTCCAACAATAATTTACTGAAAAATATGGCATATTTTATAGATGGTTTGAATTGCGATTAATCACGGTTAATTAATTTTTAAGCTGTAATTAACTCTTTTAATCGTTTGACAGCCCTAATTATTATGTAATCTCATGTTATGTATTCATTAATATTGTAATGTTGTGATTTTTTAAATGAATAAATACATTTATCAATTAAGGAAAATCTCATAAGAAGCTAAATTACCCAGAAAATGCAAATTTTTTTTTTTTACACATGTACAGGTCACTTTGTGTTAACTTTGCATTTGTGGGTCACTTCCTGTTGATTTGGGGGCATTCCTAGGTGTCCCTATTGATTGATTGATTGATTTGATTTGTTTATTTCAAGTCGTAATAACGAAATACAACAAGAGTGTAGAAAAAAACACAATAATATCATTGATGATGATTATAACAAAATTAATAACACAAGTTCACACACATATTTATTTAGGTCATTTCCTCTAGATTTAGTTTAAATTCCGAGAAGCTTCCTGTTCATTTCCAGGTCACTTCCTGGTGAATTTGGGTCAGTTCCTGTTAGCTTTGGTGCATCTGTGGGTCATTTTTTGTTGATTTGGCGTCATTCCTGGATCACCTCCTATTTATTCAGGTCATTTCCCTTTCATTTTGATTCAGTTCTAGGTCACATCCTCTTGACTTGAGGGTAAACAGTGTCACTTCCTGTTGAATTTGGATCACTTTATGTTTATTTTGAGTCAATACGTAGTCACTTCTTTTTGATTTCGGGTCTTATGTTTCATTTCCTGTTGATTTGGTGCGTTGGTGTGAATACTGGGTCACTTCCTTTGATTTTTGGGGCATTTCTTGTCCATTCTAGGCATGTGCCGGTATGAGAATACCGCTGTCTCACAGTGTTACGGTGTTGCAGTGTAGCTCTAAAATGTGTTATTTTGAGATGTTCGGGTTAAAAAAAAATTCCCATTGAACAGGATTTTAAAATTTTTTACAACATATTGCAAATTGGAACATCGACATGAATATAATGTTAAAATAAATAAATAAATAATATAACAAAAATAAATAATTGAAATATTTTAAATAAATAGAACTTAGAGACTCAAACAACAGCCCAAAGAACAAAAATAATTATTTTCCATCAAAAAATAAAAACTCTTCTAAATAAAATGTATACCAGGCACTTCACTGACTTTAAAGCTCCATCTCAACATTTTTAGAGACTTGCTCATTGTCAACATATTTCTCTCTCACTCCAAGTTATGATGCAGGAATGTGAGTATGTTCACCTCTTCTCGGTTAATATACCACTACTTCTATTAATATTAATTAGTTTAATATTAATGGAGAGCGAGTGTGTCGCCATAGAGAAAAACCACCACAGGCTGTATTATGAAAATGTTATTTTGAACAGATGATCACAATGGCGAAAGAATTAAGGTTGCCATCAGTCCCAGATTGTGCACGACAACCCGCAATATAGGAAATTCCGACTGGTTACCCTAGCGTGGAGGACTTTAGAAAAATTTGCTAATGGTAGAGAGGAAGCCGGTTTTCTACTTAAATGTCCTACTTCGGCGAAACGTCCACGGGGCGAATTTGACACCCAAAGTACTACCGTGCGCTCTCAACTTGTTTTGTTTAGATGCATACAGGCATAACGTACTAAAAAATGCCTTAAGAAAATACTTAAATCTAGTTATATCAGCGGTCTCAAACCGACTCCACAAAGGGCCGCAGTGGGTCCTGGTTTTTGTTCCAACAGATCCAGCACAAACAGTTCAACCAATGAGGTTTCTACTAACATAAGCAGCACCTGATTGCAATCATCTGATTACACTTGTAAGAAACCAGATTGGTGAAAAGGTATTTGTCTCGTTTGGTTGGAATGAAATCCAGTACCCCCTGCGGCCCTTTGAGGACCGGTTTGAGACCACTGAGTTATATCAAATAAGGACAGTTTAAATACACTACGTGACTAATGTGGTCAACTGCTTTAAAGCTACCACAAAAAAACCCAATGGTTAAAAGTAGTGCTGCAACGATTAATCGATTAACTCGAGTATTCGATTAGAAAAAAAGATTCGAATTAAATTTTGCTGCTTCGAGTATTCGTTTAGTTAAAGTGGTGTTGTAATTGTTTATTTTGAAAGTGTTTGCATTCAGTTTTATTGATTTGAGTGGATACGCTGCCCTCTAGTCTGCCTCATTTCACATGGCTGAATCCAGCTGCTCCATGTTAAGATCAACATAAGCAAAGTTTTTGTATGCGCTAATGTTTTTTTTAATGTATTCGTAAATCAGTTATAGGTATAAGTATATTTAGCCGTTTTTTTTTTTTTTTTGTGGGGAATATGTGTCTGAACCATTTGTTAAGAGCATTGTAAAAATGAAAAAAAAAGTTAGTGTTTTATAGCATTTAAGCTAGCAGACTTTTGCTATGTAATTTAGCCGATTGTTCTTTTGTTGTACATACAGTGCCTTGCAAAAGTATTCGGCCCCCTTGAACCTTGCAACCTTTCGCCACATTTCAGGCTTCAAACAAAGATACAAAATTTTAATTTTTTGTCAAGAATCAACAACAAGTGGGACACAATCGTGAAGCGGAACAAAATTTATTGGATAATTTAAACTTTTTTAACAAATAAAAAACTGAAAAGTGGGGCGTGCAATATTATTCGGCCCCCTTGCGTTAATACTTTGTAGCGCCACCTTTTGCTCCAATTACAGCTGCAAGTCGCTTGGGGTATGTTTCTATCAGTTTTGCACATCGAGAGACTGACATTCTTGCCCATTCTTCCTTGCAAAACAGCTCGAGCTCAGTGAGGTTGGATGGAGAGTGTTTGTGAACAGCAGTCTTCAGCTCTTTCCACAGATTCTCGATTGGATTCAGGTCTGGACTTTGACTTGGCCATTCTAACACCTGGATACGTTTATTTTTGAACCATTCCATTGTAGATTTGGCTTTATGTTTTGGATCATTGTCCTGTTGGAAGATAAATCTCCGTCCCAGTCTCAGGTCTTGTGCAGATACCAACAGGTTTTCTTCCAGAATGTTCCTGTATTTGGCTGCATCCATCTTCCCGTCAATTTTAACCATCTTCCCTGTCCCTGCTGAAGAAAAGCAGGCCCAAACCATGATGCTGCCACCACCATGTTTGACAGTGGGGATGGTGTGTTCAGGGTGATGAGCTGTGTTGCTTTTACGCCAAACATATCGTTTTGCATTGTGGCCAAAAAGTTCAATTTTGGTTTCATCTGACCAGAGCACCTTCTTCCACATGTTTGGTGTGTCTCCCAGGTGGCTTGTGGCAAACTTTAAACGAGACTTTTTATGGATATCTTTGAGAAATGGCTTTCTTCTTGCTACTCTTCCATAAAGGCCAGATTTGTGCAGTGTACTGATTGTTGTCCTATGGACAGACTCTCCCACCTCAGCTGTAGATCTCTGCAGTTCATCCAGAGTGATCATGGGCCTCTTGGCTGCATCTCTGATCAGTTTTCTCCTTGTTTGAGAAGAAAGTTTGGAAGGACGGCCGGGTCTTGGTAGATTTGCAGTGGTCTGATGCTCATTCCATTTCAATATGATGGCTCGCACAGTGCTCCTTGAGATGTTTAAAGCTTGGGAAATCTTTTTGTATCCAAATCCGGCTTTAAACGTCTCCACAACAGTATCTCGGACCTGCCTGGTGTGTTCCTTGGTTTTCATAATGCTCTCTGCACTTTAAACAGAACCCTGAGACTATCACAGAGCAGGTGCATTTATACGGCGAATTGATTACACACAGGTGGATTCTATTTATCATCATCGGTCATTTAGGACAACATTGGATCATTCAGAGATCCTCACTGAACTTCTGGAGTGAGTTTGCTGCACTGAAAGTAAAGGGGCCGAATAATATTGCACGCCCCACTTTTCAGTTTTTTATTTGTTAAAAAAGTTTAAATTATCCAATAAATGTTGTTCCACTTCACGATTGTGTCCCACTTGTTGTTGATTCTTGACAAAAAAATTAAATTTCATATCTATATGTTTGAAGCCTGAAATGTGGCGAAAGGTTGCAAGATTCAAGGGGGCCGAATACTTTTGCAAGGCACTGTAGATCCTTATTTATTTTCGTATCGTTTGAGACTCAGCTCAGGTATTTTAATTTTTCGTGTTCCTCATCCGATTACTCAATTATTCAAACTAACTAGTTTATCGATTAATCGACTACTAAAATAATCGCTAATAGCTAATAGCTGCAGCCCTAGTTAAAAGTACGAGAGGGTAATACATGCAAAAAGGCAATGAAAAGGTGATAAAAAACTCAAAGAAAAAAAAATAGTGAGTACTCACCGCTTTTAACTGACTGTGTAGGACGTTTCGCCACGTAGAAGTAATTGTCGAACATCGGTTAGCAGTCTTGGCATGCTAACTAGCCACTTCATGTGCCTCGTTAACAAGCTAGTTACGTAATGTTGTAGTATTTCTTTTTACTCCCGTTAGACACACTTAACACGCTGGAGAGAACTCTCGTAGCTGGTGGGAAATGTAACTGACAGGATTTCCTTACCTTGAATTTTGCATAACGTGATGGATGATGGTCACGTAAATGTGAAACCAGCTTGAGCTACCCCCCCCCCCCCCTCGCAGCCACCCTGCGCAAGCAAGTCTTGATGTCGGATGTCTTTCCTCCTCCAAACCACGGCCGTCTGCTTCTTTTCGGCAGTCAAAATACTCCCATAAAAGCTATTTTGTTTATTTTTGACAGGGGGAAAAGCTCACCACCTTCAGCCATTGTGTCAACTCTAGTCTATAGCACAGAGTAGCATCACTGACGGACATAGAAACAACCGGAGGGGGAGGGGTAAACGCTCCCGCTCCACTTCTCGCTGCATTTTTTGGGAAATAAAAAATAGCTAATACCGTACTACGGTATGATGGAAAATTTTTGTGGTTTTGAAACCATGACATTTTAATACCACGGTAAACCTTGAAACCGGTAACCGGCACATGCCTAGTCACTTCCTTTTATCTTGGGTAACTTTCTGCTGGTTTTGTGTGAATACAGGTTCACTTCCAGTTGATGTTGTGGCATTTCTGTGTCATTCCTGTTGGTTTTGTGTCACGTTCTGTTAATTTTGTGTGAATATTGGGTCCTCTTAGTTTGGAGCATGTCTTGTCACTTTTTGCTGATCTGAAGTCAGTTTCTGTTAGTTTTGGGGTAACCTCCTGTTTCATTTGGGTCACTTCCAGTTGATTTTGAGGCATTTGCATGAGAAAGAAACGGTGTCTGGCCCGCAGTAACACTGTAATTTTTTTCCTTTAATTCATAGTATTTGAATGAGTGCTTTGTAAAGGGTTAATGGATGTTTCTATTTCGAGAGAATGCAGATTGTTTTCAAAACACGTGTCTATTAAACAAAACAAATTAATTGATGTCTGCTTTTCATGATAGGCTCAATCTACACACTCGGTTAAATAGAAATAAACATTTTAATCTTTTTCAATGAGACTAATCCCAAATTGAGTTTTAAGGCAACTTAATTGCAATGCAGAATTGGGATCCCAATTTCACGCTAGAGAGCTAAGAAATTGAAACATTTAAGAGTCAAAGGCTTGTTTTCTTTCCGAATTAATGTGTGGAACATCCGACAAGACAAACAATCATACATACAGTATATCCCTGTTCGTTCCTTTTTAAACTGGATTTGAGCAATTTGACTTCTTTAACTGTGTTTTTTTTTGTAGGTAAAAGAGGGTCAGAATGAAACTAATGAATGTCTTTCAGCGTATAATGTTATAAATTAAAGTCAATATGGCTTTTAACAAAAAAATATATATATTTACAGTGGTATGAAAAGTATCTGAACCTTTTGGAATTTTTCCACATTTCTGCATAAAATCACCATCAAATGTGATCTGATCTTTGTCAAAATCACACAGATGAAAATACAGTGTCTGCTTTAACTAAAACCACCCAAACATTTATAGGTTTTCATATATTAATGAGGATAGCATGCAAACAAAGACAGAAGGGGGAAAAATAAGTAAGTGAACCTTCTGCCTGAGGAGACTTAAAGAGCATACGACAGGTGAAAAAAAGTCTTAAATAGCGTTATTATGTGAATTAGAATCATATTTTGAGACAATTAGACTATATACAACAATTTAGCAAAGCGCAGATGACGAGAAATTAGTCTTTTAATCTGCTGGTTAGCCACGCCTACCATTATAGGGCTCAAGCGTCCCCAAAAGGTGGATGACGTCAGCGGGAGACTGGGCTCATCGGTTTTACTATACAGCCCATTGAGGAGGAATTATTCAGAACGAGGAAAACGCGACAAAGAGAGCCGCAAAATGTCATTGTTTCAGTCTCTCTACTCCAATATTTTTACAGGATATTCTTTTTATCCAAGTATTTTTCCCCAATAGCTAAATAAATGGCTTGAGAAGGACCAGTCAGCCCGTCGAGGGGGAACTATTCACAACGAGGAAAACGCGACGAAGAGATCTGCAAAATGTCATTGTTTCTGTCTCTTTACTTCAATATTTTTACAGGATATTCTTTTTAACAAATGGCATGGTCATGACAAATAACAGTTATGTGCTAAATGGAATATGAAATAATAAAAATGCACTTATTCAGGACGACATGGCAAAATTACTCCATAATTACTCCATAATTGACATAACAAAATAACAAAATAACAAAACTGTCGACTTCACCTTTACTGTCGCACCTCCCGAACGATATTTTATGACACCTAAATCAGACATATGTCATTTCCTTTCCCCGGCTTCGGAGAATGTAAACAAACCAAGAGGCGTGACAGCTAGCCGACATGCTAACCCGAACTGAGTGATGTTTCAAAGTCTTCGAAGCAGAAAATCACACATAACTAGCCGGGATTATTTGACATGATGACTGGGTTGTCGATTGCCTTCGCAGATCGGCAAACCGCCCAGCGGAGGGCAATTTACAGTTTGTTCCCCGGAGGAGGGCGGCTGCAGTTGTTGTGCAGCTAACGTGCAGCTAATGTGCACGAGGAGAGCTTTTTACATGCCTATCAATGATCAAACGTAAGTAGTCCTTTATTTAAATAAAGTTTGTAGTGTTTACTTTGTAATATAGCTTATTGTATTAATATTTGACATAATACAAAACAAGATGTTTACTCACTTCCTCGTAAGTCCAATGGTCCCACAGTAGTAGGACTTGGTCAATATCCACGGTGAATGGGAACCTTTTGAAACTCCAAAAAGGCGCACACGCCTCTCCCTCATAAAGCAAGATTTTTCGGCAGCCATTTAGCTGGCGTGATGCGAAAAATAAACGTATTAATCCGCAAAATCAGCTCAATCCTTAGTCCTCATACACAACAGTACGGCTGTTTAGTGAAGAGGACGCCTTCACCCGTACACGTCACAGAGCCCTCCTCCTCAATGCAAGGCCCAAACCGGAAGTCACTCATTTTCATGGCGCGGGATTCAAAAAACTGAATAAATATAGCAATCGCTTCCACACACATCCAAGCGGTCCATATCATTCAGGAGCATAAAATACTGCGTGTATTATGAAATAAACATGGTTTTTCGTGTCACATGCACTTTAAAGAGCAATTGAAACCAATTTTTACCAAACATTTTAAGTCAGGTGTGTGCACAATCACTGATGAGTGGTTTAAAGCTGCCCTGCCCATTATAAAACACACACCTGGTAAGAAATGTCTTGATGAGAAGCATTGTCTGATGTGCATCATGGCTTGGTCACAAGAGCTGTCTGAAGACGTGCGATCAAGGATTGTTGATTTGTATAAAGCTGGGAAAGGATACAAAACCATCTCTTAAAGTCTGGATGTTCATCAATCAGACAGTCAGAGAAGTTGTCTACAATTGGAGAGAGTTTGTCACTGTTGCTTCTCACCCAAGGAGTGGCCGTCCACCAAAGATGATGCCAAGAGTTCAGCACAGAATACTCAGAGAGGTTAAAAAAAAAAAAAGAACCCTAGAGTGTCTGCTAAAGACTTACAGAAATCACTGGCACAGTCCAATATCTCTGTGCATACGTCAACTATATGTGTAACTATGGCCAAGAATGGTGTTCATGGGAGGACTCCACAGAGGAAGCCATTGCTGTCTAAAAAAACCATTGTTGCTCATTTATTGTTCGCAAAAAGGCACTTGGACACTCCACAGAAGTTCTGGCAAAATATTTTTTGGGCTGATGAAACCAGTTAAATTGTTTGGGAGTGACACACAACGTCATGTGTGGAGGAAAACTGGAACAGCTCACCAACATCAACACCTCATCCCCACCGTGAAACATGGTGGAGAGAGCATCATGATTTGGGGCTGTTGTGCTACCTCAGGGCCTGGACAACTTGCAATCATTCATGCAAGAATGAATTCAAACGTTTATCAGGATGCTTTGCAGGAAAACCTGAGGCCGTCGGTCAGACAGTTGAAGCTAAAAATAGGATGGATGCTGCAACAAGACAATGACCCAAAACACAGAAGTAAATCAACTTCAGAATGGTTTCAGAAGAACAAAATACAAGTTATGGGGTGGCCAAGTCAAAGTCCAGACTTGAACTCCATTGAGATGCTGTGGCATGACCTAAAGACAGCGATTCATGCCAGACATCCGAGGAATCTGACTGAACTGTTTTGTAGAGAAGAAAGGGCCAAGATTAGTCCTGATCCATTTGCCAGACTTATCTGCAGCTACAGGAAGCGTCTGGTTGAAGTTATTGCTGCCAAAGGGGGGGGCCCACAAAATATTAAATGTGATGGTTCATTTACCTATTATTTTCCCCCTTCTGTCATTGTTTACATACTATCCTCATTAAAATATAAAAACCTCTAAGTATTTGGGTGGTTTCAGTTAAAGCAGACACTGTTTTCTCATCTGTGTGATTGTGACAAAGATCAGATCACATTTGATGGTGATTTTATGCAGAAATGTAAAAAATTCCAAAAGGTTCAGATGCTTTTTCATACCACTGTAACTCTTTCAGTGTCATATACGATGCTAAACCTCCAGTCATGTGACAGTCCAATCATCCCGCCGTGAAATGAACTGAGTTTGTCACTCGTAGACCTCCAATCCATTTCTAATACTTTTTACCTTGTCCTCGTAATACTTCAACTTTGTCCTCAAAGTAATGTGATTTTTTTTCCTCTCATAAAATTATAACTATGCTCATTAGGTTCTGACTTTACAATATTTTGACTTTATGCCTATAATTCCGTATTATGAGTTGGTTTTCTTTTTCTTACATAAAGACTCAATTCCTGGGATATTTTTTCCTCATCAAAAAGTATTTTTATTCTACCTAGTTTTATTTTATTGTCTGTATTTTTTCAATGCAGTCGAATGTATCTGAGTCCTTCTTTCAAGGATCAGAAAGACTGCACCAGCGATGGAATCTTCCATGCTGGCTACTGAACAATGACTTCCATTCAAACATGGCCACCAAAAACTTCCAAATTGAAGTGCAGGCTTTTTGTTTTTTCTTGGGGCTGGGGGGAGAGGGGTTCACATTCAGGGGGCTTTCCCCTCCAATTCTCCCGAGTAACCGCCCGCGAGACGGTCGACGCGCTACTTTGTGTTTGGGAATGTGCTCCCAAACCACTAATGAATCCTCCAAGCCATCCCACCATCACGCTCTCTCTCTTTCTCTTCCAACAACAGTCTACGCCTTTTATGCTGCAGCACTCTGCTGCTTGCAGACACTGTGATGATACTTTTTTCTGTTTTATGGCCGCTGTGCGTCAGCAGCTTACGACGACTCTATTACCTTGTTGTTAGATAGCCTCTGTGTGTGTGCGTTGTCCAACGTGATGTCCTGCAGGAGCTCTGGTGGCCGTTTTGGCTTATGCGACCAGATGAGAATGTCCATTAATAGACACAGGCATGCTGCTGAATTGATTTTGGGGTCAGTCCATAAAGCACAGAGTCTCGGTGCTATTCTAACAGTGGCATCATTATGGTGTTATTAGAGTGAGGGGGTGGGTAGTAATTTACAGGTGCCTTTAGAGCAAGAGAGCGAGTTTAGTACGCTTCTGCCTTGCTTCTCCTTTTAGACTGTTTTATAAAGCTGGCCTTAGAGTGTACTTAGCTACGTTCTACTTGGGTTTAATTTCCACCTGTGACGTCATTCAACTGTCTTGGTGCACACGGTAGCACTGAATCACCTGAAACTGTGAAGTCATTTTCGGTATTTCCACTTTGACAATTTCCCCCATTTCTTTGGAAGACATCTGATGCTATTTGCAGATAAATGCAATTACCGTAACTTCCCGAATATAAGGCGCACCTGTGTGTAATGCGCACCCCAAATTTACTTGTAAAATATTGGGGAAATTATTGTACCCGTTTATAACGCGCACCCTAATTTTAGCACCAATAAATAGAAGAATAGACAGTGCTCGTGTGCAGATACAGAAATGTCATTTTACTGACTGGTTGATTCTAAAGCAAAGCACATTTTTCGTGAATCATGAGCCAACACAAGCGGACAGACATTAAACAACTTTTTATTGGCTCTTGTGTCACTCCTGGTTGAAGTTAAATGAAAATAGTATACTTTCATATATAACTTAAAAAAAAAAAAATCAAATCACAGCATTTAATCAGTGGTTTGAATGAGACCAGGGCTTTCTCTTTTTTTTTTTTTTTTTTACACACAGTAGCAGCCTTTCACACAGTGCAACATCTGAACTCCTGTGCAAAATCAGTAATAACAGTCACTGTATTTTAGTCACAACGACCCATCAATAGGGTGGCGTGGCTCAGTGATAGAGTAGTTGTCCCCCAACCCAGAGGTTGTGGGTTCAATTCTCTGCCCTGATGAACACGCCTAAGTGTCCTTGAGCAAGATACTGAACCCCACGTTGCTCCTGGTGCTGCGTCACCAGTAGGTGGATGGTGAGATAGTGTAAAGCGCTTTGAGCGCCTTGAAAGGTGGAAAAGCGCTATATAAGTATAACACCATTTACCATCAATAAAAATATTCAAGTAAATATTAAAAATAACGACTAAAAAAAAAATCAGATCACAACATTTAATTAGTGCTTTGAATGAGACTTTCTCTTTTTTTTTTTTTTTTTTTTACACACAGTAGCAGCCTTTCACACAGTGCAACATCTGAACTCCTGTGCAAAATCAGTAATAACAGTCACTGTATTTTAGTCACAACGACCCATCAATAAAAATATTCAAGTAAATATTAAAGATAACGACAAAGAAAATATTGTAGTGCAGCAGCATCTTTATCGCAATATCAATCCAGGGATCAGTTCAGTTGCAAACAAAACATCAACTAAATTGCAATGTAGAACAAAAGTAAAATGTAGGCCTAGCCTATCTTATATCTATAATATTTCTCGCTCCCTCTTTCTCCGTTCCAGCCATTGTTATGTTATGCCCTATCTCTCTGCTCTCTCGATTACAACTGCGCTTGTCTGTGACGTTACTCCGGTAAGGAAGCGGATTTGGGTTCCTCGTCCCCCCTGCATAGAGGTTAGATCTTGTGCCCGAACCAGACCCGACCCGAAATGTTAAGCATTCCCGTTTTCGTGGGTCGGGCCGCCGCGCCGGACTAATAAATTATTAAAAAAAAAAAAAAAATGCGCAGAGGGCTGTGGCGCAGCCCTCTTTTTCTTCTTCTTCTCCCGTTATTTCATTGTGTGAATGCTTTTATAATTCTCATAAAAAACTGCCAACTGAGAATTTGTTACGAAAGACACTTATTTATGCACACAAAGGCAAATGTGATCCTTTCGAATCTTCTCCTCTGTGTGTCTGTAAAACAGTGTTTTTTTTTTAAATATTAAACTTTCTCAGCGTTATTTTGTTGAGTAAATGCTTTTATAAATCTCTTAAAAATATGTAGACTATTTAAATATTGAGTAAACTTGCGTTTTTTGTCTGCCAACTGAGAATTTGTTAGGAAAGACACTTTTATTTATGCACACAAAGGCAAATGTGATCCTTTCGAATCTTCTCCTCTGTGTGTCTGCAAAACCGTGTTTTTTTTATATTAAACTTTCCCAGCGTTATTTTGTTGTGTAAAGGGTTTTATAACTCTTATAAAAATATGTAGACTATTTAAACAGTAAGAAAATTGAAGAAACGAAAATAAATTGCTGCTGCTGCTGCGTTTTTTTTTCCGCATCACTCGGCTCGGGCATGCAAATCTATAGTTAATTGATCTGGCCGGTCGGGCTTCAATACCAGCGGGCCGTGTCGGGTTGGGCTGGAATTTTTTAGGCCCGATCTAACCTTTACGGGCTTTCTTTGAATGTAAAGTAGCTCTCTCTACAGGTAAACATGAGAATAACAATACAAATGGGGAAACCAAATCCATTGCATCACCGGAATTGCGCAGGGAAGATTTTTGAACGTACTTATATATTTTAAAATGCGCTGAATCGATTCAGCGTGTTGCCCGCATCGAATCGAATCGTCCCTGCCCCGCATCGGGGTGCATCGCCGCATCGATTATTGTTGACACCCTTAGCTTCTATGATTAATTGATTGACTAATCGATAATCAAATTTATCCATTTAGATTGATAATAAGCAGTGTTGTCTTTGGTAGCCAATTTTCGTCTTAGTCTTTTGGACGAAAATACTTAGTAGTCTTAGCCATATTTTACTCATTTCAAAATGTGTTAGTCTTCAATTAGTATTAGCTAGTCAACAATTTTCAAAATGTTTTTGTCTATAAACGTCAAAAGTTTTACTCCATGAATAAATAAATAAATAAATGGTTTCCAACAATTTCGAAAGAAAATGACAGACAACCATATAACTGTAGAGTCTACAAGGACATCACCATTTTCATGATGGTAACACACACCCAGCAGGAAAACAGCACATTATTTGCGATTAATTAAACTCACTTGTATGCAACGAACTGTATGTAAAATGTTTTCCAAGAATTGAAAAAGACACAGCCAGTCACCGGGCTAAATGCTAATGCTAAAGCGAACGCTATGCTAACGCTACAAGTTAGTTTCGTGTGTGATGATCCCTCAGCACAGACCTTTAAAGGCATATATAGCCAAGATGAGAAAGCAGCACCTGACACGTTTCACAAAATGAGCTTGGAACGGGCACAGGCTTACTCACTGATCAGTGAGTAAGCGTGTGCGTGGGTCGGAGGGGAGTGACACGACCAAACACCGCTAAATGCATTCTAAGTACACACACAATAAGAAAATACCACACATTGTGAATTTAATTTTCATCTCGATCGTCGTCAGATGACAACTGGCATCCATCTCGTTATGTGTCAGTCTCCCAAGACACCTCTTTAGCGCGTCATCGTGACGTCATCGTCATGAAAAATTTGTTCGTTGATGAAATTTTTTTGTTATCGTCATCGTTGACGAAAACAACACTGATAATCATTAATCATTTCTTGAGCCTTTGTTTACCTGGGTGGTAGCTCAGTGGTTGGAGCTCCCAACTGCCATTGCGGAGGCCCGGGGTTTGATTCACGCGTGTGGGTTTACATCAGGAAGGACATCCAGCATCAAAATTTGTGTGCCAAATCTATTATGTATATCGTCTGTGTCACTGCGGTGACTCTTGAGGGGATAAAGCTGAAAAAGATGATGAATGGATTTTTAGAAACATTATTTTGCTAAAAATCCACTTATTTGAGTCTCGTAACAGTAAATATAGGCTCATTTCTGTAGTCCCAGATGGAAACACTGAGGATCCTCATTATTAATTAGAAATAGGTAATTGCAAACATCTAGTTTCACTTAGAAAAAAACAAAGCTCCAGTATATTAGGGATGGGAATTGATAGGATTTTTACGATTACATTATCGATATTGCTTAATGATTCGAATCTTTATCGATTCCCTTATCGATTCTAATTTGGACTAATGGACTATATGAGGTTTTGGGTTAAATGTTTTATGGTTCATTCGCCTCAGGGTGTCGGTTAGAACACAAGGAGTGGAGAGCGGAGTTGGTCTTTGGCACTTTTAATCCAACTTGGCAACAGGCACAACTATATACAGGCAATGGCACTTGATATGACAATCACTCAATGAGCAGATGAGAGTATGCGTGGAAAGATGTTGGTGTATTTGTATGTGTGTGGAAGAAGACTGGAATGTGTGGGTGTGTGGTTCTGAAAGGAAAGAAAATTAGTGGTGATACAATAAACAATGTAAATTGACTGTAAAGCAGTCAATAACACACATACACGACTTGCACATTAAAGGTGTGTGTGTGGGGTCGGGGGGGTGTGTTTATGGGGTTCGCGAGCGCACAACCAGCAAGCACGCTGCGTGCACGTGTGGTCATCTTGGCCATAAAAAGGGCGAAAACTAAGCACTTTACAGTTCATATGGATATACAACATCATCTTAAGATCTAACACATTCCCTCTTAACACAAATGTGCAACGCAAATATAATGTAAACAACGCTCTCCTCGACGCAGCGAGAACGAGCAGGAGCAACCAGCGGACGTAACAGTAAAAACACGAAACGGTCGCGCTGATAACGGCTCTCACTTGTCATAAGAAATTTATGGCATGAAGGGGAAATACTTACATTTGTTCATGGACGCACACAGATACTCCCTCTAACAGGTGGCCGTCCTCTGCTCAAAATGCGCACCTTACGCATATTCTCTGTCCCAGAATACACAGGGCGCATGACGTAGGACAATAACACGAAACAGAGTGGTTGCTATGGGAATGAACGCATACCCATGGAATCTTTCTAACAGGAGTATTAAAATTGCTAATAAAATCGTTTCTAGGATGATTTTTGATGCATATATGTTGTATTTTATCTTATAGAGTATTCAACGAGGAATACGATAGTTCCATTAATAGACTTTTTTTGAAAAATCACCATTTCTTTAAGTATTTTCATGAATAATGACTTGGCCTGTGAAAGTCAATGCAAATACACTCAGCAACAACTCTCTCCAGGTTACACTTGATGAGATGGTTCTCCATGAGTACTTATGTAGCCGTGCGTGCCGAAAGAAACGGGTGCATCATGCGTAAATTTCGAAACATAAATCGTGCTGGATGGAATTGATAAGAGAGTCGTTAGATAAATTGGTAAACGATTCCATGGAATCGGAACACATGGAACCAGTTCTCCATAAGAACCGGTTCTTGACTCCCGTCCCTACAGTATATGTATATTTACATCAGGGTTTCCCCTAGAAAACTGGTGGTGGTAGAGAAGACCACTGGCAGCACACCATATTTTTATTTTTGGGGAGGGGGGTATGAATAAAAATGCTATGTCGACAGGAGCTTTTAAATTATGCCTATTATAAGCCACTAATGTCACAGGAGGCACACACGGCAGGACTCAAACGCAAGAGGCGACGGGAGAGATGCAGGTTCCAATGACGGTTTTACTACTGGCATGTAACACAGGCCAGCTTCAAAGTCCAAAAGAAATCAAAGTAACAACAAAAGATCTTCAGCAATGTATACTTGGAACAAAAAATATGACAAGAACAAACTTAACTGAAGATGGTGTTTTAGCTTCCTGCGGCTTCTTACACAAGAATGACATACTGGCACAAGACAAGGAACAAGAGGGGAATATAAGGACTGAGGCTAACGATGTGCAGGTGTGGGCACTCAGCTGATTAAGGGGAAGGCAAGACAAGACTGACAAGGTGAACACAGAGTAACAAAAGGAACCCACCAAATTAAAAGAATAGAACTAACATAAATCAACACGCTGACGGAGGTGTGTAACAATTTATTAAATACTTAGAATCTTACAAAAAGGCACTTTCTTGAAATACAGTTTTAATAAACTAAAATATTCAGAGCAATTGCAGAGAGCTGGGACAGGATTGTTCTCATATCAACTATAAAATGTCACCATTTGGCTTTCAAATATATGCGGTTAAAATACATATACTTTTTATACTTTATTTTGTAGCACTGTTTTAGCCTTGTTGGGGTGGGGCAGAAAAGTCTGATGACCCGCCATGCTTATAAAGCACTTGGGAAAACCCTGGTTATATATTATTCATAGTTCAACATTTCTTAGCACATAGGTTTTGAGTCCAATACATATTTACAGCAAAAATCTTAAGCCTTGTCTAACGTTAAAAAAAATGTTTTTTTATACGAGCGGATTAGTCAACTTGTCTAAAAAATAATTGGTGATTAGTCAATCAAAATAATCATGTGTTGCAGTCTGATATTCAAGTGATCTATCACATTGCAAAATAATGAGCAAAAACAATGGGTGGCATTCCAGAAAGACAAAGTTAATTCTCTTATTTTTGGATGACATTTACTTTCTGAGACATCTCTTACAAACACATCCAAATCTCTACACTAAAATCTAGCAGTTCGCAATGACATTTTTCTCATACCATGGCAAAAACATCAAAACCGGAAATAAAATGCATTTTAGTCATGCTGAATATTTATAGGCAAAACCACCTCTGTGCTGCACTGCTATGCAGATTTCAAAGGGCTCAATTATGACTGTGCCTTTGGCCAATAGAAAAAACAAAGGATATTTTAATGAAACATGACCTTCAGTGCCAGCCCCACCCCCCCTTTCCCCCCATACAGATTGGACGTCTATCACCATCAATCTGATACATATAGTACAATACAAGTTAGAGATTCATCAGTCGGTACAAACAGGTTCCATTTTTCCTTCCTCTCGTCACAGACCGCTCCATCTGGACTCACTTAAAACTCCCTCCCATCTACGTGTGGCTTCAGTCGAGTCCTAATTCCTGTTAATATGTGCATCTTTCCCTAATTAGCCAGCCTTGTGACCTTTTAACACGGGCCCTGTGAGAGATTAGCCCACATTGTGCACACTTTATGAATAAATGAAAAGGTGCGGCAACACCTGCGATGCAAGTTGTTCTCGCCTGCTGATGCTTGCAGAGGAAGCCAGGATAAGACTATCAGCTTCTTTTATTTGGTATTATAAGTGTTGTCACAGATTACTTGAAAAAGTAATTTAATTACTGATTACGCCTCAAAAAAGTAATCTACCGTATTTTTCGGACTACAAGTCGCACCTGAGTATAAGTCGCACCAGCCATAAAATGCCCAAGGAAGAGAAAAAAACATATTTAAGTCGCACCGGAATATAAGTCACATTTTGGGGGGAAATTTACTTGATAAAATCCAACACATAGAACAGATATGTAATCTTGAAAGGCAATTTAATATAAAAATTAGGGCTGTCAAAATTATCGCGTTAACGGGCGGTAATTAATTTTTTAAATTAATCACGTTAAAATATTTGACGCAATTAACGCACAAATTAACGTTCAAACAGATTAAAATGACAGCACAGTGAAATGTGTACTTGTTGTATTTTTCGGAGTTTTGGCACCCTCTGCTAGCGCTTGGGTGCGACTGATTTTATAGGCTTCAGCACCCATGAGCATTGTGTAAGTAATTATTGACATCAACAATGGCGGGCTACTAGTTTATTTTTTTGACTGAAAATTATACAAATTTTATTAAAACGAAAACATGAAGAGGGGTTTTAATATAAAATTTCTATAACTTGTACTAACATTTATCTTTTAAGAACTACAAGTCTTTCTATCCATGGATCGCTTTAACAGAATGTTAATATTGGTAATGCCATCTTGTTGATTTATTGTTATAATAAAGAAATACAATACTTATGTACCGAATGTTGAATGTATATATCCATCTCGTGTCTTATCTTTCCATTCCAACAATAATTTACAGAAAAATATGGCATATTTT
Source organism: Corythoichthys intestinalis (assembly GCF_030265065.1). Lineage (NCBI taxonomy): Eukaryota > Metazoa > Chordata > Actinopteri > Syngnathiformes > Syngnathidae > Corythoichthys > Corythoichthys intestinalis. The sequence continues at coordinate 25,199,282 of NC_080403.1, read as the reverse complement.
ATAGATGGTTTGAATTGCGATTAATTGCGATTAATTACGATTAATTAATTTTTAAGCTGTAATTAACTCGCTTTAAATTTTTAATCGTTTGACACCCCTAATAAAAATACAATAGAGAACGACCTGCTGAATAAGTGTACAGTATGATGTTACATGATACATGAACAACGAAATGCGAATATACCGTCCTCACCAGGACGCTACGGCTCGGTCCTGGCTATACAGCGAGCTAAACTCCCAAATGACGATGGTGGATGTCCGTATAATTTGCTGAATCAATTTCATCCTCGATACCAAACAGGTTCGCATCAACTTAAATAAATGATAATTAGGTGCTATTACAGCAATGACACAAACGGTTTGCATGCGTTCGCTAGCATTAGCACATCGTTCAAACCACCATACAACTGGCTCTAAGTGTCCGATCGCGGGTGGAAAACACACAACAACAGAAAAGATGATACACACAGGCGTTGCCTCTGTAGAGATATTTTACAAGCACAAACAATGAACGTAGGTTCGCAGCCGTGTTTCTCTCTCTCTAACTCGCCCACTCACTCAGAGCTGCGTAGCTGTCAGTCTTCTCCTGGCTTGTGAGCGCTCATCTTCACGTAAACAAGTGCGAGTGCGCCCCCACGTGGGCGTGAGAGCACCACAAACTAAAAGCGTGCATTTCAATGTAAAAAAGTCAATAATACAATTGAACACACATTGCCAAAGGCAGAACGCGAACGTGGGCATAGCTATTAAGAGTTATTCAGATAACTGTAGCATGAAGACCATGCTAACAAGTTTACCAAACCATCAGTGTCACTCCAAAACACCAAAATAACATGTGAAATGATATCAAGTGTGTTAATAATTTCAAACATAAGTCGCTCCTGAGTATGTCGCACCCCCAGCCAAACTATGAAAAAAACTGCGACTTATGGTCCGAAAAATACGGTAGTTGCTTAACTAATTATTTTATTATCAAAGTACCTAAATTACTTTAAAAGTAATTTATCTACTTTTTACCAATTTTTAGTGTTGCACCGATACCATTTTTTGGCCCCGATACCAATACCGATACCTGGCTGTGCAGTATCGGCCGATACTGATACCATACCGATACCTGCCCGATTATATATATATATATATATATATATATATATATATATATATATATATATATATATATATATATTTTTTTTTTTTTTCTTAATTTTTTTTTTTTCCCAAAGAGCTACAAAATTGGATGTGAAATCATTGCTATCAAGGCTTTGTCAGGCTGTTGCTTACCTTTGCAAAATAGGAAAAAGTACACTAAACCCTAGTAGACAATAGTTGAATAAACCTTCCGCTCTCAAAGGCCAAAATAGTGCTAAATTTGTGAAATTAATAAAACATGTATAATACTAGCCCAACAGTAAGAAAGTAAAAATAAATTCATAATAATAAACTCTGAATGAACTGAATAAACTTTTTTAAACCTCTCAAAGTCCAAACAGTGCAACTTTCATGAAATTATTGTCACATTCTGCTGCTGGTTAGATTGTGTTTTGTTGCTGGGCGTGGGGGCGTGGCACTTGAATCCAATGCAGGCTCATCAACGCAGCATTTAAGCACGGGTGATCTCAGAGAAGGCTGCCGAGATATATGCCTTGCTGATCGCTATTTGACATCTGGCACAATAATCTCGCTACATTTGCTTGTTATGCCCCTGCATTGGGTTTTTCTGTTAGTGTGCTGCTCTCGTTTGTAACCGCTGCCTATCGCCTTAGTTTGTCCGTCGACCTGCTGTCACGGACTCCTTTTGTTATTTCTACTGTCCCGCGATCGCGTGTTATTTTTTGTTTGCAATCATTAAACCCTTTTATGTATCCCCCGCTTGTTGTCTGCTTCGAGGTTCAACCTTGTTTCCGCATTTGCGGACGCTAACAATTATAAGTAATAATAATTGACCACAGCATCCGGTCTCTCCTTTTTTTCGGGAGGTGGGAGTCCCTTATTTCTATTTCTGAAAGGTGGCAACAATACTTTGGAAACACTTCCCAAATTACTGCGGCATTTCTTTCAGTAAAAGACAATAAAAGTAAAGTAGACGAAGTGAACTGACCAGAGATTGTTGCTCCGGTCCAGCGGCCTTCTTCCTCTGGATAGCAGTCCTGCTCTTGCAGGCTCAAACTCGTTGTGTTCGTTCACGTTTCGTCTTCAAATGTTTTATCAAGTTCGAGGTATTGAAACTGGCCGATTTAACTCCACATCTCCAAACTTTCAGGCCGCAAATCTTGCATGCAGCCATTGATTTTAATCGACGGGATTTCTATTTGGAAATATTTCCCGACCTCCGCCATATTTCCTGGTTGGTTTTTCGTCCATATGAAAAAGCCCCCTTCTGATTGGTCAGGAGTGGCTATTGGCCCGCTCTCATTGGTCTGGAGCAGGCCAATAGCAGGCCAATAGCGATAGCTGCTTGGTGTTCACGTGTCATCACACAACACAGAGACAGAGTGTAGTGAGCGCCAGGAGGAGAAAAAGGCTGTGGTCAAATGTTATAATAATGGACCGGTAAATGGTATCGGCGCCGTCTTTGTTGGTACTCGCAGATACCGATACCACCATTTCGGGCCAGATCGGCGCCCCCTGCCGATACTAGTATCGGTATCGGTGCATCTTTACCAATTTTTCTCCCTTTGCTGCTTCAACATAAGAATGACACCAGAAAATTACATTGAATGTAACTGACTTTCCGATTATTGAATTTAAAGGGTGTAATTAGTCGATGGAGTTGATTTCAAACACCATTGACTATCTTAGCCACTCCGGAGTCCCTGAAACTAATAAATAACTGACAAACTGCATGGTATTTGTTGAAATCAACTACACCGACTAATTAAACCCCGCTAACTCGAAGATTAAGCATAATGTCAAAATTCTGAATTTCGGGTTAGATGTTAGGGTTAAGAGAAGGTCATTGCCAATATAAAACAATGTAAATTGACTGGAATTGAAATCAATCAACTCACACAAATAAATTGCACAGTGCAATTTACACAAAGCTCAGGGGATGCACGCGCGCAACCCGGAAGTGCGCCGTACACACACACAGTCAATTTTGCCACAAAAAGTGGCGCTAACTAAGCATTTTACACTCAGTCGCACTTATAACACGTCCCAAAGATGCTAAACGAACACGTCACCTCACAGCATAAATGTGCAACACGAATATGATGTAAAAAATGGTCGCTGACTTAGCGAGGATGAGCAGGAGCGACGACTACCCGCCATTGCAACGGCAAAACTACGAAACGACCGCGCATGTACCGGCTCCAAGCTATCGCTGGAACCTTCCAGAACGAAGTTCACGTTCATTCATGGATGCACACAGATCAACATTCCCTCGCACATCTAAACTGGTGACTGCACTCGGCTCAAATGTGCACCCACGCTGACACCCGTCAGTCCCAAAACACTTAGCGTAAGTGACTCGAGACCAAAACAGGAAGACCTATGAGCGGTTACCATGGAAACGAACACGTAGCGGGAACCTTTCTAACATTTTCTATTCAAAACGCTCTTGTACATGACTACAATATTCTTCATTCTACATACATTATGAGGCAATAACAAAATAGCAACACACAGAAACTAAGGAAACTACCTTTAATCAGATAACTGGTTTGTAAAAATTAACTTGTTAGAGTACTCGTTACTAAAAGAAAGTAATCAGCTTACAGTAACGCGTTACTTAGTAACGTGTTAGTGACAACACTGGGTATTATATACATGGAATAACAAATAAAATATACATTTCATAGGGCTCAGAGGGTTGCCATTTTGTCCAATAATGTCCTCTGCTATCAACCTCCAGTGCCGTAAATGGCAACCAATGAAGTGGAGAATAAAATTAGTTTTTCCTCTGGCCAAGATGCAGCCTCCCACCAATTAGTTTATGACTAGTAGACGTCCAATCCATTTGAAGCGGGAGGGAATGAACGTTTTTGGAAAACATCAAACAATTGGAAAACATACAGTGCAGTGCTATCTCTACATACGAATTTATTTTGTTCCAGGACATTATAATTTCATTAATTTGTTTCACAGCCCAAAAACCTACGCTGAATCGCTAATAAATACTGCAGGTACAATTACAAATGGCAATCACACATAGCAAAACAAATAACTTATAAATAAAATCGTAAAAATAATAATAATGTAATGAGGCAGGTTCTAATGTGGCGGTTGTGTTTTGCATGCTGTACCTTAACACATCGTGACTGACGAGAGAGTGACAGAGGTGCGAAAGAGTGGGAAGTTTTTCTTTCTCTTTTCATGTTCTGTTGTTGGTGGTGTCGGCTACGGTGGACAATGACCGTGTTGGTGTGCACAAGTCCTGAAATAACTGTTTAAAAACCTGACAAAGCTGGTGACTTCCTTGCCCATGGTACACTAATAATAATTATAATAATGAGAATTGTCCTCAAGTTTATAGACATATTCCGGCTGAACTACTTCATTGACACGGACACCACACTCATATTTTTTCATTTCCTTCTTAATTTCAATGGTAAGTGTCACGTTTTTCTTTTTTCACCACTTGCATTAACCTTCTTGGGACCCATGTTGATTTCCTCCATAAGAAAATCCACCATGCGGCTGTCTTAAATAACGTGGCAATATTTCATAAGTGTTTGCTGAAAAAACTGCTGTTTATGAGCTATTAAATTGTAGTACGTACCTATAAGTGACACCATAATTAATTTACTGCCAACATTTTTTGCCACAGGAGGTACACTAATCTCTCCTTTTCTCCCACGATAGTCACAGTGAAGTCAAGCGCTAGATGAGCTTTGTCATTTATATAGTTTTAGCTTTATGAGACTTTTCTTTGTTTCTGCCTCCGTTTTCATCTCTGTGCAGTATTTTTTCATGTTGTCTCTTGAGACTTTTTTTCACCACACTCCATATCTCCCGCTCTGTGCTCTGTGCGCACGTTGTCGGTGGATACAAACCATACTATACTGGATGCGCAATTATATTTTATTCTACTAAGGAAAAAAAAAAAAAAACTATTCCCCAGGGTCAGATGCACCCCTGTCCCAAACTACTGCTCATCCTTCCCAAGTGTCAGCGTGGGAATCGAGGGCCATCCAGTGTCGTTTCAACATCTTTTACGGAAAAAAAAACACTTGGACACTTTGAAAAGCAGATCTGTATACACTCAATGGTGCTGATACAAGCCTGAGCGCCCTCATTATTCCATACGCCAGCACAGCCCCGTCCTCAAAAAGAGAAAATGCGGAGGCTTTTATAAGTGTTGTGATGCTGCTTCTCACCAGCTCTTCTCCCGTAACGCATCCTGTCTCCTTTGTGTTCAAACGCAGCATACGTCCACAATCATTTCTAGGATTTAAAGCAGCTCAGTTGACGGGAGACTTTTTTTTTAGGCAAACGGAAGTGGCGGTTAGACGGAATGATGCCGAACGTGCGGCCCGCGAGGTGAAAGGTTAGAAAAACAACAACAGATAAAACAACCAGGAGACTTTTAGCGGTCCGTTGAGCCGTGATGGTGCAGAGCTCGACGAGAGGTCGGCTGTAATGAGGAGGCCGTGACGCAAGAATGCTTCCGGGGATGGGGAGTCACCAGGTTCAATGAGGAATAAAAATCCAATTGCTTCATTTGTTCATTTGTTTTGACATGACTTGGATGAAACTTGGAGGACAAAATAAACAGTATTAAGTCATTCACTGCCAAAGGCAGCCAGTGAGATAAGCAAGCACATTGTTTTTTTTTTTGTTTTTTGTTTTTTTTAAATAGTCACTTAAAAATGGCTTAAAGGGATAGACAACACCTTTATCAGTTGTATCCTAGTGGACAAGTCTTACCTAATAAATTGAAAAAAAACACAAAATCCTTATCTCAGAGGCTCATTCGATCGCTACTAGCCTCAGTCTAAATGGAATGGGCGTCTACTAATGGCAGCCAATGAGTTAATTTAGTTACCCTTAAGGTCCTAAAGTTTAAAATTCCCTGGGTGGGTATCATGTGTGGTATTTCTCTCAGCACAACAACATCTAGTTTATGAACTGCTATGATCACACCTAATACATTCTCATATTAGACCAGTGCTTCTCAATTATTTTCTGCTACGCCCCCCCAAGCAAGACGTAAATGTTTCGCGCCCCCCCAAACTCTCTGTGGCCACTGTAAATAGTATTATTTGTCTATAAAATTACTATTATAATTACGCATCTGCCTAATATTGTGTCCTTTTTTTTTCCTATTAAAGAAAAAAAGTAACATAGATCAACTTATAATAAAGTATAACTTTATTAACATTGTTTTGTTTGTAACAGAGAAGACTTGACGTGCATCAATTTGCCTGAATTTAAAAAAAAAAAAAAAAAGTCACATTCAAACTGTAAAAATACACTCAAGGTACATTTTTGACCATTTGATACAGAAAAATAAAATGTAATAAAATCAGTAAATAATAACAAATTCAAAATGATTAGAAACATTCACTCATGAGGACAATATGCCAAAAAATTTGACCGAAAAAACAAAAATGAATAAAGGAAAAAAAGAGTGTCCTTGGACAGAAAGACAGTTTTTATTTTTGCTGCTCACACTCAGTATTACCTCCTTTGCAATGGTGTGGAGTCATATTGCAATGAGCATGCTAACAATGCTCACTGGTTTACTGATATAACACTGACAAAGCAGAACGATTGTTGGCAATATTCGGCACGTTTTCGCTGAAAAACAAGCAAGCGGCTTATCAATGAGATTGGGGTCGAATGTCTTTAAGTGGCGTCTTAATTGATTTGGCTTCTGGCGGTCCGCTATAATTATTTTTAGACACAGTAAACAGTCTTTCCTCATCACCCACAGTATTAAAAGTCAAAGCTAAAAGGCAAACGGCACGAACAAAGTGCATTCTCGGCGGCCGAGGTGGAACCGTAGGTGAGGGCGGTCGTCGTTACGATCCCAAGCCGAAAATGGCACTTATCGGGCGGCGGCGTGTGGGTCGCTGCGTGAGTGAGTCCGGTCGGAAAACGGCTTTCGAAAACGGCGGCGGCGCACTGCTCTTCATATTTGTTTTCTGTGTGATGAGTGCTCTTCCTTAGTTCAAAAATACTGCACGCACTCTGAAAATGAGAGCGCCACTGCCACCCACTGAGTGGATGCGCAAGTACACTTTATTCCAGTACGGCAGCAGAAAAAAAAAAAAAAAAAAGCATGTTCCCCGAGGTCACACGCGCCCCCCCCGGCATCGCTCTGCGCCCCCCCAGGGGGGCGCGCCCCACTATTTGAGAAGTACTGTATTAGACCAAAAATACACCAAATCATCAAAGCATCAGCCGTTCCACCCTCAGAACATCAGTGCCCTCTAGTGCGCATCCTATACGGATAAACATATTTTCTACCATCAAATTAAAACGATCATACAGTGGGGAGAACAAGTATTTGATACACTGCCATTAGGTTAGCATTTTTCTACTACAGTACAGTACTTTATTCTTGTATAAAAATAATTTGGTGGGACAGTAACATGTTTAAAGCATCATAATTATTACATTTGAAGTGCTTTAAAAACATTGATTAAAAAAAAAAAATATATATATATATATATATATATATATATATATATATATATATACACACACACACACACATATTGTTCTAACAATTTTCAATAATACGCTGGTTTAGGAATGTTTCAACGCGCACTCACCTTATGTCAATGTCATACGGCAGGATCAGACAAAACGACGTGGCCGATGGTAATCCAAGGTGTCAAACTGTCAATGAATATGGTCAAACTAATCGTGGTCATTCAGTCAAAGGTCATGTCGTGTGGTCAAATAACGAAACAAAACTGCGATCTTGGAGTCTTCAAACTTTGAAACAAAACAAAACAATATACACGGAACTCTGCGGTCATCTATAACATACACGTGCGTTTGAGATTGCGTATATGCGTTGTTTGCGTTGCGTGCGGTCATATTTGTTGCGTTGCGGTTGCGTATGCGGTTGAAAACTATTCGCCAGCGTTCCACACCTGTGCTGAGTAAGTCATTAATTTACTGTATACTCGCATAGTGGTGACGTCATCGCCCATATTGGCGGCACTGCCACATTACGTCACTCAACACAAAAATTGCTCCAACACACCGGCCCCTATAATTATGGGCAAAGCGAAAACAATAATACTCAAAGTTGGAGCATTCAAAGAAAACAACAAAAAAACAAAATGATCCATTGCACTTTCATGAGTATATCAAACAGGTCTTCACTGGCTGGCTGGAACCAGCAAAATTCCACACAAAAATTGCTCCAACACATGTTTTTTTAAATTATACTTTGGGGAAAAAACTGTGAAAAAAGTCTTATATGTATCTCTTTCCAGTGCTGAATCTGAATGAAAACAATGAACACATACAAATTTTATTTTTTTTCTTTTATGCGCTATTTCGCGTTTTTTTTTTCACTTATCGCGGCGATTTCTGGTCCCCATTAACCACAAAAAACGAGGGACCATTGTATTGAAGTATGCAAATGGTGAATTTCTTACACATTTGATAATAGAGAAAATAATTGTACACATAAAAAATGACACATCTTACGGGCGCAACAATTTTTTGGCGTCAGTTACTGTATATCAACGCACATTCACACTAATAGACTCACGCACATTTGATAACAGGTATTAATTATGTCACGAGGAAGGGCGGACAATCTGGGATACTTACATTTAATTGTCTAAAATAATATCGGCGTTGATAAAATGGTTGCCACCACTAATGATGGCCACTTCCTGGAAATACTGGCTTTTATTTACTTTTTTTTTTCATTTACACATCATAAAAATACAATTTAGTTTTCATTTTACTAAGCAATATTCTTTCCACTGTGATAATAATTTCCACAATTTTTTTAAAAAATATTTCCACATACACCAAAACTATATTCTCACTCCACAAAACTTGTGACACAGTGACTTGAAGGACACCATGTTTCGCCTGACCCTTATGAGGGCGACCAGCAGGGGGCCGGCAGGACTGCGGGACGACTAAAAGGTTTAGCGGGCTTTTGCGAAAAAAGTGGAGGGGAGTGGGGATGAAAGTGATGCGAGGGCCGGCCCCAGTGCTAATCTGCACCACATCTGGGCACGAGTAAGCTCTTGCTCCGCCCCCGCCTGTGATCAGAGTGGACATGAGCGAATGTGAGAGGAAGTGCTGACATGGACTTTGGGTCACACGGCCAGAGGATGCCGCGGCCCAGTTGTATACCCTGGAATCTGCGTGGTTCTGACAAGCGTCGAGGTAAAGAAATGGTTGTGTGTGAGTTTGTGTGTGAGGCAATTGGAGTGCATTGACCTTACATTTCACGAGATTGCGTGTTTTCCATGGCCTTGTGTTGAGATATGCATGCATGCGCACGTACTCTGCTGTAAATTAACCTTGTGATCTCCAATATGTGGGCCTATGATGTGTGTGCGTGTGTAGATGGCGGATGAGACATCTAACAATATTTGCTACTCAGATGGCACGCTCACATTTTGAATACAGAGAAGGGGTCCAAATGCAAAAGCCCTTCCACAGGAACCAGACATGAGGGAAATAGTGAACATTTTGAGTTTTAGCTGTCCTTGTTGCGTTTTCGACAAGCTTTCCAAGATTGCAAAGATATCTGATGACAATTGGCAATCACCTTTTCTATCTTCAAACTGAAGGAATTCAAGATCGTAAAATGTGACAAATGAGCCTCCGGAAATTCCTTAGCAACCATCATTAAATTGAACTGACTTCTGACCCTCATTTTATCATTTATGGAAAATTGATGCCTTCACCTGAGGCATTGTTTGTAGCAACGGATATTTGTAATACAGGGATCTACTCTATTTACTCAATAACTGGCAAATTTGGGGTATTTTTTTAATAGCTATTTTCACACTTTATGAAGGGTGTGCTTACAAACACATATTGAAACACGACTTCAGAGTGGGGGTGGGGGGATAGAAAATTTCTGAGGTGAGACTTTTAGAAAATATCACCACAAAAAAAGGTTAACTCATTCACTGCCAGCTCATGTCACAGAGTGTGCGTTGGGTTCAGTAGTGGGTAGAGTTGCCAAAAATGTTACTCAAGTAAGAGTAGCGTTACTTCAAAATGATATTACTCAAGTAAAAGTAATCATCCAAAAAATGTAATCAATTACAACTAAAAAAGTGTTTGGTGAAAAGAATATTCAAGTAATGAGTAACATTGTGAGGAATCACAGAGTGTGTGTTGGGTTAGAGGTGGGTAGAGTAGCCAGAAATGTTACTCAAGTAAGAGTTGCATTACTTCCAAATATTACTCAAGTAAAGGTAAAAGTAGTCGTCCAATAAATGTACTCAAGTACAAGTAAAAAAGTATTAGGTGAAAAAAATATATATTTTGTTGGATTTTTTTTTTTATAAACAGTGGTGTTTTTTTTCTGAGCACAAAGTTATTTATATAGACTATCGTTAAAGTGAAACTGTACAATAACCCTTTACAAAACCACATTAAGCCAAAGAAATTAAAAAAAAAAAAAAAAATCATTGAATTCTGACAAGAGAAAAAAAATACATAAATGAAGCATTATTCGTCCCAAGAGCATGACTGCCCTCTGGTGGAGAAAATAGTTCCGTGTTTGAATAGTGAAGCGTTCCTTCATAATAACTATTTTGAAATTAAAAGGATCATATCTCCGGTTTTCCATGGTCAATCGGTACCAAATAAAAACTGTAAGAGAGGGTAAAATCCATGCTTTCGTCATGTTGAGGGCAGCGCTCTATATCAAATACTTCATTTTTACGGTGCTTTAAAGACACCACATGATTGAACAGCAAGCTTGCGTCTGATTGGCATAACGGAGACATGGGATTATTGTTGCAACGTCTCATTGGTGAAATCGGTAGAGGTACACCGGTAATACACCAGGCACATCTCTACTCTTAGCATTGCTGGCAAAAAAATAAATAAATCTAATATGTAAAATAAAGAGGAAAAATGAAAGACGGTATGGCTTTGTAAAACTAGTCTTAGAAGTACATTTTTCTCAAAAAGTACATGTAACCACCTCTGGTTGTGATAGTTTTTAAAGTAGGGAATTTGAAATTGAAAGCGCCTATCGATGGCAATAAATGTCAAATCCATTTTAACTGGAAATGGCAAAGAGTTACGCTATCTGAGGTCACAAGAGATATATATTAAAAAAAAAAAAAAAAGAAAAAAGAAAAAGAATTCAAAGATCAAATTACATACAGACCAGAGGTTGCGCTAGACATTTTCGTTGTCTGTCATTTTGACTGACAGGGTCATAAAAATTCGGTTATAATCTATTTTTACCCGTCACTTAATTTTTTAAAATGATAATGATGACATATTCAATAGTATTTAGTTTTCATTCATTTTTAATTAATATTGTAACGCTTGCTTGGCGGCGAAAAATTAGACACGGAAGTCGTGGTATTTTTCACCCTCTTTTTACTCTGCTTACCGCCAACAACACCAACAAAACAACAACTCCGCCCCCAAAGAAAAAGAGGCAACTATATAGACCCCAATCACCAACGTCACACAATGATCTTAATTGTGGTTGTCAGCCCAAAATCTTCTAAATATATATTAAATGCATCTTACCAGATATAAAATGACTACTACATAGTCTGTGGTGATCGTTTGGTGCCCATATTTCTTGTCGAATTACAGCAGTCCATCTCGCTCTCCTCTTCGGGTCTCTCAGAATACGGTAGAACTTCAAGTCTCTCCGTCTATCTTCTCTGTTACTGCAACCAACCGCCACACACGCCTTCACCATTTTGATTATTAATGTTAACGAGCAGAAAAACACGCCGTAATAGGAGGCATGTACATAGCGGTAATGTGTAAACACGACGAGCTGACGGACAATATGGCGGCTCCAGTCAGGGGGGCGGAGTTGTGACGTCATGTGATTGGGGTCTATACACAGGCGGCAATCTAGTCCACCAATTGGATGACGCGCTGGCACACCGGGTGTACCAATAAGAACCTCGCGTTAATGTGTCAATCACGGTGCCGCCGCCAGACCCCGGTGAAGCTCCAATATTCTGACAGAATAGCCAACGACGTCATGCATTAAGAGAGACAATAGCTAATTAATATGCTCACTCGCCACCCTGTGGTCTGGGGTGTGAATTGCAACCTGTCAAAACGACGGACGGACTTCAGTTTTTTCCGTCACCGTTTGAAAAAACCGGTCAACGACGGAAAATATTCGGTTAACGCGACCCCTGATACAGACCCCACTTATGTGAATTTTTTATATTCTTTTTTTCCAATTTATTAAAATTTGTTTAAATGTATTTTTTGATGTTTAAAATAATTTAAATTCATTTAGAATTAGTTATATTGCTTCTATCGTTGATGTTTTTTTATTACTATATCATTTTCAAAATTAATCTTTCAATAATTTCTATTTGTTTAATTTTTAAAATGTTTTTTCCCCCCTCAATATTAAAATTTTATGTTAAATGAGTTGCGGCAAAATATTGTCCCATTGGCCACAAGTTTGAAAACATGGCCTATATGATTGATTTACGGGGGGAAAAAATAATGATAAATTATAATTTCTACACGAAAGGGTTAATTATACTTTAGTGTGAAATGTTTTTGGTCGAATATGCCTCACAAATGAGTTTGAATAATCTTACATCCTAATCCTTGATCATGGATTAAGGCCCTTAATACACTACCTTCCAGCAAGTGACCAGGTATGAGGAAAACAAAAAACAAGAACGTATTGTTGTCCAAAAGCAGTGGTCTCCAACCCGGTCCTCAAAGGCCCGCTGTGGGTCGTTGTTTTTGTTCCTGCCGATCCAGCACAGATAGCTGAACCAATGAGGTTTCTGCTAAAACAAGCAGCACCAGACGGCAATCAACTGCACTTGTAAAACACCATATTGGTGAAAAAGTGTAGTCATTTTGTTTGGTTGGAATGAAATCCTGCACCAACAGCGTGCCTTTGAGGACCGGGTTGGAGACCACTGTCCTCAAGGACAAAATGGCCAAAGAGTATGCGATCTGTAAATATAACATTGTCATTGAGGAAAATTGTGTCATTTTGACTACATTCTCATCTAAAAACATTGTTTCCCTACATCCTATTTATCCAAAAATACATAAATGTCACCAAACGTTACAACAATGATGAGGATATCGTCTCAAATCTGTCGGAAATTGACAACCGCACATCGCGTGACAGGACCAGAACTGATTCAATTTACCAATCACATGAAAACTCTACTGTCACATCATTACAACATGATTATGAAACACAAAATTAAAAAAAAAAAAAAGAAAGAAAAAAGTAGATAATAGATGGGGGTGTTAGATAAACAGGAACTGTATGCACTTTTTGGCAAGATGAATGTTTGTGTCTGAGGGAATGTTCCTCTCATTGATGGTTGGTTGGTTACTTGAAAGTTCTCAGCTAACTTAAATCAAATTGCCTTCCCGTACTTATTTGTCGACCCCATTTATGTTTCCGTCTTTGCATTTGTGATTTATTTTTTTTAAAAGAATGAACTCAACACCCTCCTGGCACTCTTCAGTGTTGTGTTGTGGGATTTCAGGTTGCATCTTGTTTTTCGTGGGTGAGAAAAACAAGACTAGAAAATGGCTCCATCAATTAAATGTTGGTGAGATACTAGTTAGTCATCTTCCCTCAAGCATTTAAGCTTAGAAACACACTTAGAAAATTTGAGGTTGAACTCAGGTGCCATGTGGATGTTCTTAATAGTCCTAGGCTTTAAACTAAGGTGTTTGTCAAAATTTACTGCATGCAAGATTGTTGGGAAAAATGAAGAAAGCCTTAAAATATTTGGATTTTAATGACAATTTCACTTGAATTTTAAAGTTTTGATGAAAAACTACAGAAAAAAAAATTAAGTAAACTTCTGTTAAGAAGTTTGAACCTAAGCTTCTAAAGCAACACTTGGTAACTTTTCAACATTTATAAAATATTTTCATAATATTTGTGATAATTTGTCGACTGAAAACTAGTTGCATGACACTTCTTTTATATCTTGAGGGGGTCTGCATTGCTTTCACTGGCACTAATTAACTTTGAGGAGAGTGGCAGGAAACCTGCCACACAAAAAGACTATAAATGTGCTGGCTGCTTTATGGCATACATCACTTCCCCCATTCCCCATTCATTATAATGACAGAAGTCGATGCAAACGCTTTCGCGCGAATTCTGCAAAGATGGCAGAGCAACAAGAGACAAAACATTTTGTCTGAGGAGAAAAAAAAGGCAGGTTACTAGGATATACAGAATAAACATTGGCCCGCCTTTCACTCGCTGGCGTGACGTCAGCGAGTGAAAGCCGGGCCAATGTGGCTTGTAGCTTCTGAAAGCAAGAACGAACCATTTATTTGGTAAATTTTAACTGATTTGCAGGCATTAACAGCAAGGGCGTAGGTTTGGTCTCCACATTGGTAGGGACAATATGGCATAACCTGCATGTACACTCTTTGTTGGGGATGGGACATTTGTAATGATCAATGCAAAAAAAATCTGTATTGACTTCTATAACTTTTATCTGTATTGGTTCAGCCTACACCGTTCAATTCAAACCTTTGTTTTCAAAAACTACTAAAGTAATATTTTTAAAACTTTCAGAAAAAAAAAATCCCGATTTTATGAGCAAATTCAAATTGCATTATTTGAACATCACTTAAATTATATTTACATACACAACAAATACAAGCTTTTTACTCATCTCTTAACTATCCAGGAATTTAAAAAATAAAATAAAATATTTTTCTTAAGAGCACTCAACATTGTCTAAAAAAAGAAATTAAATATAACTGAAAGGTAAAACACTACAGCTTTTGTCAACAAGCCCAGCCAAACTCAACAAAAAAATGAAAGCTCCTGTGGACTGCATTAAGACCACATAAATAAAATAAAAAGTAAAACTGGGGAGAAGGGGGTAAACTAGAGGTGTGCAAAATTTCCGATTCTTAGATTATTCGCGATCCGGCCGTGGAAGACTCGAGAACGATTCACAAACATCCAAATTCTGATTATTGAAATATGCCAAGTAAAGCGGAAGTACAACACACTCAGCGCGGCGCGCGGTCTTCGGAATGAGGAACAGAGCAAGAATAGCTAAACATCATGCTTCTCATTACCTGGCCCCTCGGGTAATGCCGATGCTCAACTCACGGCTCTAGCTCAACTCATGCCATGAGATTAAAAAAACAACAACAACAACATACCTGACTGCTTCCGAAAAGCTGCTACAAAGTACATCCACATAATGTTATGGTAGATATCATTTATATAGGACTAGATGCATTATAGATTCGGTAGCCTTAGCAGCACATCTACAAAAAGCTAGATGTGGGCGTTAGTAAACGAAAGCAGTGCACTTCCCTGCAAGGCTGTTGTAGCGAACCTTCCAAGCAAACCTAATTAACTTTTTATCTAAAATACTCCTAAATTGGTCAAATATTGACTTGAATCTATCTTTAAAATAGTTTTAAAACTTTCACATGTCGAAAGTAGACAAAAGGGAAATTATGGAATAACAGGAGCAATTTTAACAACTTTAACTGTTGATTCACAACATTAAATTAATTGAATGTAGTTTAAAGCTGCTGATACAGAATGGGGACTGGAGTTTTTTATTTACTGTTATTTTTGTATATTTGTTTACTGCTACATGTTAACTTGATACTGAAATAGTAGTTTGGTTTAGACTGAGAGTATTTTTGAACAATTTTGGAACTAATGTACAAAACATAAAAAAAAAAAGGGGGGGGGTGCATCAATAATCGTTTTATAATCGAATCGGAGCCTCTGAATCGTAATCGTAATCGAATCGTTTGGTGCCCAAAGATTCCCAGCTCTAGGGTAAACCTCGGTTCACTACATTTCTCACAGTTAATTTAACATTAACAGTAGAAAACACATAAAGGAGGACACTTCTCTCTAAGCAGCTTCCTACTCGAATTTAGCAAGGTTAGCAAGTTCACATAGTTTAATGTTATGCTATCTCTGATGCAGGTCGGACTTCAAAATTAGTGATGTGTTCCCCACTTCCACAACATTGACGTCTTTTTACATTTCTCACAGTGGCTGCTGCTGGATGAAAAAAAAAATCTTATATCCCGAACATCTGTAATATCTAATGTGTGTGTGTGTGTGTTGGGGGGGAGGGATCAAATCATCAGCCAATCAAATGTGTGTTTAGGAGTTGAGAAAATGGACCGGCACATTCAGCAAGTGAAAAGAGGTACATGTAAGTCTAAACATAATGAAAACAATTCACTTAATAATGGTGGGGTCAATTACAACAATTAAAACATATGGGAAGAGAATCTAAATGACCTATATAACTGAAGTCATTATAGAACGCAAATAAGGTTGCTTAAAAGTTGGTGGGGACAATATAAGATTCCTGAAAAGTAGGTAGTGTTTTGTCCCTACTGTCCCTATACAAAGCTACGCCCTTGATTGACAGTGATAGCAGCCAATGTGTTAAAATACAGTCTCTTGGACTATTTTATCATTGGACATTATTATCACCATATTTCATGTTGCTTCAAGTGCCAAAAGTTTGATGACCTTTTGAATAGTGAAAGGCCTGAAAAATGCAGATTGATTTGGTTGAAATAAAATAACACAAGAAGAAACTATGCAATTTCAAGAGGGCCTTCAAACCACATGCCTAATAAAAGCATAGCAGTGAAGCAGACCTTGAGGTATGGTAACAATCAGAATTCATAGCCAGATTGATTGTCAAGTCAGGCAGCACTGACATGGGATTCCTCAGTGAGGTGACGATGCAATTTCTGTGGTTATTGCAAAAACTAAAACGACAAAAAAATCCATCTTTGCCATTCTCTCCATGTATTTTCTTGGCCATTTCCCAGAGGCGGCGAGGCTCTCCTCTGTCGATGGCGGATCGAAGCGATCGACGCGGAACGAGTTTGTTGAGGGGGGGAGCTGGCGGGGACCATTAGTAGCGGCGTGACCGTGCGAGGGTGGAGAGCGGTTAGAGCGCGAAGAGAAGAGCAAATCCCAAAGAGGGGGACACGGTAGATGAGTTGAGGGATTTGGGGGGGGGTTTAATCCTTGAAGAGGAGCTGATTGATGAAGGATGATGGGAAGGAAAGGAAGCAAGGAGGCAGAGGAGGGAATGCACTGACATCTACTCAGTACTCCTTCAGCTAATGAGATGACATCAATCACTCAGTGGAGCACTAGGGCCAGCCGACTATCCTTCGTGCAGCAGGTGGAAGCGCTTTTGGATGGCGGCCACCTCGCGTTTGTAGTCGCACTGGGCCGTGTGCACGCGCTGACAACTTGCTGGCTTTGTGACAATGAAAGCAGGCTGATGATGTTCTGATGAAGATGAATAACCATGCCTGTTATCAGCACACTGTGATCGGCGAGGGGAATGATGAGCAAGTTTGCGATCGTGCACTTGCTACAAATGAGTTTGTTTTGATGGAGTGATGCATCGGTTCACAGTTGTTTTCGTTTTTTAAATAGAGTAGGAGAAAACGGAGATTGCATTGTTGTGAGCAGAGTCGTGGGGTATTGTTGGGTGCAGGGGTGTGCAGTGAGGTGCCAAAGTGCCACATTGTCAAGGATTTTTTTGCTGCGTGTGAAAGGCTGTTTGTGGCCTTTTACTAATATAGAATGTTCAAAGTCATTTTTCTTTTTGACTGTTCTTCTATATTTTTTCTCTTATTTAATGTTAAATTTTAGGTGATGTTATACACTGTCATATCTGTAAATATGTGTGTCGCTTTAAAGAAAATAGGAGTATGTTGTAGCTTGGAGTATGATGCATGTCATTAGCATTTGCCATGGATATTTTCAGAAATTGAGGCTTGTAAGTCCCTCAGTATGACATGTCGGCATTTTTGTGTTGAATTACAGCCCAAGCTGTATGTGGTGACCTGACTCAGAGCTGTTATCGCTCAGAATTCAGAAAGCAGTGCAAATTTTCATTGCCTGCTTACTGTGCAATAATAAAAAGTGGGTGGGAACAAGCTTGCAAACCTTTTCGGGGTTCTCGATGCCTGTTTCGCATTGAGTCTTACTTGTTCTTACACTTCAAGCAACAACATTTCATTGCCATAAATCTCACTGCGGCCATTTTTTTTTTTTTTTTTTTTTGTGCAATGACAATAAAAGGAAATCTGATCTGAATCTGTTTCAGACCTGTATTTGCAACTATATCACAATTGTAGCATTTGGTGGACAATCCATCAAAACATCTGACAAATTAAAGCGCATTTCCCATTTATTTCCATAAATTACACAGTAGCTGTTCTATATACACATTTATTTACAAAAGAAACAGCGCTAGACGTAGACTGTACAAATATTGCATACATGACAAAAATATTCACTAAGATTCAACAGAAACACCTTCTCACCATCTCATTCTAAGTGCTGAGCATGGTAGATGGCCACGGAAGCCCGCTACTTACTATAGCTTAAAACTTCACCATATCTGTTGTTTTGCTGAAGTAGGAAAAATCATTATGATACATAAACATAATCATAAATTAACAAAACCTTTCACCTAAAACACATTTTCTCATTCTGATTCCTGTATTATCTGGTAATTGAAGGCCATTTCCGACTACAATTTTAAAAATACACCATCTGTCATAAAACAAACTTTTGTGCTCGGTATTTAACATTACATGCATGGTATTTTCATTACGCACATGGAATTTTAGCATAAATCAATGGCCATACCAGGCCACATGATGCTGCAAATCAAGGGTGTCCAAGCTACTGTGTGCAGGCCAACTGTGGTCCAGTTTTTATATGCCTATGCATATAAAGGCAAATTATGAAAGTATAATTTAATCTGGCACGCACAACATGCTAGGTCTGTTCGATTTTGCCCAACAAGAAAATAACGATTGTTTTCTCTTAAACCCAATTTTCCGACATAAATTACAATTTCTTGGCAAAATAGAAATAATGACAAATAAAGTACAGTGGTACCTCGACATACAATCACTTTTACACATGTTAGTCGAGGTTCTTTTCTGGGGAGGGGCTACTTTTTCAGCCGCAGCCGCCTGGCCCCTGGCTGGATGGACTTCTTCCCTGCCCCCCCCCGTCTCATCCACCTGGATGGACCTCCTCATGTTCCGTTACTCCACTGCATCTCTACAAACTGGAACTCCTTCTGCTACTACCCATCATCAGTCCTGGTGCATCTATAGCCTGTCCGTCCTGGCAGTGGATCTCTCCTGATTGTGGTTCTCCCCAAGGTTTCTCTTTTTTCCCATGGGGTTTTTTAGTTTTCCCTTGCCGCCAGTGAGGGTCTAAGGATGGGGGATGCCCAGGTCATGGACTCATCTCATTCATCTACTGTATCTGACTGTGTATCAAAATGACTTTGTAAAGCCCTCTGAGACAAACCTGTTGTGATATAGGGCTATACAAATAAAATTGAATTGAATTGAATTCACCATCGGCACAATCTTTTGTTGAAATCTCGTCAATTTTTCTTTTCATCCACATCTAGGGAGGTTAGCCACAGTGACATTGGCTTTACACTTATTGATGACACTGCACACGGTAGACACAGGAACATTCAGGTCTTTGGAGATTGACTTGTAGCCTTAAGACTGCCCATGCTTCCTTACAATTTTGCTTCTCAAGCCCTCAGACAGTTCTTTGGTCTTTTTTCTTTTCTCCATGCTCAATGTGGTACACACAAGGACACAGGACAGAGGTTGATTCAACTGTAATCCATTTTAACTGGCTGCAAGTGTGATTTTGTTATTGCCACCACCTGTTATGCGCCACAGGTAAGTAACAGGTCCTGTTAATTACACAAATTAGAGAAGCATCAGTGATTTTTCAAAGGATGCCAATACTTTTGTCCGGCCTAAATGATACAGATTTTTTTTTCCATTCTCTTTTTTGTTTTTTCATTACAAACAAAATAAATGAAGATATTACTACATTTGTAATTGCACTCATTTTCTGGGAGAAATTGCGCATTATCTGACAGAATTGCAGGGGTGCCAATACTTTTGGCCAGCACTGTATATACTGCATCCCTCGATTTTCTCTGAAAGCGGCCCAAGCTTAGCAAATACAAATGTCTTTCCAAAGAATGGCATCTAAGTGCTCTATTCCTCTCCGAGATGAATTGTCCATTGGGAAGTTTGTTGCTCGGATGCAACTTTAGAAAATTTGTTGCCCTAAATAAGCTACTGACCTTGTACGCCGCGCGCCAACTCTCATTGGCTGCCGACGTAACAATACGCGCTAAATCTTGAAGGTCAACGCTGTCACGCTGACTCAGCATTTCACTCTGCGACGTCTCGGCGGGAGCCGGAGATCATCACTTACTCCTCTTTGGGACCGACGACTTCCAGTGTAGCGGAGAAATCACTTTGCGATATAGCGTTGTCTCTAATGCGTTGGGAGCTTGTGTGAGGAATTGTAAATTAGCAAGCGGTGTTTTATACACTCCATAAACACGGCGGGTTGCTGCCGCTGCTGCTAGTCTTCATGCATTTTACAAATACTGCAGCTGTTGTTAAAGCCTTGGTGGATTTTCAGTGTTGCTGTTTATTTGTTTGAGGAAAATAACAGGCCTGGGAGCACTTAAAATGCTCAGCAGTAGGAAAATAGGCTTGTTATTAGGGGCTTCTGCATGTCAGCCTCATACTCAAAATTTTCTGAGTCACAGGTCAGGGTGGATTTGACAAAAAATGCATGTTAGGTTCAATCAAGACTCTTAATCAGGGGCGTTCAAGCTTTTTATTCCAGTGGTTGCTTTCAGAAAAATCGAAGGGTGCAAGGGCCAAAAAAGATGAAGAAAACGTTAGGATAGGTTGAAAGTCCTTAAAAAAAAATCTAAAAAAAAAAAAAAAAAAAGTCACCTCAAATATCAAACCATATTGTCATTGTATTAATACTATCACCGTCAATGGCAGCCATTGAGTTATAAAAACATCAACAACTAATTCTTTCTCTGGCCAAGATGCACTCCCTCACCAATTACTTTATCACTAGTACATGTCCAGTCCACTTGAACTGGAGCGAGGCAGCTGCCAACCTTCAAATCCACTTCAAATGAACTGAATGTCTATTCCTGTCGAAGGCAGCCATTGGGTTACAATGGTGGTGAATTTTCATCTGTTTTTAATATAAATAACTTCTTTAATACTGTATATATGGTAGTATATATCACAGGAAAATGTGAGTACTCAAGGATATTCTTCTATCAGTGGTGTCATATTTATCAAGTGATATTCTACAAATTTTCCAACCTTGATTTCAACATGTTAAGTTATGGGCTTGCCATTTGTGGCATGTTCTCTTACAGTTGTTGATCAAATGTTTTTGTACTGCTACACAAAGAGAGGCGACGAGAGGAAACACTCCGTCCTAGCAGCTAAATGCTCCATCTAGTGTTGAAACTGAGAAGTGGAAAAGAGTGGAGACGGAGCTCAAGCTTCTTGTGCGGGCCGTATAAAATTGAAAAATTTAATAATTTGCTGCACTGACTGCTCTAAATCATGAATGTCAAAATCGGACGGATTTGCAATCATAATGGTCCTCTGGGTTTGACACCCTGCTCTAAATAGTCATTGTCAACAGGCGTGAATGTGAGATGTTTTGATGATGAGGCCGATGATGTGCTCAGTGTGCCAAGCAGTGTTGTTTTTGGCAGCCCTTTTAATTTTCGTCTTAGTCTTATTCTTTTGGATTAAAATACTTTTAGTCTTAGTCATATTTTTTTTAAATTTCAAAATGTGTTTGTCTTTGTCTAGTTTTAGTCAACAAAAAACCAGACAAATTTCGTTTATAGTTAATTCTCTAAATGTTTTCGTCTATAAACTTCAAAGGTTTTTGTCCATAAATAGATAGATAGGTCGATAAATAAATAAATAAATAAATAAATAAACGGTTTCCAACAATTTCGAATGTACATTGACAGTATAGCACATTATTGTCTACAAGCACATCAACATCTTCATGATGATAATACACACATTTAGCAGGAAAATAGCACATTATTTTCAATTAATGAAACTCATCTGGACGCCACAAACTGTATGTAAAAAGTTTTCCAAGAGTTTAAGAAAACTCACTGAGTCACCGCGCTAAATGCTAAGGCTAACACGAACGCTATGCTAGCACTACAAGTTAGTTTAGTGTGTGATGATCACTCAGCACAGACCTATAAATGCTAAAGCAACATGGCATAGCCAAAATAAGAAAACAAAACCAAGCAGCACCTGATACATGTTTCACAAAAGGAGCCTGGAATGGGCACAAGCTTACTCACCGGCCGGTGTTCTGTCAAAATTTGTACCCTTGTAATATTTTTCTTCCAAAGCTGCAGTGGTGGTGAATAAGCCCTTTTTTACATTCAGTTGGACTCTCAGTGTTATCCAAAGGTGGTAAACAACAAGTTACATCATAAACATAAATGTGCAACACGAATATGGCGCAAATGAATGCTTAACGAAACAGCGAAGACGTTAACAGTAAGAGAGCGGCATTAAGTTGTTGTGTACAGCTAACATGGCAGTCTAAGAAGAACTGTCTGTTCATGATCAAAAGTAAGTAAATATTCCTTTCTTGAAAGAAAGTTGTTAGTGTTTACTTTGTAACCGCTGCATTCGTGGCTATTTTTAACATTATGTGCATGCTCAGACCTGCAAAGTTGCAATTTTTGAGAGGGTGCAAAATTTGACAGAACACCCGTAATTAAGCCTGTGTGTGGGGCGACGGGGTGGGGTGGGGTGGGGTGGGGTGGGGTGGGGTGGGGTGGGGGGGACAGCACGTCTCATGAGTGACACTACCAAACAGATAAGTTGCGTCCTAACTACATATGCGATAAAAAAATATCACACATTGTGAATTTATGACGGAAACTGGCGAATTTTCAATCTCGTCTCATCAGACGACAACTGGCATTCATCTTATGTTTTAGTCTCCCAAGAAACGTCATTGTCATGAAAAAATTGTTCGTTGACGAATTATTTATATTATCATCGTCATAGACGTTGACAGAAACAACACTGGTGCCAAGTAAGTGCAGTGCTAGCAATGGGGAGAAAAATGTATCTTAAAATATATACAGTATGTATCATAATTACTCCCCCCTTTGGATATTTTCCCCTTTTATTGCATTCATGCATCAAACATGGTCAAAACAATTTGGCATTTTTTTAACACAAAAAATTATTGGTGTTTGAAAAGTTGAAAGCCAGTTGAAGAGAAGTTATATTAGGTCTTGACTAGAGTTTGCCAAAAAGCATGTGAAAGACTCCATGGTCAAGTGGAAGTAGATTCTTTGGTCTGATGAGACCAAAATTGAGCTTTTTGGCCATCAGACAAGACGCTATGTTTGGCGAAGACCAAACACTGCACATCACCAAAAACACACCATCCCTACTGTGAAGCATGGTGATGGTAGCATCATCCTATGGGTATGTTTTACTGCAGCTGGACCTGAAAGGGTTGTCAAGATAGATGGCAGAACGAATGCTGCAAAAAAACACTGAAATGACAATCTTCTTCAGTCTGGAAGAGAACTTTCCAACTCTTGATAAACAAATGACACATTTTTCTATAATTGTGTTGCAAAAATGGGCTTTGGCACCTTCAATAATCCTTTATTTTTGTTGTACTGGCTCAATCAGTGGGTATATTTATTTCAAGGCACCACTATCTATGCAGCTTTTACCATCAAGGTAATAAGTTGCCTATCTAGTGTATGCAAAAGAACAAGCTATTTCATATTCAGTTTGAATGGAAAGTTTGCAGGTTCAACCATCTTTTCTCTCCTCGGTTGCCTCATCCAGAGCTGCTAACAAGCTAGTTTTAGTTCTATTATTGATACACGAGTTCCTTGACTGTGCTTCTCAGTGTCCTGCTATTAAAACATAAAAGCAGCAGAGGATGAAGAGTCCAAAGGAAGCGTTGGTGGATCTCTGTATTATGAATCTTGATAAGGAACGTTCTTAGCGGATGCCTTCAATCTTTGATTGCGCTCAACTAGTTATTCCCTTTAACTCCTCGCTCCCGCTTGATCTGAATCAGATGCTGAAGAATACAAAACAATGTGGAAGTGCCAGCAGAAATGCTTGCAAAACTACCAGCGTGTACAAACTGAAATTGACTCAGCAGCAGTTTGGCCGTGAGGAAAGAAATCATCAAAATGAAGCTCCCATTTGATTGTCAAACTGCTGTAAATGTCAAAAAAAAGAGAAATTGAGTTACAAGCTCAATCACAGAATGAATTAACTTTGGAGTATTGATTTATTTTTCGGTGGAACCTGCATTCTGCTATCCTCCGAGTTTAAATGGATTGGATGTCGATCACCGTCCATGGCAGCTAACGAGATAAAATAGTGAGCTGTGTACGCACCATTAATTGGACCCAGCTCCCAAAAGAAAAACAGCTATCATTATTTTCAGATGTTATTTTATTTAGCTAATTACTATTGTTGCACCGATACCATTTTTTTGCCTCCTGATACCGATTCTGACTTTCTGTGGTATCAACCGATGAAAAACTTATTTTTTTTAAATTATTTTATTGCTAAATTACTGCATATTCACTTTAATGTAAAATAATTGCTATCATGGCACTGTTTAACAACCTTTTTGTCTATTTGGTATTGGTGACAATAACGGAATGAACCTAAAATGTTGTTTAAAAAAAAAAAATATATATATATATATATAGTTTAGTATCTAGCCTGATGCTCTGATTAAATCCACAGTCAATGCCATTACAGTGATGCATCGGTACTTCGCGCTTAAACTTCGCGCCCTCAGTCCATCCCGGATTTTTTTTCAATTAAAGAAAAATAATACAGATGAGCTTTCCCGAGCCGATCGCGTAATCTCACTTGCCCTCCCTCCCTCTCCCTGCTCTTTATTGTTCAGGCAATGCACTGGAGTTGCTTATTAAAGTTAACGATGATTGATAGACGTCCCTTGCCACAGATCCCTGGAAGCATCAGCATCAAAGCGCCACATGCGTCAATCATCATTTAACTTATTAAACAGTTGCTGTAGCAACTCATTGTGTGTGAAAAGATGGAGCGGATTTGAGTGGACTCACTCAATGAGGCATTTAATAAAGACAAGAATTTTTAGACTTTGTTCTTGTTTAAAAATAATTCGGCGGGAGAGTAACATGTTTAAAACTTTTAATTATTACATTTGAAGTGCTTAAAAACCATCTATTAAGATATACATAATTTGTTTGTTTTTTTTATACTTTACAGGAGAAAAAGTGAAGAAACCTGTCTTGTACTGGATGTATCTCTTTTCAATGCTAAATCTGAATTAAGACCTTGACACACACAAAAACAAAAAAATTATTTTTGGGGGGGGCTACTTCGCGGTTTTCCACGGGTTCTGATCCCCATTAACAGCAAAAAACGAGGGATCACTGTATATCACATTAGTACGATAGCTTAGCACAATAATGCTAGCAGAGGACACAGGTTCGCTAGCCAGCGTTTTCATTTTCTGTCCTTCTAACAAAGCTAACATTTTTATACAGTAGACACTCATGTCAGTGTCAGTGTTCATAAAATGTCAAATCCTAGCTGCTATTACCATTCAACATGTAGGGCCTACATAAAATATAAGCCCACACATCGAAAATATAACTTTTAAATGACCACATTCAACAACACTTACCAGAATAAAACCTCTGTAAAGCTAAAAAAACATTTATTTTTCCTCTTCTTCATCTTCTGCTGCTTTTTCTTCTTCTGTTTCTTCGGCAGCATTTGTAAATGGCAACTGGTGGTTGTAATTTAAATTTTGAAGAGTACATACTGCGCCTCATCGTAATGTCTCAGCCTGCTTTTTAATGCCATATCGGAGCATTTTCCAATGTTAGTATCAGTATCGGTGCAACATTTCTATTGACCTTTAGCAACTTTTGGCAAAAAAAAAAAATTGCAGGCACTTTTTCTGCTGGAGTCCTTCCAGATGCAGATTTCGTTGTTTAATCTTCCCTATTTTTTTATAAACCCGACCTCATTTAGCTGTTGTGGTCCAGGAAGGCTCACATGGGCCCCTGCCAGGAACGCCAGTACCAGCTGTGACCCGCAGTATTAAGCAGATGAGCTATAATACACTCTTGTGTGTGTGTGCACTCGCTTAGTGTTGCACTTTTGCATGCGTTTAGCCTCACATTTACGGCTTTCTGGCCAGAAACACATCCATCATTGCTCTTTTCACGTCATTGTAATATTTATGTAAATAAAGTAATGATATTAAAATAACACTAAAAGATTTGTGCTGTTGGCGATGTTAGAAATAGGAAAGTTATCTCAAATTTGTTTGAACTGTGGTCTCTAGAAGGCAGCAAAAGGTCTCTTGGATGTTTTTAGATAAAGTTTTATAGAGAAAATGGCGATGTAATGTAAATCTGACGATTAAAGCCGCTTCTGCTCAAATAAAATGTTTCTGGCTAGATGTGCTACCTAGAGTGTGATGAAAAAGATGTTTCCCTGATGAGCACGTGCTGTGTGGAATGTGAAAATGCTACAACGCTTGCACAACATTGATTATTTCTAAATAGTTATTTTGCCATGAAGAGCACTTTTTATGCTTTTGTTGGCATTTTTAAGGAGGAAAGCATTGTTAAGGTGTTTGAGTTGTCTAGAAAGCAAAATTAGTTGTTTTTAAGTCACTATTGAGTATGAAAAGTATAGCTTGTTTTCCTCATGTTTTGGCTCCTAAATGGTCATTTGTGTGAAACGTTTTTTCTACAGCTTATTAGTATAAAACAGAATAAGATAAGCCCAAACTTTTTTTTTTTACATGAAAGAGAGTGTAATATTTCGTTTGGATGTGTACCTAGTCATTGATAATTCTTTCCTGCAAAAATTATGATTTTTTTTTTGGTGTGTTTTTTTTTGTGTGCGTGTGTGTTTTTAACCATTACAAGACACTCATTTAACTCATTTGCTAACATTGACAGCGCTAGACATCCAATTTATTTTGACTGGGAGGGGCAAATGGACGTTCGTTATATATACATTAGGGCCGCAGCAATCGATTATTTTAGTAGTCACTTAACCTATCAACTAGTTAGTTCGAATCATCAAGTAATTGGATTTTTACATTTAATGAACATTTAATGCGATGCAGAATAAATTTGAGGAGATGTAAAACAAAGCGTTTCAAAGATTGCACTTTCAAAAGAGCATTAAATGCAAATACAAAATAAAATTCTCGAGTGTCTCTTCAAACTATGCAGAATTGCATTTAATTTAAAAATAAATTAAAATACCTGAGCTTAGCCTCAAATTGTATGAAAAAATAAATAAATGGAGGATCTATGTACAACAAGAGAACAATTGGCTAACATGCATGGCAAAACTCTGCTAGCTTAAATGGTATAAAATGCTAAAGTTTTGTTGTTGTTGTTGTTGTTGTTTTACAATGCTCCTAACAAATCGTTCATACACATATTCCCTCAAAAAAATGACTAAATATACTTATAAACATTAACTTATTAATATTAGCTCAAACAAAAACTTACCTTATGTTGGTCCTAACAGGGAGCAGCTGGGTTCAGCTACAGTATGTTTAATGAGTTATGTCATATTTACTGTTGCCGCTAAAGGGCAGTGTATTCACCCATATCAATAAAACCTAATGCAAACGCTTTCAAAACAAACCATTACAATGCCACTCTATTTAAACGAATACTCAAAGCATCAAATTGGATTCGAAGCTTTTTTTCTAATCGAATTGCTCGAGTTTATTGATTAATCGTTGCAGCACCAATATACTAGTCCTTCTCAAAAAATTTGCACATTGTGATAAAGTTCATTATTTTCTGTAATGGACTGATAAGCATTAGACTTTCATATATTTTAATATATCATATCATATATTTTGCGGAAATGACTGCTTCAATGCGGTGTGCCATGGAGGCAATCAGCCTCTGGCACTGCTGAGGTGTTATGGAGGCGCAGGATGCTTCGATAGCGGCCTTAAGGTCAGCCACAGTGTTGAGTCTGGTGTCTCTCAACTTCCTCTTCACAATATCCCACAGATTCTCTATGGGTTTCAGGTCAGGAGAGTTAGCAGGCCAATTGAGCACAGTAATGCCATGGTCTGTAAACCATTTACCAGTGGTTTTGGCACTGTGAGCATGTGCCAGGTCGTGCTGAAAAATAAAATCTTCATCTCCATAAAGCTTTTCAGCAGATGGAAGCATGAAGTGCTCCAAAATCTCCGGATAGCTAGCTGCATTGAACCTGCCCTTGATAAAACACAGTAGACCAACACCAGCAGCTGACATGGCACCCCAGACCATCACTGACTGTGAGTACTTGACACTGGACTTCAGGCATTTTGGCATTCCCTTCTCCCCAGTCTTCCTCCAAACTCTGGCGCCTTGATTTCCAAATGACATGCAACATTTGCTTTCATCTGAAAAAAGTACTTTGGACCACTGAGCAACAGTCCAGTGCTGCTTCTCTGTAGCCCTGGTCAGGCGCTTCTGCCGCTGTTTCAGGTTCAAAAGTGGCTCGACCTTGGGAATGCAGCACCTTTAGCCCATTTCCAGGTTTCTGCAGGTCCCCCAAGGTCTGGAATCGTCCTTTCTCCACAATCCTTCTCAGGGTGCGGTCACGTCTTCTGGTTGTGCGACGTTTCCTGCCACACTTTTTCCTTCCCACAGACTTGCCACTGAGTTGCCTTGATACAGCACTCTGGGAACAGCCTATTCACTGAGAAGTTTTTTTCTTTGTCTTAGCCTCTTGCTTGGGGGTGTCAATGATGGCCTTCTGAACAGCAGTCAGGTCGGCAGTCCTCCCCATGATTGTGGTTTTGAGTAATGAACCAGGCTGGGAGTTTTTAAAAGCCTCGGGAATCTTTTGCCGGGGTTTTGAGTTAATTCGTTGATTCAGATGATTAGTTAGTAGCTTCTTTAGAGTACCTTTTCATGACATGCTAATTTTTTTAGATAGGGATTTTTGGTTTTTCATGACTTTTTTTGCCAAAATCATCAATTTTAAAACAATAAAAGGCTTGAACTACTTTAGTTGTGTGTAATGAATCTAAAATATATTAGTCTAATGTTTATCAGTACATTACAGAAAATAATTAACTTTATCACAATATGCTAAATTTTTGAGAAGGACTAGTATATTACTAGCCTGGTACACCAGACTCAACGCTGTTCCAGCTATTGAGTCTGGCCACCCTTCCCACGGAAACAATTTCCAGGGCGGAGCAAGCCACAGCATACAGACAGCGGAGTGGACCAATCAGCGACGAGCAGACCTGACGTTAGAAAAATGGCGACTTCAGGATGACGGACTTGCGCGCGGAAGTAAACATACGAAGAGAGCGGAGTTTATTCGACATGGCTAGCGCGAGACAGATTGTTGTCAGTGACTCGTGTCGATGTGTTTTTGGTCATTTAAAACTGATTTTACCGTGGATTGGAACATATTCTCGGCTCTGCCGTTCACCGTCTGTGTTGCTGAAGGGACGACTGTCGACGCGCAAGAGTGACGTTGCTTGTGAAGAACACGTGACGCAAATAAACGAATCTGATTTGTCGATTGATTTTGTATCTGCTCGAAAAGGCCGTTAATGGGAGGGGTTCCAGACTATTTCTCTCAGTGTTTGAAAAATACAGGGAGAATAGTCTGGCAGAGCCAGGCTAGTATATTACACTTTCTTATTATCTTTATCATTACAAATAGTGTTTCTATTATTTTATATTAATTACAATACATTAAAAAATATATCAAATGGCCTACTATGGAGTGAATCCTGTCTGAAGCATCCGCACTAGTTTTCTGACACAAGACTGCAGGATGCTTTGTACACAAACTCATGTAAAATGCGAGAAACTTCACGAGAACTTGAAGTCAATGAGGCGTTACAGTGCATGCTACACTAATGAACAAGTAAAAAGACCTGCAGCATTCTCCTCCCACACTGTAGAGGTTTTCAAACCATTAGTTCTGAGCAGGGAGCATCATCTGCCTCATCTTCCTCCCTAGCTGTGTAATGGGTGTGTCCCTGTAGGCTTTTTTTTTTTTTTTTTTTTTTTGTCACAAGGGACGGATAAAGTGGGGTGTGGAGGGGGCCTCACACTGTGCACAGGCGGAATCTTTTCTAGCTTTAAATTGATTGATCGCGAGGACACGTTGATACGCTCGTAGAGATAAAAAGTTGTTCAGCTGCAGGCAAGTAAAAATGTCTGCACCGCTTTGATTTAGGTGTCGTGTTTGGCCGCTGGGGAGGAAATACGACACACGGCTTCACTTTCTCTGTGTCCCCTGGGGGACACAGAGAAAGTCAGCTGGTCACGGTGTTTAAAAAAAGTCCCCTGTCAACTTTGTGGCTTTTTAATGCCCATGTAGAGCTTGTTTAAGCATTTTACTGATGGTTCGTTGGTCGGATAGTCTAATTCTGTCCTCTGCATTGTTCATAAAGGAGATTCACACGTTAAAAACTGGAGAGATGTAAAAGTCATTTTTCATAACTGGCATGTCTGTCGTTCAATATTGCCATAATCTCAGAGAAATGGGACGTGAGACACAAAGACTTTTACTCTTTTATTTTTCATAAAAAATTAAAACTACGTTTTATGAATCTGATGATATTACATTTTTATACTATTCCTTGCCAGCTTGTTCCACATGCATTTGCCTTTAACTCTTTATAGGGTACTCATTTGAATGCTATACAATTTGGGGGGGGCAACAACTTTAGAATTTAATTCATGTTATTCTTTTCAGTTTTTATTCATTGTCATTTTAATACTTTAGTTTTTACTCAAATGTTATTAATTTATAATTTTATTCATTTAAAAACACAAAGAAAAAGAAAAATACAGTAATAATTCATTTAAAAAAAATTAAAATGTATGTAATAATTACAATAAAATAATTCTCGAAAAAATACAGTATAATTTTTAAAATAGAAAATGCCCCAGACTATCGAAGCTGTACGCACCAAAAGGTGTCCAGATTGTATTATGGGATATTTACACCAAAAACCCTGTGAAAGTACAGAAATGAGCAGCACTTGACTATAAGGTGCAAGATTCTAGCAACAATAATTAATGTTATTAAAGTTTTTAAATTATCAAAAATAATCACTAGTTCAATAAGGGGTTGAACAATTTGGGAAAACCCCAATGATGATGTAATTTATTAGGAAGATTCTAACAAATTTCTAACAAAATTCATTGAAATACTTGAAAAAACTTTTCTGGTTCATCCCTGGGTTCAATTTCTACATGCCTAAAGGTGCCATGCTCATATCTTCAAACAATTGTACACAATTATAAGCACCATTGGAATGTGCAATCGTAAACCATAGCTTTTCCTCTTAGAATCGATTCCATTTTGTTGCATCTCACAGCACAAAAGCAAAAAGATGAGGTTTTCAGTCGATAAGATTAGCGAATTGCAGAATTTGCAAGAAGCAAATACAGACAAGAATAGGTTAACTCATTGGGTTCTTGACAAAATACTCATTTGGAAACCATGTTTTTATTGTTTCTGGATTAGAAGTGTCAAACTTTTCTATATGTCAGCCAACTGAGCAATATTTATCTAATTACCTCACTAGATATCAAATCCATTATGACTGGGAGCTTCTGGCCGTGGTCATTCGATCCCTGCCAGATCTGCTAGAATGGATTGGACGTCGAGCATTGTCAGTGGCAGGAAAACTAGGTCCGCCACAATTAAACCTCCTGTTTGCCCTTTTTCTGTACATAGTACAGGCCAAAGAGTTTTCTTTATTTTTATGACGATTTACATTGTAAATTCTCACTGAAGGTAATAAAACTATGACTGAACACGTGTGGAATTATGTACTTAGCATAAAAAAAAAAGGGGGGGGGGGTAACTAAAACCATGTATAATATTCTGGTATCTTTAAAGTAGCCACCCTTTGCTCTGATTACTTTTTCACACACTCTTGCCATTTTCTTGATTAGCTAGATGAGTCACCTAAAATGGTTTTTGACTTCGCATGTATGCCTTTTCAAGGTTGATTAGTGGAATTTATTGCTTTATCAATGGGGTTGGGACCCTCATTTTTGTTGCATTGAATGAGGTGTGTCCAAACATTTGGCCTGTTGGGTACACCCTGTGTCCTCAGGGTCAAAATTACCTGTCTTCACTAAACCCCCAATTTGAGCAACTTGATTGAATTTTAAACACCAAAATTGCTTAAAAAAACAACAACTTGTCCTTCACCACAATATGTGTGAATACCTGAGTTTTTCCTCTTCACTTGAATTTCTAAAGCTTAAGGGGATAGAAAATCTGCGAAAAGGAGTTTTGAATGCATTTTTCTTCATCCGAATGATTAAAGTTGTTTTTTTTTGTTCCTACTGTGAACAATTTAACCTTGTAGCGTATCGTTTTGGGGGCTTTTAACACAGTGGCGGGTCGAAAAGAATAGGAGGGTTAATTGACTAATTTAATTTAAAAAAAAAAAAAAAAAAAAAAAACAGTTACTATTGTCTGATTTTTATATAAATTTTGTTTTAGCCAGAAAAACGAAGTCAATGCAGTTGATTTACTTTTGCGGACCACAAAAAAAGGACTTGGCAGTCCGAATTTAGCCCCCGCCCCACAAGTTTGACACCTACATATTTTGCATTTTTCGTTAACACATTTTCTACCATTTTTAAGCTCATTGCCAAATTGCTTTTCCTCTTCGCAGATTCATCCGTGCATCACAGACAGAAGACGGTGGTGACAGACATGTGCTACCCGACAGAGATTTCCAGCCTGATGGACTTCGGCTCCCCTGACTGCTCACTGGGCAAAGGTACACGCTTGCCTCCAGTTAAAGAGAGCGGGCCTGAGAAGCGTTGCCGTGGTGACCGTGCGCACAGGGATTTATCAGAGTAGTTAAAAGAGACAGGAGGGAGGTTAAATCAGGGAGCAAAGGTGTGTGCTGACCACCTTACACAACACTGCAGGCTTTGGGTGTTGGAGTGAGCCGTGTGAGAAAAGCATTTCTAGTCTGAATAAAAGCAATTTCACTGGAGTTGCATCAGAAGAATATTTTCTTCATATGCATAAAGAAGAGAGGGAGTAGGGTTGGCGTAATTTCAGTGACCAGCCTTAATTACAGTATACAGTATGATGATCCATCTATCAGTCACACATCCATAAAACCTTTACTGTATGTCTGTATTTCTTTTTATGCCACGTGATGATGTTGTTAGGCCCCATTGTTCCAGATGCGACACTGCTGTTGATAGATTATTCAGGCTGCACAATATGGCAATACAGTGGTACCCATAAATGTAATTTTAATTCATTCCAGGACCTGGTTTGTCGGAATGGTCGAGCAGGATTTTCCCATAAGAATACATTATAATTCAATTAATTTGTTCCACTGCTCCAAAACCTATGCTAAATGCTAAGAGTGTAACAGTACATGTAATAGTATTGAACCGTTTCGGTACGTGGTAGTCGGTTCGGAACGGACGCGTACCGAACGAGTTTCTGACGTAATATAACCCTTACTTTTCGAGGCTGTGAGTCGATCGGGTTACAGTTTCTTTGTGTAGATTATATTTACTCCGTCTTCTCTACTATAATGAGGACCAACACGCTCGGACAGTCCATAAACGTCAATGGCGCAACAACGTGGCCGCCGCGAGAACGCAGTGAAACGCGGGCGTTAGAGTCAGTCAGCCAATGCACACCAGTCGCAGTGCGGCCGCGTGTAGATGCGTCCCAGAAGCGGCTCAACGTGACGCACGCAAAAAGAATGGCAGAGTTTATTATTTGACGTGAGGCGCGGCCATCCTGCGTCAATACTACTAGCTAGGATCGGGCCGGAAGTCACTCGTGTAATAATACGGTGGATCCAGTCGATTTTCAAACTAGTATGCAATCGTAACTAGGGATGGGAATCGAAATCCGATTCCAATTCGGAACCGGTTCCGAGTGTTTCGAGGCCTCGACATCACAATGAAAAAGCCTTAACGATCCCTTTAACGATTCCTAAAGACGCGTATTGCGTCGTGACGTGTGTTGTTGTCCAGACGCATCAAACTAGCATGGCGCCAAGAACCACTCGTTCCAAAGTTTGACTACACTTCACCAGGAAAGAGTGTGAAAATGAAAGGTTACGACAGGTAAGCACGAGCATTGCAGCCATAAATATAACAATGACAGCACGTAGGTTCAAACGCTCGAAAGTGTGTCTTCACTTCACGAGGAAAAATTACAACAAAGCGACTTGCAGTCATTGCAATGTGGAGATAACTGCATCGGGAGGGAATACGACTGCGCTGTCCTTACAGACAGGCTAAGGCTCAGTCCTGGCTATACAGCTAGCTAAACTCCCAAATGACGATGCAGAAGACGTTGGTATAATTTGCTGACTTTATTCAACCATCACTTGAAGAGTGAAACTAAGAATAGAAATTAAACAAATCAATTTCGTCCCCAATAACAAACAGGTTTGCATCAACGTAAATCAGCGATGATTAGCTGCTAATAACAGTATGGTTAGCATTCGTTCGCTAGCATTAGCACATCGTTCAAACCACTACACAACTGGATTTAAGTGTCCGGTCGCAAGTGGAAACACAACAACAACAACACAAAAGATGATACATACAGG
Source organism: Corythoichthys intestinalis (assembly GCF_030265065.1). NCBI lineage: Eukaryota > Metazoa > Chordata > Actinopteri > Syngnathiformes > Syngnathidae > Corythoichthys > Corythoichthys intestinalis. Next base: position 25,164,592 of record NC_080403.1, on the reverse strand, counting down.
CGTTGCCTCTGTAGATATTAACATTAACAAAGAACGTAGGCTCGTAGAAGTGTTTCCCTCTCTCACTAACTCGCTCACTCACTTGGATGCGGCATTTCTTCTTTGGGTGTAAGCGCGCTCTTCTTCACGTGAGCGCGTTATTCTTCGCGTGAGGAAGCGCAAGGGCGCCCCCACTTGAGCGTGTAAGCGCCACAAAAACTAAAAGGCATGCAATTCAATGTAATGGTAAAATAATACACGTTAAACCAGTAGTCCCCAGACTGCGGCCCGCGGCCCAAATACGGCCCGCCTCCACATTTGGTCCGGCTATTTTGAATTTTTTTTTTTTCTCAATCGTGTTATTTATTTTCTGGCCTTTTCCTTGAAGAATTCAGAGAGGGTTATTTGGTTATTATCTATTTAATTAATAGTGTTTTTATTATTAATTATTATTATTATTATTATTATAAAGAATTCAGAAAGGGTTATTTGATTGTGGCTTTCTGAAAAACAATAATTTTTTACATTTATGCACTTCTGCAATCGTCACACTTTTTCTGTTACAAACTGACCCTCATCAGAGAAGGGAAAAGTTATGTGGCCCTCACAGGAAAAAGTTTGGGGACCCCTGCTTTAACACATATTGCCAAAGGCAGAACAAAAACCTATCTGCCAATATATACCAATATTTTTTTATTTCTATTAGATAAATGTTTCAGTAAAATGTTACACATTCTTGTATATTTGCCACTTATTGCCACAGTTAACATTGAGGCTTTGGGCCTCTTTTGATCTCGTTGTGAGTTTGTAAGGTTGTGACTTCTGATTAAACAAACTCGATGCCAATCAAAACGTTGGTTCTTCTTTTTCCCCAAATTAGAATCGATAAGAGAATCGATAAAGAATCAAATCGTTAAGCAATATCGATAATGGAATCGGAATCGTAAAAATCCTATCAATTCCCATCCCTAATCGTAACCTACTTTTTGAGTCCATCAGATCTCTTGAGTGGTAGATCGGGGCACAGTTGACTTGTCTTTGTTGATTTACGGCTGTTTTCTCTGCTATAATAATAACCAATACGGCCCCATGTTCAATACAAAGCCCTCCTACCACAACAAAACAAGTAGGAACTTATATTCACATAGGAACTAAAGTTATACAACATAAAATATACAATATAATGACTACATCACATTTGTAAAATATAAACACATAATAAAATAAATAATAGCCCAGTTAAATAAAATAAATTGAAATGAGCTAAAACACCTGTAATTAAATAATAAGAATAATACACACATCCTGCTTACACAATTAAATTTATTAATTTCTGTGTGGCGCTTTAACTTGAGAAAATCCACCAATAAAGCTTTTGAAAACCGTTCATTAGAAAAAAAATGTTTCATTGAGGCATTTCATTTGTAAAATACATGTTAAAATATTTGTCATTTTTTCTTCTTTCTTTCAGAAAGAATGCTGACCAATACGCGGGGTCTGACAGGCAAATTTTTGTTGGATTATCTTTAGATACCCGCTACTTTTTGAGCAGAAATCTAGCTTTGTATAGGCTAATGTTCCTATTGTTGAAAGCACAAAAGTGTGTAATAAACAACTAGCACATTCATATTTTGCATTTTGTTTTTTTACTGTACCGAAAATGAACCGAACCGTGAGCTCAAAACCAAGATACGTACCGAGATTTTTGTGTACCGTTACACCCCTACTAAATGCTAAATAAATACTGCTGGAAAAATTACAAATAACAATTACACATAGCAAAACAAATAAATTATAAATTCAAATCATTATAATAATGACATAAATAATAATAATACTAATAATGTAACGAATCGGGTTCTAATGTGGCGGTTGTGTTTTGCATGCTGTTCCCGTATGTACGGTATGACTGACGACAAAGTGAGAGAGGTGCGGTAGAGTTTTTACTTTCTCTTTTCATGTTGTTGTTGGCGTCGGCTACGGCGGACAGTAGCCATGTTGTGTTGCATAAGTTCTGAAATAAATGAAAACCTGACGAAGCTGGCGATTTCTTTGCCGATGTTACAATAATAATAATTGTTACCTTAACTTATAATCAGGTGGCAGCAATCAGAAGTGGCTTAATCAGTAACACCAGCACCTAATTCATTCAATCAGCCACCCAACTCACACACGCAGCAGTGGAAAAAGCAAAACAAGAAAAAGCTACCCACAGGCAGGGCCCCCAGGCCATTTGGGGGCCCTAAGCAAAATAATGCAAAGGGGCCCATATTTTTGGCCCACCATTTCATCACAGTGTACTGTGAAACCCATACATGCAATCCAATCCATACGTCCATATTTTGTATATTAATCAGATTTTGTTGCACTGCATACTTCAAACTTCTCACCCAGAATGATTGTCAGTACTTACAGTAGATAGCGCCCAACCTTTTTCTAAAAGAGGAAGAGGTTAAGGAAGAAATTTTATTTTTTTTAAGCTTGTAAGCAAGTATCAAAACTCACAAAAGTCAAATAAAGCAAACTGTAGTAAACAAAATAGAATATAAATTTTAAAAACTGCCAGATTGGGGGCCCCCTAGTGGTCAGGGGCCCTAAGCAGCTGCATAGTCTGCATATAGACCCTACCCACCGACGTCACAAAATCACGTGCTCACTGTATGGTTCCGCCCACTTGTCCGTCATTTTGTGTCTGTATTATCAATGGTCTCAATTGATCGAGCAATTTATAATGCATTTCATGGAAGACCCGGTGCTTTCGGATGCCGTAAACTCACTTGATGCGTTGCATAAAAGGCGTTATGTGGAAAAGCTTCAGTTTATCCTTTCGCCAGATCCATATTTGATGCCTAAATCGATGTTTTTCAACCCACTGTCTCAGCCGTATTTGCCTGACATCTGCTAGCTACCCTGAACTGTACAACTATCTTGTCCACACAAAATCAGCCTATTCTCACGAAAGTTTGAAAAACTTTAAGAGCTTGGAGGCTTATAAATACTTCGTTGCTGGTTGGGTGAAACAGGTCCTCGTCCACGAAAATTCGGCAGGAATCTATCTTGTGCTTGGAAAGGTGAGTTACGAAATGTTCAATTCAAAATCTTTTGTTATTGCTAACATCCACTGTCAAGTCTAATGTATTTCATGTCGTTTGTCAATGGAGTTAGGGCTTTTAATGTTTATATGGTTTAGCGATAGCACTCTCACTACATACATACGTGTATGTTGTCGGCGATTAGCCTAGCAATGATCTTAATTGTGGTTGTCAGCCCAAAACCCTCTAAATATATATTAAATGCATCTTACCAGATATAAAATGACTACTACATAATGTGTGGTAATCGTTTGGAGCCCAGTTTTCTCGTCGAATTGCAGCAGCCCATCTCGCTCTCTTCTCTCCGGGTCTCTCGGAATCCGGTAGAACTTCAAGTCTCTCCGTCTTCTCCGTCTATCTTCTCTGTTATTGCAACCGACCGCCACACACGCCTTCACCATTTTGATTATTAATGTTAACGAGCAGAAAAACACATCGTAAATAGGAGGAATGTACGTAGCCGTAACAGGGAAACATGATGTGTTGACGGACAATTGGGCGGCACCAATCAGGAGGAAGGAGTTGTGACGTCACGTGGGTAGGGTCTATAGGTTGGGCTGGCCCTGCCCACAGGGTCATAACAGACACCAAACCAAATTTTACAGATCGCGCCAGTACAAAGCTCAGACAGAAGTCAACAGTTGCCAAAAAGTAAGTTTAGCAAGTGTACCTGTAGCCTGTTAGCTCCTGTCTTGATGGTTTGTTTGTGAATGAGAATTGACAGTTAATGCCATGATAAAGCCAGTCCATGACTGCGCACGCATGCGCAAATTTGTATCCAAAGTAGAATAAAGGTATTTTCGACTTAATTACTCTTTTGGGTACACGAGCATTTGATTATATATGTATGGATCATAAAAAAATTATTAACAACTGAGCAGGCTCTTTGGGAACACGTCACAGGCAGCACAGTACCGTAGCAAAGTGTCAGTCAATTTCAACACTTGAAACATTTGACTTGAAAAGTGGACATATCCGGGTAAAAGCGGATGTTTCGTCACCCTATCATATAGGGGTGTAACGGTACACAAAAATCTCGGTTCGGTACGTACCTCGGTTTTGAGGTCACGGTTCGATTCATTTTCGGTACAGTAAGAAAACAAAATGCAAAATATAAATGTGCGAGTTGTTTATTACCTACCTTAGTGCTTTCAACAATAGGAACATTAGCCTATACAAAGCTAGAATTCTGCTGAAAAGGGAGTGGGTATTTAAAGATAATCCAACAACAATTTGCTTTTCAGACCCGCGTATTGGTCAGCTTTCTTTCTGAAAGAAAGAAGAAAGAAGTCCTGTGCTAAAGAGAAAAGCAATCCCAATGACAAAGATTTTAACATGTATTTTACAAATGAAATGCCTCAATGAAACATTTTTTTTATGAATGGTTTTCAAAAGCTTTATTGGTGGATTTTCTCAAGTTAAAGCGCCATACAGAAATTAATAAATTTAATTGTGTAAGCAGGATCTGTGTATTATTCTTATTATTTAATTACAGGTGTGTTAGCTCATTTTAATTTATTTTATTTAAATGGGCTATTATTTATTTTATTATGTGTTCATATTTTACAAATGTGATGTTTCGTCTGTTTATATTTTACAAATGTGATGTTTCGTCAAATAATAAACTCTGCCGTTCTTTTCGCGTGCGTCGTGTTGAGCCGGGACGCGTCTAACACGCAGCTGCCCTGCGACTGGTGTGCATTGGCTGATTGACTTTAACGCCCGCGTTTCACTGCGTTCTCGCGGCGGCGACGTTTCCGCGCCGTTGACATTTCTGGGTTATACTGTCCTACCGTGTTGGTCCTCATTATAGTAGAGAACACGGAGTAAATATAATCTACACAAAGAAACTGTAACCCGATCGACTCACAGCCTCGAAAAGTAAGGGTTACATTACGTCAGAAACTCGTTCAGTATGCCTCCGTTCCGAACCGAGCACCACGTACCGAAACGGTTCAATACAAATACATGTACCGTTACACCCTTACTATCATATACAGCAGGGTTGGGCAAACTATTCCACAAAGGGCCGCAGTGGGTGCGGGTTTTTGTTCAAACCCATTATGAGGACAGCCTTTCACCAATCTGGTTTCATACAATCAGTTCATTGCAGTCAGGTGCTTCTTGTTTCCGCTGAAACCTCATTGGTCAAACTGTCGGTGCTGAATCAGTTGGTACAAAGACCAGGACCCACTGCGGCCCTCGAAGACCGGTTTGCCTACCCCTGATATACAGTATGTGTTTGTTGAACGCTTCTGATGTTCAATCGAGTTTGATCTTCAAAATTACGTGCCTCAGACTTGCATTCAAAAATTTGCAATCGGGACATTCCTAGTACTGGAAGTGTAAAATATTACAAAACCGCTTCAAATCAACAGTCACCAACATGTCGTAGCTATGACAACCCAGCATGACCTATGCTAGTTCTTTGTAATGTTGTCATTTTGTGTTCGCACAAGCATCATTGCAAACGTGGCTAATGAAAAGTATTAATCTTGCCATTTAGATCTGAAGTGAAAGCAACAATTCAAGTCATAATCTAACAAACTTGGCACAAAAAAGCTTCAAACTCATGTCAAGGCTAAGATGGCTGTCAATACAGAGGTTAGACTTCTCTGTCGTTGTCACAGAAACCCTGCATTACTTACTAATGTTGTGCAGCATCCTCTCATGAATTTCCATGCATCTCTTTTCTACACCATTTGCCCCCTTGATGTTCTCGAGCCATTTCTTAACGGTGAGGGGCGTTCAAGAGCCAACAGAAAAAAGGTGTGTGTGTCCCCCTCTATCATAAGTGCATCCTTCATGTCAAGAATTAATGTTTCGGTTTGTCTCTACTGCTTCTCTGGAGCTACACTTTCTCGACCGTCTCTGTTAATAACACAGACTGACAGTTCAACGACGAGGGCTTTTTTTGAAGCCTTCCACAGGCTTTTAAAAGAAAGCGCGGCCAATGAATGACATGGCAGCGCAGAGCGTTAAGCTGCAGGAAGAAAAATGACGGCGAGAGATGGAAATGTAGCAGCTCAAGAAACGTCGGGTTGAAAGCAATGAGGATGAGATAGAGTACTGGGGTGGAGAAGGTCAGTCCAAGCTTTTAAAACAAAAGATACTCCTTCTGCTTTTAATGAATTTGGATAGAGTTATTGCCGCAATTTGCAGTGTGTGTTAAAAAGCCCTAAGGGGACGTAATATGGAAAATTGACTTTTTAATGGCTTGTATACAAATAGTTGGGTCTCTGGAGTGCTTGCCCACCCATCAAGTTGAAATATTTGTGTTGTTGCTGTGTCCATGTGCCACATTCACACAGTGGTGTAACATAGTGCTGTATCTACGCGTTAAAAGAATTTTAATGTTTTGTTTTGTTGTTACAGCCAAGGCTGTGCTTTGGTGAAATGAGGGAAATTAGAGAAAATAACAATGAAATAACACAACATTGTCATCTTTTAGGGCTCCAACTCGTTTTTGATAACTGACAGTGTTGCCACTGTATCTTAAACACCTTAAATGCCGTACAGCGCATTGTGTAAAACTGTGTGTAGAGAAATGTCCAGTAAGTAGAGAAACTTCTATTATCTGATATCCTAGGAGTTATTTTTTGTAATTCCGTAATTTTCGGACTATTAGCCGCTATTTTTCTCCTTCATTTTGAATCCTACGACTTATAGTCCAGTGCTGCTTATTTGTTGATTTATTGGGGTTAATTGGGAGCATTTAATTTGACAGTGGCGTCATAAGACTGCCATAAGACTGTCATAATTATGACACTACACTATTATGGGCATTACTGAATGCATATGACAGATGTCATTAAGTGTCATCCGGCAAATTATGTCTCCAACTCCATTTATGTCCAACTTGGATCTTTTACATGCATTCAAAATTGAGATAATTTGCCGGATAATACTAAATGACATCTGTTATAAGCATTCCTTAAGGCTCATGACAGTGTCATGTCATAATTATGATTGCCTAATGACAGTCTTATGGCGCCACTGTCAAAGTGTTACCAAATATCATAACTAGCAATTAATGAAACAACTGGAACAGTAACTGAAATAATTAGCACATAACATGAATTTTGATTGTTACTTACATCAGTAGCGCTGCAATGCATGCTAGGAGGCATGTTGGTGAACAACAGTGTTTACAGCAGGTGGCAGCAGAGGTTGGCTGTCTCCCCCAAGGGAGCAGTGATGGCCAAATGAAACTTGAAGCAATAATGGTGATACATTTGGTCTTATGACAGTCGTATGACTGTCAAATAAAGTGATACCGGTAATAATGTTTGGTGTAAATATCCCGTAATACAGTGAGGACAGCTACGGCTTATAGTCCAGTGCGGCTTATCCATTAACAAGTGACGTTTTCATGTCAAATTTGATGGATGGTGGATTATAGTCACGTGCGCCTTAAATTGCGAAAATTACAGTAAATTCTATTCTGAGTGGTGTTAACATGGTCTGAAAAAGTTTTCTTTTTTTACTCGTTGAAACCAGTAAGAAAACCCTAGTGGCCCGCCAGCCTTGTACAGTGCTGGAATCATTGTTGGGTCCCAGGACAACAGAACTTAAAAAGGCAAATACAATTAAATCACAAACCACAAACTTTAACCAGGTCACACAATGATTTTGACCTGTTTCATGAATGAAACAGAAAATTGAAGTTCACATTTAAGATGTTGATTATGAACACTCCCTGTCAAAATGGATGGGACATCTATCGCCGTCAATGGCACTGAAACATGATCCCCATATACCAAAATGGACAAGACTGCTGCATTTTTAACTGGTCGGACATTGAAAAATGTCACATCTCAGCCAACAGGGGGTGTCAGTGTGCCTCTGACTCACCTGGTGTCACGTCACCTGACTCCTCAGGTGCAGTTTCCCCCTCCTCCTTTTACTACCTAAGGAGCTGAGGAAGGGCGACTCGCTGGGTGTGTCCATCGAAACAGGCGCTGAACGAGAAAGACGCTCTCGGGGGAACGCTTCCTGGTTACCTGGTCCATTCTGGGGCGGGGTCGAGGGCGGTCGAGGGCACTGAAGAGGGTGGTGTGTGTTGAACGTGTTGCTCGGTGCGTATTTAGCATTGACTTTCGCTTGCTATGAGAGCTCACATTGACGGGTCTGACCGTGGAGCCGAGCCGAACCGGGGCCAACGTGGCCATGAGGTCTGACAGGGAGGAAGTGAAGCCCGGTGAGTGACGCGTACACACAAGGTCCAAATTTTTATGGCGTTGCTGTTGCTCTGTGTGCGTGAGTTCAAGTTCACAGTGTCATTGTGCACATACTGCAGTCTCAGTCGAGTGCCTCAGTGTGCTTTTTTGTTATTACATTTCAGGTGAAACTATTGCATTACTTTCATTTTATGCCATGTCGCTGTCATTGAAGTGGATTTAAACTCAACAGTAACACGATCATGCCAGTATATTTGCTTATCTGTTGAACTCCTTTCCAGGAAAAAGCTGCATCGCCAAATGATTTTATCAGAATATCCCCATAAATGGGTATGAACACATTTGATTGGACAGCAATGCTTTGATGTTTTCTCAACCTACATTTAAAAAAACAACAACTGCATTATGTTCTTTATGCCATGATTTAATATCATGTGAAATGTGTGTATTTTATTTTTATAAATGTATATAAATTATTATGTAATCATCATAGAAATTATTCCACTACATTTTCTCATCCATATCTAATATATATAGGATTTGGAAATTTCAACTTCTATACAAACTAGAGAATGCAATTTCTGGAGAAATTGCAATGGTAGCTTTGCTATGATGGTTGTTATATTGAGTCAATTGCTGTTGATTTTGAGGCATTTGGGGATCACTTCCTATAGATATCTGGTCACTTTCAGTTTATTTTGCGGCATTTTGGGATCCCCTCCTGTTGATATCCAGTCACTCTCTGTTTGCGTTTTGGGGTCGCTGTTTGTTGTTATCGGGTCACTTCCTGTTGATTTTGGGGCATTTTAGGGTCCCTTCTTGTTGATTTGGGGACATTTTAGGGTCACTTCCTGTTGATATCCGGTCACTTCCTGTTTATTTGGGGGCATTTCGGGGGTCACTTCATGTTGATATCGGGCCGCAAATTGTGATGGTAGCTTTGCTATGATGGTTGGTATATTGGATCAATTCCTGTTGATTTTGAGGCATTGAAATAGCGAATAGGTCCATTGGAAATGAATGGGGAAATTTTGTTCTGTGGAAATGAAAGGGAAAGTTTTTAGCAAATGTTGCCAGAACCGTATGTTTTTTCCACAAGAAAAATACTGTAATAGGCTGGTGCATTTCAATATCCTGACTTCATACATCCATCCATCATCTGCTGCTTAATCCGTGGTCGGGTCGCGGGGAAGCAGCTTTAGTAGGGAAGCCCAGATTTCCCTTTCCCCAGCCACTTCAACCAACTCCTCCGGCGGGATTCCTAGGCATTCCCAGGCTGCCGAGAGACATGGTCTCTCCAGCGTGTCCTGGGTCGTCCCCAGGGCCTTCCGCCGGTGGGACATGCCTGGAACACCTCTGCAGGAAGGCGTCCAGGAGGCATCCGAACCAGATGCCCGGGCCACCTAAACTGGCTCCTCTCAACGCGGAGGAGTAGCAGCTCGACACCGAGTCCCTCCCGGATGACCGAGCTTCTCACCCTATCTCTTAGGGAGAGCCCGACACCCTGCGGAGGAAACTCATTTCTGCCACTTGTATCCGGGATCTTGTTCTTTCGGTCATGACCCACAGCTCGTGACCATAGGTGAGGGTAGGAACGTAGATCGACCTGTAATTCGAGAGTTTTGCCTTTCGGCTCAGCTCCTTCTTTACCACTACGGACCGGTGCAGAGCCTGCACCGATCCGCCTGTCGATCTCCCGCTCCCTCCTACCATCACTCGTGAACAAGACCCCAAGATACTTGTACTCCTCCACTTGGGGCAGGATCTCATCCCCAACCCAGAGAGGGCACTCCACCCTTTTCTGGCTGAAGACCATGGTCTCGGATGTGGAGATGCTGATCTTCATCCCAACCGCGCATTTGGCTGCGAACCGCTCCAGTGAGAGTTGGAGGTCACGGCTTGATGAAGCACCACATCATCTGCAAATACCGGACACCCTCAACGCTTCGGCTGCCCCCAGAAATTCTGTTCATAAAAATTATGAACAGAATCAGTGGTAAAGGGCAGCCTTGGCGGAGTCCAACCCTCACTGGGAACAAATTCGACTTACTGCCGGCAATGCGGACCAAACTCTGACACTGGTGGTACAGGGACCGAATAGCACTTACCAAGGGGCTCGGTACACCGTACTCACGGAGCAGCCCCCACAGGACTCCCCGAGGCACACGCCTTTTCCAAATCCACAAAACACATGTAGACTGGTTGCGCAAACTCCCATGCACCCTCGAGGACCCTGCCGACGGTGTAGAGCTGGTCCACTGTTTCACGGGTTGAATGAAAACCACACTGCTCCTCCTGAATCAGAGATTCGACTTCCCAACCGACCTTCCTCTCCAGCACCCCTGACTTTACTGGGGAGGCTGTGATCCCTCTATATTTAGAACACACCCTCTGGTCCCCATTCTTAAAAAATCCTGAAACCCTTGATGTGTAAATGATGTGATTTGGACAAAAGCTGTAGTACAAGTAGCGTTTTGAAATTCCACTTTTTCTTCCAAAACCAGCATTTTCGGTCATACGGTAATTTTTGGGGTGTCAAACAAAAGAGAACCTGTGTCACACATTTTAGAGTATGAACAGCGTCAGTGGGTCAAACGATTTTGGCTGGGCAGTGCGTCAAACAAACACTAGTGGGGAAAAAAAAGGAATATTATAAATTTTAGTGATCATATAATAGAACAAAGTAGTTCAGTTCATAGTTTATGATTTCAGCTTTAAAAGTTCACAGTTCCAAAAATGAACCAGTGTGAACTTTGTTTCCTTCTAACATGCGAGCAGTTAACCTCAGGGTGCTCAGATTTCCCCTTTTCCCCATTTGTCTGTTGTTGACACATTTAAAATGCATTGATTTTTTTTCCTTTTTAATTGATAACTTTTTCTTCCTTTTTTTCCAAACTCCAAAAATTCTTCAATAAGCCATGATAAAATCCTACTCAGTGGCTTCCATGGATCAATTTCCTCCAAAAAGATTAAATTAAAAGACCTTAGGTAATAGGTGAGTCTGTGGATCCCAAACTACACATATGTAGGGGCTTTTTATTTAATTTTACATACTTTTATATTTATACCTTTAAGAAATGTGTATTTTTACATCTTTCAATTCTTTATAAGATTGATGCCTTGACTTATTAGTTTATTTCCTTTGTTACTACGCTCATACATTCTTTTTGCACTTTGATCGTACGATTGCTTTTAGCCCCTCCCAGTGGAAATTCATTGGACATCAATAGGTATTTCAATATCAATTTCCCTCTTTTACTAACTACCACAACACATACTCTGTGACCTGGGCTGGCAGAGAATGAGCTACGATAACATTTGAATAGATATCTACTGTCGTGACCACTCTCACTGAAAGGTTTAAATGAGTTATCGGCAGATTACTTGAAAAAGTAATTTAATTACTGATTACCCCTCAAAAAACTAATCTACCGGTAGTTACTTTACTGATTACTGTATTATCAAAGTAACTAAGTTACTTCAAAAGTAATTTATCAGTTATTTTTTACCAATTTGTCTCCCTTTTGCTGTCTTAACATAAGAATGACAACAGAAAAATGTCATCGGATGTAACTGACTTTCCGATAACTGAATTTAAAGAAGATCAGAATTTTTCATATAAGGCTTGATCTTTGAGTTAGCCAAGGTTTAATTAGTCGATGGAGTTGATTTCAACCACCTTTGACTTGTGCTAGCTAAGCCACTCCGGAGCCCTGAAACTGACAGATAACTGACAAACTGCATGGAATTTGTTGAAATCAGCTGCGACTAATTAAACCCTGCTAACTCGAAGATTTAGCCTCACATCAAAAATTCTGGATTTTGGGTGAGGGGTTAGGATTAACAGCACATCAGTTCCAATATAAAGCAATGGAAATTGACTGCACAATAATCAACGACACACAAATGAATTGCACAGTGCAATAAACACAAAGGTCGGGGCGGGCACAGATGCGCGTGCACAACCTGGAAGTACGCCGTACACACACGCGGTCTATTTGGCCACAAAACATAGCAGCAACTAAGCACTTTACGCTCAATCGGATTTACAAAACATCCCAAAGATGCTAAACGAACACGTCACCTCACAGCATAAATATGCAACACGAATATGATGTAAAAAATGGTTGTCGACTTCGCGAGGACGAGCGGGAGCGACGACTACCCGCCGTTAAAACGGCAAAGCTACAAACGGTTGTGCATGTACCTGCTCTAACCTATCGCTGGAATCCTCCAGAATGAAAGAAAAATACTCACATTCATCCATGGACGCAAACAGATCAATATTCCCTCGCACATCTCAACAAGTAGCTGCACCCGGCTCGAATGTGAATCCTCTCTGGCACACGTCAGTCCCAAACCACTTAGCGCATGTGACACAACACCAAAACAGGAAGAGCCATGAACTGTTTCCATGGAAACGAACACATTTGAGAACCTCTCTAACATTTTCCATTCAAAATGCTCTTTGTACATGACTACAATACCCTTCATTATACATACATTATGACTGCACAAACACTAAGGAAACTAACTTTAATAAGATTAATAGTTTGTAGAAATGAACACGTTAGATTACTTGATACTGACAACACTGGTTATCGGTAATTCCTTATCAGATCACTATTTAAAGAGTATTAAAACACCTGGGGAAATGCTAATATTCCATCATTTATCCATAAACGCATGCCTTTTGGATTCATATCATGTCACTTCTTGTAATTACACATCGCAACACCAAGAAAAAGATCAAAATTTGCGTTGATTGTCAAGCTAAAACGACCGGCGCCCGAGATCCCGGAAATCTAGCATATTGTGTGCGTGACGTCACAACTAGGAAACACCCGGCTCAGTGCTTGGGTCCTGACAAAGTACTGAATGGTTTGCCTGGTACACCAGACTCACCACTGTTCCAGCTATTGAGTCTGGCCACCATTCAGCGGATACAATTTCCAGGGTGGAGCAAGCCACAGCAAACAGACAGCGGAGTGGATCAATCAGCGACGGACAGACGTGACGTTAGTAAAACGATGAGGGCAGGACGAGGGACTTGCGCGCGGAAGTAAACATGCGAGGAGAGCGGAGTTTATTCAACATGGCTTAGCGCGAGACAGACTGTTGTCAATGACTCATGTCGAATTTTTTGGGGGGTAATTTAAAACTGATTTTACCGTGGATTGGAACATATTCTCAGCTCTCCTGTTCACCATCTGTGTTGTTGTGGAGACGACTTCCGACGCGCAAGAGTGACGTTGCTCGTTAAGAACACGTCACGCAAATAAATGAATCTGATTTGTCGATTGATTTTGTACCTGCTCGAGAGGCCGTTAATAGGCTGGTTCCCAGACTTTTCTCTCAGTATTTGAAAAATACTGGGAGAACAGTCTGGCCATGCCAGGCAACTGAATGGCGGCGATGTTGGCGGACAATTTTGTTTCTAGTTGCAGCGACGAATCCGACGTAACGAATGTTCTTCTAATGTTGACGAGGAGAGTTGGTTATCAATTTGAGCCCAAACAAAAGCAAATGCAGCCTAATGAAACACACTGATGAAACACCGGTGTTCGGACAAATTTTGCAACCCATCAAAAATTGCTACCTTGCGGTTTTGCCCATGCGTGTAACGTTAAAATGGCCGCGAATGCAGCGATTCCAAAGTAAACGCTACAAACTTTCTTTAAAGAAAGGAATATTTACATTTACAAAAGTTCTCAGACACATCCTACCATGTTAGCTGCACACAGCAACTGCACCCCGCGCTCTCACTGTTAACGACTTCGCCATGTTGTTAAGTATTAATTTACGCCATTTTTGTGTTGCACATGTATGTTAATGATGTATCTAGTTTAGTTAGCACCTTTGGATAACATTGAGAGCCCAACTGAATGTAAAAGAGGGCTTTTTCAGTGCCACAAAAGCTTTGGGAGCAAAATTTTATAAGGGAGCAAATTTTGACAGAACACCGGCAACAGATCGTGTGGGAAACACTGAATGGTTTGATTTGCATTTCTTTTTGTGAAGCTGATACACCGTGACCGCAAAATAAAGTAATATATAGAATAATTATCATTTATTGTGGTATCATAGGTTTTCGCTCTGCCAACAGACACAAATATGAATGGTATGAAAGGATTTGTTGTATATATTTTACGAGCGATAATTTATACATGTGTCCAGTCCTATATCCAATGCGTGATATGTTTTTTATTATAAAGAAGTACTCACTCTGGCCATTTCGAGCTTGGCTGCTCCCCTCCTTTGCTTTGCCTGGGGTGGTGGGATGGTCTCATCAGTGCCAGTCATCGTCCTCTTTCTTGATATCTCGGGACATTTAGGTGGCTGCGCGTATATGGTGGGCACCACATCTGCTTTCAGCAGCAATTTCTTAGCAAAACCTGATTTCATTTGTCCATAATTTGAATAGCTTTCAGGTGTAAAATGCGCACCACACACAACCGTGCCGGAGGCTGGGTCTGCAAAATTAGCCCTTTATGCACGGACGAACTTTACTCATTGTCTGAGTAGTGCAGCTCTTTTTCTCGCGTTCGGGAACTCATAGGTACTACATTGCGACAAATGGCTATTTGTACACCACATAGCACAACAAGTTTGAAGCATTTTAGCGATTTTTTAAAATAAAACACGAACGCAACTCTCTCGTCGATAAACAACGATGGCACCTGCCTCGACCTTTTGTTTCCTGGCTGTGACATCACAGCCCCATTACATTGGCTACATTGGGAAATGTTCGTAATTTTCCAGCTATTTTCGATAATTGGTCATGAATGTGATTTATTCTTTTGTTAACTTTATCAATATTTGTTATCTTGCCACATAACAGTTCTGTTGACATCTCACAGCCCCTTAGTATTATAATTCTCTTTAAGAGTAACTGTGGCAATGCAAGTCCTGATCAGAGAGACACAGGAAACATCCTTCCACAAAACCACAAGTAGAAGGCTTATGCTGTACTGCATAGTATCTACATGCATTCTCTAGGTCTCTAATTTAAATATTATGGATTGTTTTTTTGATGTAGAGAGCCACGCTCACCTCCCCGTTATGGTTCTCTGCCGACCTAGATCGGGAATGTGCCTATATAGACGACCTGCTTATCTGTTAATCTGCTACAATAGACTGAAAGCATAGCGCGCATGAGTATGCTGATATGTAATATTGTGTGGATAAGAGCAGGAGTAAACACGCTCGCATAGTTTGCCTTAGATCACATGTATGGATTTAATACAATTTATTATGTTTATTTTGAGTTTAACTCATTGGCTTTCACTGGTGATCATTCCTCTCCCAGTTCAAATGGATTGGACATCCGTTGCCATTATTGGCATTGAAAGAGTTCAAGTGAACATCCCAGCTGTTTTTGTGGCGTTTGTATTGTCTACGCTCACAATCTCAAATTCCAGATGAATATCATTTAGAGGCAGATTACACACGTAAAAAAAGCAGGTGGTATGCTAACACTTTCTGTGTGCTCGTGAAAGTGACGTCAATGGGACCCCACATATAGCAACGCACCACTCTTGCAGTCAGACTTTTTGTTGAAATTGATATTTCATTTAATCAGCGTGATAAAATCCAAGGACTAGTATTACACATTTTAATGAATGCCACATTGAAATCCTCTCATTCAAAGCACATACAAACAGCCTTGATGATGTTTCTCCCTAGCTTACAGCGCGTGCTGATCACTGTGCTCATTGTGCAGTTTGTACCACTGTTCAGTTAATATTTAAAGCCGTGTATTGTATATGCGGCTTTTATCAGTCCCCAGCAAAGCTTATCTCTGTCATAGTTCTATTAATTCTCTGCATGCGTAATAATAATCCGGTATTAAAAAAGGACATCACTTTAAACACATGAATACACATTTAGCGGACACGCCAATTTTATTGTAGTGGTGTATTGTGGATGTCTTCGACTGAGAAGCCTGCCTGTCTTTTGAACATCCGCGTGGTTGTACAAATCCCCCACTTTGTCGACAAACCCGGAATCTGTGCATCATCTCCAACAGAGTTGTCTGGCGTCGTGACAGGAAACGGCTCTTTCCAGATGAAACCTGATCAATGCGATGAGCGTCGAGGCTTAGACTAACGATTAGCCAATCAGCTCAGGGAAGCACGACTAATTCCACAGCCAAACTTTGCGCCGTGCTTTCGCACAAATGCTTCACATTTAGATTTTGCAAATCAAGCGTTCGTTCACATGTAAGCACATTCTGGGGAAGCCTGTACAAGATGTTTCCAATTTTTAAATAATCCATATACAAAATGATAAAACTGAAGTTTCGTAGTAAATTCAAGTGAAAATAATGCTAGAAATTGTTTTTAAAATACTAAACATTTATTTCAAACGTAAATATTTCAAATATTCATTACTACTCATGAAAACTGTTTCACAATACAACATCCACCCATAGACTTCATAATGGTATTGACGGGTCAAATCGGTCATGCACTGCGCCTCGCCTTCAAGTAGGGGGCCGCCCACATCAAGAGGAGCTATTGACAAACCCACGCACGCAGCGATCAAACGCAAGATTTCTATGAAAAAGTATGAAAGCTGCACCGCATACAAACAGGAAGGATTGTCTCAGGAGTGATTTGTTCGAGGATTCAAGGTAATCATTATATTTTCGTACCATGCATGCATTTTGAAAGGTTGTGAAAAAAATCAATGGGAGAAATTAGCCACTACTGCATTGGTCTTATAGTTCATAATATTTACGTAAAATAAATGCTAACTGCGCGGTTTTTTTTTTGGTTTTTTTTTGCTTTTAACCAAGAATCGAGACTGTTTTATGTCCATATCTATAAAGAATTCGGGGATTTAAGCATTTATTCACAAGAATTTTCACCAAAAAAGCTCTGTTTACATTAGATGGCCGCTAGCTATATTCACTAACAGACTAGCATTGTACTTCGACATATTTACATAAAATAGACTGTTTTACATCCATATCTATAAAGAATTCAGGGATTTAAGCATTCATTCACAAGAATTTTCAACGAAAAAGGCTCTTTGTCTGTGATTCCACTCGGTCAGTTTTGAGGGCCTCGACAACAATGCAGGCCCCCTATTTACCGGGCCCGCGCCCCGTGTCCCGTCGATACATTATGAAGTCCATGATTGACCGTAACTTTTTATCATTGTAGAAGAAGAAGAAAGTAGTGAGTCACATGATATGCAAGACTTGACATTATCAGTTTTCCAAACATATGGCTAGATATGTGCTGGTATGAGATTCTGACGGTATAACCTTAAGCAAAAATATCACGGTTTCACTATCGCGGTATTGCAATTACAGCTCTAAAATGTGTTACTTTTGGTACTCTTGGTTAATCTTGGTTTGAAAAGAAAAAAAAACTTTTCCAATTAAACAGGATTTTTATTTTTCAAAACATATTAGCAAATTGGAACATAAGTACAGTGGTACCTCGACATACGATCGCTTTGACACACGAGGTAAAATTTACTCGCCATTTGTTTCTACATTTGACAACATGCTCGAAATATGATGATTAATGACAGCGCCGCAGTATGTTTCCTGTCAGACGGACGCACGTCGGATTTTCTTGTGAGAGAAATCAACAAAGGTTTCCAAGAATGTTAGTGCAGGTGGTGGAAAAAAAGAGACACTATCTACAGCTTAACATTACCAAAGAAATCACCAGCTTCATCAGGTTTTTAATCATTTATTTCAGAACTTGTGCAACACCACACGCCAACTGTCCGCTGCAGCTGAGTAAAAGTAAAAAAAAGTAAGTAAAAACTCCAATGTACCTCTCGCTCACTCCGTCACGTCAGCCACGCGGTGCGTTCAGCTACACCACGCAAAACAGTTCCGCTTATTAAAACGCAATTCATTACATTATTTCAGGTATTATTATTAGTTTTTATTTTATTTTATCAATATTATTATATTATTATTCCTTTTGTTTTATTCATAATTTATTTGGTTTTCTCTGTGTAATTGCTATTTGCAATAGTACCAGCAGTATTTATTAAGGATTTAGTGTTGGTTTCCGGGCTCTGAAACGAGTTAATGGAATTATAATGTATTGTTATGGGAAAATCCTGCTCGACATACGACCATTTCGACTTACAAACAAGGTCCTGGAACTTCTTAACTTCTTATGTAGAGGTACCACTGTATAATGTTAAGTTAAAATCATTTTTTAAAAATAACTGAAATATTCTAGATACAATTAAAATAAATGCAGTCCTTAAGATGAGCATAAACCAACAGCCGCAGCTCAACATTATTACCATCAGAACAAAAATATTTGAATTATTTTCCATTTAAAGCACGTGCGTATGACTCGTATCCTGTTTACATGATACACACACTCTCTTTCTCAACACATACAGTTCCAGAGCTAAACACACTAAACAGAGAGTTAAGAGAGTTAACTCTCGTAGCTGGTGGGATTAGTTCATGTTTGCGTTTACCAACCTTTAATTTTGTATAAATGCGAAATCATATTGGCGGTATTGCTTCCTCAGCAGCCACCCTCCACAAACATGTTTTACATGTCAGTTGGCCCTCCTCCTCTAAGCCGCGGCCGTCTGTAACTTTTCTGTGGCTGAAGTATTCCCATACCGGCGATTTCAATGGGGGGGGGTTGTTTCAGGAGTTTCACCTCCTCCAGCCATCATGTAGCACAGCTGACTCACTGACGGTGAGCAACAACCAGTGGAGGAGGGTTGAGCCTTTCAGCTGCAATCGAAGGATTTCTCTCTGCATTTTTGTGACATAAAAAACTAGCAAATGCCATAGGGACGGTATGACGGAAAATTTTTGCGGTTTTGAAACTGTGACATTTTCATATCACCTTGAAACCGGCAATCGGCACATTTCTACGTATTGCAAATTTACAGATGTGTTCAAAATTATTCAACCCTCACTGCAGTATTGTAGTATCTATTTTTTGATGATATAATCAGATGAAGTTTCTGTAAAAGCTGTAAACCGACAGTTGCATTTGTCTATATTACACTTCCGTCTTTATTTGATCTGTTTAAAAAATAATATATTTAAAAAGACTGACTTACTGCTACACCATAAAGGAGTGTTTTTTGTCAGGGTTTTTTTTTTTTTGTTTTCAAAACAACTGTATGGGCATGCTTCTATTTTTCATATTTTGAAAAAATAGTTACCCTTGAGTGAATGTTTCACTCTACCTCATGCAACCCTGTTATGCATAAGATCAAAACAAGACAATTTTCTTCCTTTATTTACATAAGTAAGTTTGTCTTCTTTATCAACATTAACAACTAGATAATCTGCTAGCAGCTACTCTTAAGAAAAACGGATTTGCAACCCTGTTACCGTGATTATACCAAATATTTTAAATACTAAATAAATCGTGCAATGAAAAATTTACCATTGATCTGTAAAATGAGCTAATCCATCCTTTGATCATTTACCGATTATTGGTGAAAATGTAGCATAAAACCAGATCAAGAATGCTTATTTTTCAACAGTTTTTGAGTCAAAATTTCCTCCAATCCTGGAATGACCTGTACAGTATGTGTATGTACTCTGTGTATGTTCAGTATGTACTGTCAGAGTGGGTGGGCGGTGCAAGAAAGAGAAACATGTTATCGGAAGCGCCCTAAATTGAAAAAGTAGCCATCAAATGTAATGTTCAGCCACATAAATCCAACAAATTGTTTTCCATCGAAACGCCCCTTGTCATCTACCGACATGCTTCACTGTGACATGTCGCGACAGCGGCACGAGATACGTCTGAACATTGTTGAATGGTGGCGGCGTCCTTGGACTGAAGCCCAGGGTGCGCGTGGTGAACGTGCGAATCAATTTCAGCTATCTGCGCTTGTCATCCTGGAGCTCGGCTCGCTCGTAATGCAAGCCCACTGGCAATTCATTAGCATTCCCCCCATAGACACTAACACTGTAAATAAGATCCGGACGTCTACGGAGAATTACAACTTAGAAGAGCTGCTTCGAAACAAAAGCGGACTTTTGATTGACGATTTCCGAAAGGTCATGCTGGGAGTTGTTTGGAATCATTTTATGTTATTGCATTCAAATAGTTGTACATTTAACAGACATCTCATACTGTAATGAAAATAAATGGCTTCCTCATTTGAAAAAGTGGGAATAACTACCGTATTTTCCAGACGATGGATCACACGTTTTATTTTCCAGAGTTGGCATAGCTATTCTGAAATAACACTGAAGAAGACTTTAAATTGTGACTCCGGTCAAATTGTACAGTGGTATGAAAAAGTATCTGAACCTTTTGGAATTTCTCACATTTCTGCATAAAATCACCATCAAATGTGAGCTAATCTTTGTCAAAATCACACAGATGAAAAAACTGTGTCTGCTTAAGCTAAAACCACCAAAACATTTCTAGGTTTTCATTTTTTAATGAGAATAGTATGTAAACCATGACAGAATGGGGGAAAATAAGTAAGTGAACCATCACATTTAATATTTTGTGGCTCCCCCCTTTGGCAGCAAAAACTTCAACCATACGCTTCCTGTAGCTGCAGATCTGTCTGGCACATCGATCAGGACTAATCTTGAACCATTCTTCTCATTCTGTCAGAATCCTGGGATGTCTGTCATGAATCGCTGTGTTTAGGTCATGCCACAGCATTTCAATGGGGTTCAAGTCTGGACTTTGACTTGGCCACTCCAGAACATATAGTTTGTTCTTCTGAAACCATTCTGAAGTGGATTTACTTCTGTGTTTTGGATCATTGTCTTGTTGTAGCATCCATCCTCTTTTTAGCTTCGACTGTCTGACAGAGGGCCTCAGGTTTTACTGCCAAACATCCTGATAAAGTTTTGAATTCATTCTTCCATTATTGATTGTAAGTTGTCCAGGCCCTGAGGCAGCAAAACATCCCCAAATCATGTTCCCTTCACGATGCTTCACGGTGGAGATGAGGTGTTGATGTTGGTGAGCTGTTCCATTTTTCCTCCACACATGACGTTGTGTGTTACTCCCAAACAATTCAACTTTGGTTTCATTAGTCCACAAAATATTTTGTTACAACTTCTGTTGAGTGTCCCAGTGCCTTTTTTGCGAACATTAAATGCGCAACAATGTTTTTTTTTAGACAGCTTGCTCCTTGGAGTCTTCCCAAGAACACCATTCTTGGCCATAGATATTGGAATGTGCCAGGGATTTCTGTAAGTCTTGAGCAGACACTCTAGGGTTCCTTTTTTTACCTCTCTGAGTATTCTGCATTGAACTGTTGGCGTCTTGGTGGACGGCCACTCCTTGGGAGAGTAGCTACAGTGCCAAACTCTGTCCATTTGTAGACAACTTCTCTGGCTGTCGATTGATGAACATCCAGACTTTTAGAGAAGGTTTTGTATCCTTTACCAGCTTTATACAAATCAACCTTGAACGCAGGTCTTCAGACAGCTTTTTTTCTGAGCCATGATGCACATCAGACAATGCTTCTCATCAAGACAAATTTTTACCAGGTGTGTTTTTTATAATGGGCAGGGCGGCTTTAAACCACTCATCAGTGATTGGGCAAACACCTGACCTAAATAGTTTGGTAAAGAATTGGTTTCAATTGCTCTCTAAGTCTCCTTTGGCAGAGGGTTCACTTAATTATTTTTCCCCCTTCTGTTATTGTTTGCATGCTATCATCATTATAATATGAAAACCTATAAATGTTTGGGTGGTTTTAGTTAAAGCAGACACTGTTTTTACAGCTGCGTGATTTTGACAAAGATCAGATCACATTTTTCTAGGCCAAGCCTACACTCTGTAATGATCTGAAACATATTAGCAATAAGTAGTCCTAATCTGCCCAGTATTTATGACACAGTTTGACATCCAAGGTGCTACTGCCTCTCGAGCAACAAGATGAGCTTTTTATCCGTTTGTGTCTTTAATTCCGGGTTCGATCTTTTTTCTTTTTAACTGTGTTTTGTGACTTTTGTTGAATTTTGCCATAAAAATAAATTTGCCAAGACATGCCTTGGATCAACATGCAATTTGTTGTCATCTAGATAGTCCAAATCTTATCAGCGGCACCAGCGAGCAACCCATCGTAATCCATCTCGACTGTCGTGTTGCTTTTCAAACTGACCAAGCCTGCAAGCTCCTGTCACTGGACAGCACGCTCAATGTGTCTCGCGTTGTCCCTCGAACAAATTTCCTCCGAAAAGTACGATATTTGACATGAAATATCCACTGATTTCGCCATCCGCCATCCATTCGCCTTGCAGCTGCTGTTCAGCTGCTTTATACAGTACAGAATGTACTGTATAATGGGTGTGGTATGAGGTGTAACTTGCCTAAAAAACAGTGCACAAGCATGATGTATGTTGTTATTCAGAAGTATTGCAAATGTTTAGGGCAAAAAGAAAATCCTCGATAGACTCACTTTGGATGGATTTGGTAGTGATTTAGACTGAGATAGATATAATTTAGTAAACAATGTTGTGTTGTTTAGGCTACTGCTAATGCAAAGATGCCTATTCAGCCTGTTGTTCTTAATTTTAATGTTATTTCTATCATGTTTAATGTTTGCTCTAGGCGTACTTCAATGCAACATACAGTCAGGTGTGATTTATAGTCCGAAAATACAGTAATCCGCTAACCAAATCAGCATTAACTTTCAAAGTATACCCTCGGTCAAATGTTTTGAGAGACATCACCATTCAGCAGGATGAGAAAGTATCTTAAAATGGACGTTTGCTGCAATTAATGGTGCTAGGCGTCCTATCCATTTAAACTAGGAGCATTGAAGGAACGTTCATTTGTTGCCATCCCTTCCAGTTCAAATGGATTGGCCATCTAGTAGTGACTTTTTTTTTTAATTCATAGCAGAATGATAAAACAGCCACACTATTGGATGTCTATTATTTTCAATGGGCCAGGGAGTTAACATTCTCTCTAAAATGTCTTTTGGTGGTCTAAATTTTTCGGTCAAAACTCGTTTTTGTTTTCAATTCAAAACATTTCTTTAAATGAAATAACAGGACCAAAACCACAAACGCTGTCCAACTACCTTACTCCATTTTTACTCCACTCCTACAGGGAGGTCTCAAAATCTCACTTACTTGTTTTTATTTTTGTTCTTTTTGGAGAGGACACTAACTAAAATTGCTACTAGTCTGTTATTCATGGACGGATAAGAATCAAATTTGGTAGATATAGTCTAGGCATTTAAATGCTTTCGCAATGTAATTTTTATTCATTATTTTTGTCTCAGGGCTGATTAATTACAGTGGTACCTCGACATACAATCGCTTCAACACACGATCTTTTCGACATCCGACGTAAAATTTGACAACATGGCAGCACTGCAGACGAATGCACGGTGTATTTTCTCGTGTGAGAAATCAACACAGGTTTCAGAAAAGGTTTGTACGGGTGATGAAACAAGGAAAAAGTTCATGTTTACCTTCTAAATGAAGATGCAAATTATAGAAAAATATGAGCGTGGGGTGGGCATCCGTGAAATGGCTCAACAATACATCTCCACGGTGCTCTTCCGACCATCGTTCGCCAGTCTTTATACGTTAAGCTGACAATTTTTATTGTGGTAATATCTCCAAAGAAATAGCCAGCTTCGCCACGTTTTTATCATTTCTTTCACAACTTATTCAACACAAAACGCCTGCTGTCTGCCGCAATTGACGGTGTTCTCAAGAAAACATTGAAAGTGAAACTCTCAAATTCACCGCTCTCTGTCTCCAGCACGTAAGCCCCGTGGTGCGTTCAAGTACAGCAAAAAACGTCCGCCACATTAGAACCCGATTCGTTACATTAATACAGGAATTATTATTATCATTATTTTTATTATATTATTCCGATTTTTATTTATAATTTATTTGTTTTGCTATGTGTAATTGCCATTTGTAATAGTACCAGCAGTATTTATTAAGGATTTAGTGTAGGTTTTTAGGCTGTGGAACGATTTAATGGAATTATAATGTATTCCTATTGGAAAATCCTGCTCGACATACAACCTACATACAAACAAGGTCCTGGAACAAATTAACTTCGTATGTAGAGGTACCACTGTATATTCATTGATTGCTGAATTAAAATTGCTACTCCACCGTTATTCGTGAAGAGATAAGAATTAATTTTGGTTGGTATAATCTAGGAATGTTACCATATCAATCCTTAAGGACCTAGTTCAAATTTTATTGGGCCCCAGGGATGACTAATTAACATTAATTAACTGCAGACTTATTGTTGCCTGCAGGTTCAGAGTTAGCCAATAGAAGGAGCTGGGCGGTTGTAGTTCATTTGAAACTTGTTTTCTCAAATCTAAACCAGTGTTGTTGTTTTTTTGGCAGCCCTTTTAATTTTCGTCTTAGTCTTTAGCATGATAATAGATATTAGTCTTAGTCATGTTTTGGTCATCTCAAAATGTTTTTTGTCTAGATTTTGTTGATGAAAACTCAAGACTAATTTCGTTTTCGTCTGTAAATTTTTTAAAAATTACTCCAAAAATAAATAAATAAATAAAGGTTTTCAATAATAAAAATAATAAACATTGAAAGACGAGCACACATTGTAGCATCTACAATATGATGATGATGATGATGATGATAATGCACACTCAGCAGGAAAACTACATTATTTTCACTTAGTTATACCCACCTGGACGCCACGAATTAGATGTTAAAAAAAGTTTTCCTAGAGTTTAAGAGGACGCTCACGTTAGCATTAGCCTAATGCTAACGCAAAGCTAACGATACGAGTTACATTTAGTGTGTGATGATCATTTAGCACAGACTTTTAAAGGCTAAAGCAACATATTCTCTGGCCAAGATAAATCCTTGACGGAAACAGCACTGATCTAAACTTGATGGCCTATCATTTACTGCCTTCAAGGGCAGCGAATAACTCAATAGACAACAGATGAATGGATGCGTTGATCTTTTGAAATTATCTGTCACCATTTCAGATGAGTTCAAGCGTTTGTCGTGAGAGGTGACTACCAAACGGGTCTGAGTTATTCCAACGCACGCAGGCTTCAATCGCCCGAGGCTCGTCTGTTACCCTGACGATGCGTTTAATCGAGAGCCTAGAGTCTGATCTTCACACCGTAATTAGATGGAGGGCAAAGCTCAGCCGACCGCTGCTCCTCTCGTAATAGACTGCAGAAATAGCCAGCCTCACACGTCAGGTAATGCTGAGTGTACACTTACCCAACTTTTGTTCAGTTGTTGGCTCAGACATCAAACATTTAAGAGGATAAAAATGCTGAAATTCCCCCGATTAACTGTATGTGTCCACCCGATTTTTATCATCAACCCTATTTACAGAGCAGATTTGAGTTGCTCGACGTCCGATCATGTAGCTCTTCTCATCCTTCAGTTGTGTATATTAATGAGTCTGTCACTAGTCCAATCCATTTGAACTGGGAGCGCTGGCAGTGAATGAACAAAAGGATTGAACGTCTATCACTAGGGTTGGGCATCGAGCATCAATGGGATCTGGGACTAACACTCCGGTTCTCCCGGAACCGTTCGAATTTTTTAATTTCGATTCCAAGTTTCGATGCTCTGACCGCCGACCGGGAAAAATAGCTGCCGAACACCACGAAGAAGAAGCCACATAAAGACTAGCTCCGTTATGAGCAAATCAAATGAAGTGGTTAATTTAGCTTAGCAATGTGTAGAACGTGCAAATTTACAGATTTTTTTTTATCAAGGGTTCCCAACGATGTGTAGTGCAGATGAGGTGTGTAGTGTCTGTACACCTCAAGGATTCTTTTCCAACTAAAGTAATAGTTTTTTTTTGCCTGCTGCTTCCAGTAAGTCACCACTGGGGGAAGCCAAGCGCACATAGCAAAACCAAAGAAAAACTGTTGAGTTCGGAGTTACAATAGTGACATCTTGTGGACGGATAAACATATATTCAGTTTCAAAAGAAATCAAACTTAAAAAGTAGTCAACTTAAGATCAAGGGACAGAACACTCGACACCTGACATCTGCCTTAACTAACTTGTACAAATACTACCAAAAACAAACATTGCAATGCAATTAATGCCTGCAGCATAAGACACTCTAAAACATAGACAGAAGAATATATGTAAATGTTTTCTTGGTTAGCTTTTGAAAAATAAACATCTTTGTGAAAGTGCATTCGTGTGAAAAGAAACTTCATTATATTCAAGTTCAAAGACTGATATTTATATTAGTGCTGCAACGATTAATTGATTAACTCAAGTACTCAATTAGAAAAAAAGATTCGAATTAAATTTTGTTGCTTCGAGTATTCGTTTAATTAAAGTGACGTTGTAATGGTTTATTTTGAAAGTGTTTCCATTTAGTTTTATTGATTTGGATGGACACACTGCCTTCTAGTCTGCCTAATTTCACATGGCTGAATCCAGGTGCTCCCTGTGAAGACCAACATAAGCTACGTTTTTGTTTGAGCAAATGTTTTTTTCATGCATTTGTAATTTAGTTTATAGTTATATTTATTCTATTTTTGTGGGAATATGTGTCTGAGCCATTTGTTAAGAGCATTGTTAAAATTTTTTGGCATTTTATAGCATTTGAACTTGCGGACTTTTGCTATCTAAGTTAGCCAATTGTTCTTTTGTTGTACATAGATCCTCCTTTATTTATTTTTTTTATACCGTTTGAGGCTCAGCTCAGGTAATTTAATTTTTCATGTTCCTTGTCTGATTATTCGAACTAATGGTTCATCGATTAATCGACTACTAAAATAATCGATAGCTGCAGCCCTAAGTTATATACAAGTTAAAAATAGCCCTGTGAGAAATTCATAGCAAAGTTAATTGAAAGGCCATTTAAGTTGTAAAATAATCTAGAACTAAAGAAATTAATATAAACTAGGGCTGTCAAACGATTAAAATTTTTAATCGAGTTAATTACAGCTTAAAAATTAATTAATCGTAATTAATCGCAATTAATCGCAATTCAAACCATCTCTAAAATATGCCATATTTTTATGTAAATTATTGTTGGAATGGAAAGATAAGACACACGACGGATATATACATACAACATACTGTACATAAGTACTGTATTTGTTTATTGTAACAATAAATCCACAAATGGCATTAACATTCTTTCTGTTAAAGTGATCCACGGATAGAAAGACTTGTAGTTCTTAAACGATAAATGTTATAGTTACAAGTTATAGTAATTTTATATTAAAACCCCTCTTCATGTTTTCGTTTTAATAAAATTTGTAAAATTTTCAATCAAAAGTAGAGTTAATATAATAATAATAAGAATAAAAATAACAATAATAAAAGTAGAGTGACCAAAGTTTTACGTGTATTTTGCATAGCTATTTTGATATGGAATGCCAGTTCATTTTGCATTGTTGTTTAAGAATAGGTCCTCATTACTATAGACTGAAGTGCTTTTCTTTTTGTGATTTTTTTTTTTTTTGGAGAGATAGGAATATTATTTTTGTTGTGCTTTCACTAAACGATACTTACATTGGGGAGAGCAAGTATTTGATACACTGCCAATGGGTTTTCCCATTGGCAGTGTATCAAATACTTGTTCTTCCCACTGTATGTTTGTTGTGAAGGAGTTGCCAATAAACGGTGCGGTCCAAAGAACGCCTGTGTCCACTCGCCTTTACTGTATTACATATATCTGTACATATCTTACCCAAAATACAACAAGAGACACATAATTGCCACTAAAAGAAAGAAAACTTACCAAAATATGTGTGGAGCACAAATAGCAATTTGCGTTGCATTGTGAATACAGCATAAACGTCTCACAACTACTAATTCTCCCACGTTTTGAAGAAATAACATGAGTATGGAACGGCGCTGCCCCCAAGCGGCCGGTGGCATTCTCTTCACTCTTAATGTCCATAAACGGCCTCATTGTATAATCTGTTTGAGGCAATATGCGAGATGGTCATTCACCCAAGCGCCAGCAGAGGGCGGCAAAACTCCATAACAACAAGTGAGCTTTTCACTGAACAGTCATTTAAATCTGTCTGAGCGGGACATCTGCTTTAATTGCGTCAAATATTTTAACGTGATTAATTGAAAAAAATAATTAACGCCCGTTAACGCGATAATTTTGACAGCCCTAATATAAACTACTCAATTTTTTTACCCTGCCTATTAAAAGAATTGGAATTGAGAATTGTTTGGAACCGGAATCGAAATGCGGAATCGGAATTGTCAAACGATGCCCAACCCTATCTATCACTTACAATGGCAGTTAATGAGTTAAGAGACATCAAACCTTTGTTGATTTGGAAGGGAAGTAAAAATGCTGAAATTCGCCCGATTTCTCTCTCAATGTGTCTACTCGATTTAAACATTTTTAAATCATCAATCCAACTGTTTCCTGATCAGATTGCAACAGGAAAAAAAATCACTCTTAAGACACATCACAACAAAGGATATTCGCTCTTAATCTTTAAGAGACATCCAGCAATAAGGCCTTTGTTGACTTTAAAAAATTACGTCACCTTAAGTAAGCGCAATGTGCAGCTCTGTGCCATCCCTGAGATGATTCCTCTTATCGGCGCAATTTTGAGACTTTTCTTCGTTTGTTTGATGAAGCGCTCGCTCTTATCAGCTAATTGCCGCATTAGTCCTTTTCAGCGTTTTGCACCCGAGTGGAACGTTCAGCTTATTATTGCTTGTTACAGTTTGGATTCGACTCCACGGTGGGCGTCGCCATCCATATGTTGGAGGATTATGATGAGTTATTTTTAACCGTGTTGTAATTCACAGGAAACATGTGCAATGTATTGAAGTATAGCCGCGAAAAACCTCCCTCAGGTTGTCTTTCCAGATCGTCATCGTTACAACTGTCAAAAGATGACTAATCCCAGCGATTACAATTGCTTTGACTCCAATTCTCCACAATAAGATATTTCTGTTTTCCTCGCGCAGTTGTAAAGGCAGCTCAGGAAGAGCTCGCACAGGATGAAACACTGTCAAGTTTGGCTTTTCTTTCTTGCAAAGAAATGACAGCCATTATCGCTGTCCCCGCTTTGAACGCAGGCCCGTTTGCTTCAGGCTGAAGCTGTTAAACCAGAACGGGCGGGCAGCACTACATTCAACCCTACACGGCACGGAGAGTACGGACGTTGTCGGATAGAACTTGCTTTACAATGGCACCATACAGCTATGTCC
This sequence comes from Corythoichthys intestinalis, assembly GCF_030265065.1. NCBI lineage: Eukaryota > Metazoa > Chordata > Actinopteri > Syngnathiformes > Syngnathidae > Corythoichthys > Corythoichthys intestinalis. Next base: position 25,135,208 of record NC_080403.1, on the reverse strand, counting down.
AGGGATGAAAGTGGCTAGAATTTCTTGCCGGAACTCCCCGACGTGAAGGTCGCCACAGAGCCAGAAATTTATCTTTTTTTTTTTTCGCTTTAATTTTTGTTTTTGTTTTTGGGGGGGGGTCAAACCTCTTAAACTACTGAAATGCAAAGAAAACTGTTTAAGCACAGTTATTTCTGTAACGCATACAAAAACAGATTTTCATTCAAAATTGTATTTTTTCAATGATTTGCAAAATAAGTTAACAACAGCGATAACCCCAACCTCCATCTCCTAATTTTTATTTTCCCTCATTTCCTCACATACTAAATGCCAAATCTCAATTTTAACTACTTAAGAACATAGGATATACTGTATATTCAAATTGAAGTTAATGTAAAAATTTACTTTTTTTTTTTTTAATAATGAAGATATAAGTAACATATATTCAGAAAAATAAGTACAAATGACTTATTATGCAGAGTGAAATGGAATATATTTTGAAGATCGTGCAAACATTGACTTTTTTTTTTTTTTTTTTTTTTAAATCATAAGGAAATAATAAGTAGCCTAACATAAATGAACAAATATAAGTCCAAAATGCACACTGACAGCTAAGATGTTCTGAACTTCCCATCAGAGCAAATAAAACTAAATATGATAAATAAGCCTCCACAACTATTTCGTTGCTCTTAAAGATTTGATCCATTTTATGTTGCATTGCCCTTTCTTTGTCGCATCAATCCAACAAGCTGTTTTTTTTTTGGTTGCTGTTCCAGAAAACATGCACGTTTGAACCAATCAGAGCTAAACATCTCTGCTGATCACATGTCAGTATGTCAGCCAATTGAACGGATAAATGTGTCCAGTCGTTTTGCTTTGCTGCGTGCATTCGCGCATTGACGTGACTCATCATCGTCAGACTGGTAACTGCAGGAGCTGGGGAAACCTCCATGCCGTCCGTGGAATTAAATCAATAATAAATATTGGTGGAAACGATTACGCTACACAAGCACTTTATTATGCTTGTTGTTAACACTTGTGTATGTAAATCTGATGTTGGTAGATTGTTTTCTTCTTGGAGCTGAAATGCATGTGTGGCAGCCTAGCATTTTTTTTTTTTTTTTTTTTTTAAATACATAGCGTTTTGACAGTTGCTGTTATATTTTCGGAATCAAAGCACCGTGTACCGGAACAGCATTCCGGCCCTGAATCTTATACCGGAACTGCGTTCTGGCCCTGAATCTTATACCTGACCGTTGTGGCCCACTTTCACTCCTGGCTATATCCACAAATCTACTTATGATGTGTCTTATTGACGAAATGATTCAAATGTGCCTATACATGTTCCTTGTAAGTCGATTGCAGTTATACATTATGCAGCAAATGTAGCTTATTAGTTGTGTTTTATTGATGTTCAACACAAAACACAACTACAGATTAGCAGATTACATTTGCATTGAACATGGTTGATGAGATGTCATGTACCTGACATACAATACGTCAACAGCCAAAGTTCGACACAAATATTTCATAAAATGGCCCAAAAAATTGCTTTGGAAAGCAGTTTGTGGACCTTTCGGGTTTTTGGGAAGGGCTATAGAAATAAATGTGATTTGTTTTGATGAATGATAGCTGCTAACCTTCTCAGTCAAAATTGATTAGAAGTCAATGGCACAGTAATAGGCAAAGCAACACTAGGTAACATTTTAACCTTTATAAAATATTTTTATAACATTTGTGATATGTCAACTGACAACTAGTTGAATGACACCTCTTTTATATTTTGAGGGGGTCTGTATCGCTTTTACCAGCACTAATTAACTTTAAAGAGGGTGGCAGGAACCCTGCCACACGAAAAAACTAGAAATGTGCTGACTGCCATACGGCATTTGTCATTTCCCCTTTTCCCCATTCATTATAAAAACAAAAGTTAATGCGAATGCATTCGCTCGAATGCTGCAAAAATGGCAGAGCAACAAGAGACAAAAATTTTAGTTTGAGGAGGAAAAAAAAGAGAGGCTACCAGGATATACAGAATAATTGGCCTGGCTTTCACTCGCTGGTGTGACCCCTCCCACCCCCACTCAGCTGACGAGTTCGGGTTGGGTGAGGGAGTTAGCCACACTAAGCCACACAGTTGCTAACCGTCATATGCTATTGTTTAGCCACAAATGGATTCATTACCTTATTACTATTCGTCCTTCACACAGCCGCGGGAAACAGAAATGTTGTTTAATCCATCTGCAGGCGACCGGGAGATCGATTTTTGATTCAATGATGATTTTACAACACTGTTCAGGTGTGCGCTGGTCCTCATAGGAAACGTAGTCTTCCTGAAGGCAAAACAGTACCACTTTTGTCCACCGGCGTCGCTAAAAATGACCAAACTGAAAAGCTACAAAGTGTTGCTTTAACTAAATTAGTTTTATACAGTATACATTAGAGGCGTGAGAAATTTCCGATTCTTAGATTATTCGCGATCCGGCCGTGGAAGATTCGAGAACGATTCACAAACATCCATATTCCGATTAGTGAATTATACAAGGTAAAGCGGAACTAAAACAAAGTCAGCGCGGTCTTCGGGACGCAATGAGGAACGGACCGAAAGTAAATATCATGTTCAACTCATGCCGCTGGATAAAAAAAAGCAGTAATACCTGACTGCGGCCGACAGCCGCTACAAACAACGCCCAGTTGCTTGTCGCTACAAACATACGACCACATACGGCGATGATAGATATCACATATATGTATAACTAGATGCAAAATGACAGACAACGGCGGGGTTAGAACATGTGGTAGAGAACTCGATGCGAAATCACAGAGTTGGCAACGTGAGTAAACAGCCGCCAGCAGTACACTTCTCTAGAAGGCTCTGTTGTAGCGAACCTAATTAACTTTTTATCTAAAATACTCCTAAATCGGCAAAATCATGACTTGAATCTATCTGTAAATGATGAAACAGTTTTAAAACTTGCACATGTCGAAAGTAGACAGAAGGGAAATAATGGAATAACAGGAGCAATTTTAACAACTTTAACGGTTGAATGTAGTTTAAAGCTGCTAATAAAGAATGGGGACTTTAGTATTTTATTTACTGTTATTAACTGTTAACGTGATACTGAAATAGTAGTTTGGTTTAGCCTGAGAGGATTTTAGAACAATTTCAGAACTAATGTACAAAACATTAAAAGCGGGGGGGGGGGGGGGGGGGGTCATTCTTGATGGTTAGATCAATTGTTAAACACAAATGGATTTAGCAACAAAATTGTCAAAAACATCAAAACCTGAACCGAACCATTGCAGACTTTTAAATATTGATAAATATCGTATTATGCAAAGAATTGAAATTGCTTTGTCATGAAATTGGTGATTTACATCCCTACCACTAACACTTCAAGTTCAAATAGAATGTACGTCTATCACAGTTAATGGCAGCCAATACAGCGAACCTTTTTCATAGTCCAAATGCTGTGTTTGTGACTTAATCTTCATAAACTTTGTTAGATACTGATTAAGCACGACACTGCAAACATGTATTTCAATCCAGTTGCCCAAAGACAAATGATTCGCAAACAAATTGACTATATCTATTTTGTTGAGGGTTTGTCCTGTAACGGGTGTAATGTCATTTGCTGTTTTATTTTGAAGGCTTCATCCACCTCGGTCTGTGCATTTGCTCTTCCTCATGTCACCTAATCACCTTTTATTTCCACCTATACCCCATTACCGCTTGTGTGTGTATATGTCTCCCTTGTCTTGTGCCAAAGTGTTTTCCTACCCATGTCGCTGACGTCGGTTTTGTTTCGCAGCTTTCACAGTCACTGTTTTTTACCTTCTACTTGGAGTGCTTTGGAAGAACTGGAAAGAAATGGAGGAACCTTTATCTTTTTGTAAATAAATTTTTTTGCCTGAACTCTGCAGTTAAGTCTACCTCGTCATCTCGGCCTGACAACTTAGTTGCAAATAAATACAGTATGCTCAAATCCTTAAAATTCCGCCATGAAAACAGGTTTCTTCTCATTGTTTCGAATCAAAATAAGCCATTTGGGAACATACGATTGTACTTCGAAAAGCAATTATGAACATTTTTGCCTGTTTTCTGACAGGTGACGAACCTAAGTAGTCACTTAATCATAACGTTTGCGCATTTTCTGCACTGTCCATTGAAATAGTTCTTTACATTTCAGCCCAGCAGCTTTCATTCAATCAAGTCTTGCAATAGTACTACCAATTCGCTTGCACATCACCGTAATCTGTTTTCCAGGGACTAAAAATGCCGTCACTGCCTTTCCTTGAAGCCAATCACTTTGCCACTTTGCACACTCTCCTCTGAGTGTGTGGGGTCTTATCACAGGGCGAGACGGTGCTTTGATGGACACTTTAATAATATTCTGGGTCAAGAGGTTAATTGAACGGGCGGTCTAACGAATAAAGAGCAGTCTGATCAGACGCTTGTGAGCTCAGTTGTTTAACTCTATGGCTGCCATTGGGTCATTTTATGTCAATTAACACAAATCCCTTAAACCTCCCCAGTGATTAGGGTAGTGATTAGGATTCGATTTGATCACAATTCAGGGTGCTATGATTCGATCGATCAACGATGATTACGGTATTGACGATGATAACGATTATCGATGCGTCATACAGTATTACTTTTTAAAGTAGCCAAACAAATTTATGTCCATTATTTATTTGATATATCCTAATGATTCAGCAGGAACGATGGAAATATGCCCATACACAAAAAGCTGCCCTTAAGCTGCTTTTTTTTTTTTTTTTTTTTTTTTTTAAAACAAGAAAGTGGAAAAACATTAACCGTTTAGAAGGCAGTACTTATTTCTCAACATGCCTATACAACACACAGCTGACCTTGAGATGCTCTTTTTCACAAGAAGGTGCAAAAATATTAGCTGTTTCAAAGGCAGTACTTATTTCTCTCAACAACACAATAAAATTTACACCGGTGGAATAAATTACACATTTTCTGGAAACGAACAAAGTGCCAATAGAAATAACACTTCTTTTAACTAATATACTTTGTTTTCACAGATTTCTGTACTATTTCGCATGTTTGTATTGTTACCGCTGTACTTAATCCTGGTTTTACACACAACACACTAGGGCTGGGCAATATTGTTTAAGCACATATCACGGTAAATTGAGCAGATTTACCTTGATAATGATAAATGACGATAAATTCGCCCAAGCGGACTGTTATATAATTTGAAAATCTGAATCAATGCATGAAGTACAGATTAACCATTTCTCGTTGATTTATTTACCAGCTTGCAATTTAATATATTTAACAATTGTACATGCAGTCTAAACATTAGGTATATAAAAATTTATTGGAAACTAAGAATTCTAGTATGAACATTTATAACAGCTTTTATGGCTTGAACAATGTACAACATTAAAAAAAATACGACGCCTGTGCAAACATGTCATTGTAACACATGACTTCCATTTTGAACAGTACACTTCAAAAAGACAACTTATTGTTAATGGCTGCTGTGACATAAATACTCAACACAAGTGTTTACTTCAAGGTTTCATTTTTTTTTCCCAGTGCATTTTTAATACATGCAAACACACATGAACCCCCACACAGACACAGACACACACACATTAAAGATATATTGATTTTCTGCAAATGGAACATTTAAGATTTTATGATGGCAGTTAGGCCTGAACGATATTGGAAAAAACTATTGTTGCGATTTTTTTTAGGTATGCAATATATTGCGATATTATATTGCGATAGTAAAAAAAATAAAATAAAATAAATAATTTTAAAGAAATATTCACTAGATGACTTGAATAGCTGTTTGGAAATACTTTGCATGACACACCGTGACCACAGTGTATTCATATAATACGGTTTCATTTGTGAATGATTAAGATTGCTGTATTATTATGAAGGGATCCAGGAAGCCATGTCTGCACAAAATAGATAATTTCTTGAACACAATATTTGACACTTCAACAGCAGCAAATACATTAAATGACAAATAAAAGAGCAGGTGCATTCGTCCCCTGAGTTTTTGACAAAATATAACAATAAATAACAACTTCGGTAAAATAACAACAAAGTTGTAAACATATTTGAACAAAAATATTAAATATGACAAATAAGAGTTGTTCACAAACTATAACAATAAATAAGAACCTCAGTAAAACAATAAAGTTGTCAACATATTTGAACTTAAATATTAAATCTGTCAAATAAAAGTGCAAGTGCATTAGTCCCCTGAGTTGTTTACACAAAATATAACAATATAGAACTGCAAAACTGCAACAAAGTTGTAAAAATATTTAAAAAATATTAAGTATCAAAACTTTATGTGCAGCTGTACTATAGTTATTTGAAAAATACGATTTACAGTTAATTTAAATATAAAAGAAACAGAAACTCAATTGAACTTGTAAATAATTGAACTGAATAACAGCAAATAACTGATGAATAACAGAACCATTTTAACTCCCAAATTTATGTATTTGTCTGCATATCGTCCACCTTCCTTGCTCAGCAATTCTCAACTGGGTCTCATAGGTTTTTGGCCAAGACTACTAGTTTATCCACCATTGCTGTTAGGGTTCCTTGATTGCAGGCTGGAGACCAGACGGGGGGAAGCGGCGACAGGTGCCAGCCATTAACATCAGCTGCCTACAAAAGCCTGATCGTCGTTGCCACTCGTCGCCAGACCAACTCTTTCGGCATTCCCGATTCCTCGTGCCTGCTCCCTGACCTGTACCGTTGCCTGATATCACGTCTACGCCTGCCAGCGACCACACGACGTGCACGTGTGCTACAACGACTCTCGACGTGCCGCTGAAAATAAACCTTGTTAAATAATAACGGAATTCTCCCTTGTCTGCTTTGGGGTCCGATTCCCAGCGCTCCCTAACAGTTTGGTCTGGCCACGTGGACCCCGCGGACATGGATCAGAGTTCCGCTTCCCCGTCGTCCCCCGCCCTGGACCGCCACGTGCAAGCCCTCGAGTACCTTTTCCAAAAGGTAGGAGAGATCTCTCTGGCTATTCAGTCTATCCAGACGCAGTTTACGCCACTCCCCGAGCGACCGACATCGTCACCCCGCCGAGGCTTCGTCTCCCCCCCGCCGACGCCACGTGAGCCACACGTGCCCCCCCCTGCTCCCTACGATGGCGACTTGGGCTCTTGTCGTGCATTTTTAGTGCAGTGCGGTCTCGTGTTCGATCAACAGCCGCATACATACAGTAGCGAGCGGGCCAAGATCGCTTACCTGATCGGGTGCCTTCGTGGGAGAGCCCTGAGCTGGGCGGCAGCCTTGTACGAGAAGGGCTCAGCGGCGTGCGCCTCGTATGCCAATTTCACAGCGGAGATGCGCAAAGTTTTCGATCACCCAGTCCGTGGTAAGGAAGCCGCCAAACGCATAATGTCCATCCGTCAGGGGGAACGCAGCGTCGCAGAGTTCTCCGTGGAATTCCGCACGCTTGCGGCGGAGAGCCATTTCAATGACGCCGCGCTTCAAGAGGTCTTCACTAACGCTCTCAGCGAATCCCTCAAAGACGAGCTGGCTTCCAGGGACGATCCAGGAGATCTCGATCAGCTCATTAATCGTTCGATTCTGATCGATAATCGACTTCGCGAGAGGCGACGACAACGCTGCGAGCTGCCGTCTTCCGCGTTTCGCAGCTCTGTTGCCTCAGGTTTGGCCCCTCCTACTAGGGTTCCTCGACCTGCTGGCGCCTCCTCACTGCCCTCTGCTGAGAATCCGGAGCCAATACAGCTAGGGCGAGCCAGACTTACTGAGGAAGAACGCACTCGGCGGCTCACTGCCCAGCTATGCATCTACTGTGGCCAGGCGGGACATTTCCTCCGCCATTGTCCGGTACGTCTGGGAGGAGGGGCAGGTTCTCCAGTAGATGAGGAAATACTGCTGAGTCAGGCGTCTAACAATCCTGCAGCCCGGCTCCAGCTCCCAGCCACTCTTTCTTGGAAAGACCAGTCCTGCAGTTTGAAGGCTTTTATTGATTGTGGAGCTGATGAAAGTTTTATCGATCGCAGGTTGGTGAAACAGCTGGGCGTCGTAACACGCCCGTTGCCCGCTCCGTTAAGAACCGTCGCACTCAATGGACAGGTGCTGTTTAGTGTGAGGGAGCAGACCGACCCAGTTAAACTTCTCCTTTCGGGTAATCACCAAGAAATGATTAGCCTATTTGTCATTGACTGCCCTCGCACGCCGTTGGTCTTAGGCCTACCCTGGCTAAAGACTCACAATCCGGTGGTGGATTGGACCCACCCCAAGCTCACCTCATGGAGTGCCCACTGCCACAATAATTGTTTACGGTCTGCCCTAGCTCCGACCTATCCTGTTCAGGATCCAGTCCAGGCCGACCTCTCGTCAGTTCCAGTGTGCTACCATGACCTGGGGCTGGTCTTCAGCAAGGACCGCGCAGGGGCCCTGCCCCCCCACCGTCCTTATGACTGTGCCATAGACCTGCTTCCTGGCGCCGTCCTGCCGAAGGGGCGTATTTATAAGATCTCTGAGCCTGAGAGGGAGGCGCTGCAGTCTTACATCACGGAGTCCTTGGCCACTGGTATAATCCGTCCGTCCTCCTCCCCCGTCGGCGCCGGTCTCTTCTTTGTGGGAAAGAAGGATGGCACGTTGAGGCCCATCATTGATTTCCGGGGCCTCAACAAAATTACAATCAAGAACACGTACCCGCTTCCCCTGATGGACTCTGCATTCACCCCCCTTCATGGTGCGCACGTGTTCACAAAGCTAGACCTGCGCAGCGCTTATCACCTGGTCCGCATCAGGGAGGGAGACGAGTGGAAAACTGCATTCAATACGCCCCATGGTCATTACGAGTATCTCGTCATGCCTTTTGGACTTGCCAATGCCCCCGCAGTGTTCCAGAACTTGGTCAATGACGTGCTGGGGGACATGATCAATAGGTTTGTGTTTGTTTATCTTGATGATATTTTGATTTTCTCCTCCAACCCCACAGAGCATCAGCAGCATGTGCGCCAGGTCCTCCAGAGGCTCCTGGAGAACCGACTGTTCGTTAAAGCGGAAAAGTGTGAGTTCCACGTTCCGGAGGTCTCATTTCTTGGCTACGTCATTGCTGGTGGAGAACTCCGAATGGACCCCAGCAAGGTAACCGCGGTGGTGGAGTGGTCTCGCCCCACCGATCGGAAACAACTACAACGTTTCCTAGGGTTTGCTAATTTTTACCGGAGGTTCATTAGAAATTACAGTCAGGTCGCCGCCCCACTCTCGGCCCTGACGTCAACTACGTTGCCCTTTCGCTGGTCCGACACTGCCAACACCGCCTTTGAGGACCTTAAGCGACGCTTCACTTCAGCCCCCGTGCTGGCGCATCCTGACCTCACCCTGCAGTTCATCGTGGAGGTGGACGCCTCTGAAGTGGGCGTGGGAGCAGTCTTGTCCCAACGCCAGACCAGCGATGGCAAGGTGCACCCCTGTGCGTTTTTCTCCCGCAGGCTCTCCCCCGCTGAGCAAAACTATGGCATTGGTGACCGTGAATTGCTGGCTGTTAAGCTTGCCCTGGAGGAGTGGCGACACCTGCTGGAGGGAGCTCGCCAGCCATTCATAGTTCTGACAGACCACAAGAACTTAGAGTACCTCAAATCCGCCAAGAGACTCAATCCACGCCAAGCCAGGTGGGCCATGTTTTTTGAACGCTTTAATTTCTCATTTTCCTACATCCCAGGGTCACGCAATATCAAGCCTGATGCCCTGTCCCGCCAGTTCCTGCCCAGCAAAACTAAAGAACCGGCTCCTATACTCCCTTCCACCTGTTTTCTCCACTCAGTGGAGTGGGAGATAGAGGCAAAGGTCAAGGAGGCCCTTGATGAGCACCCTGACCCCCGAGAGGGACCTCAGACTACCTTGTTTGTTCCCGCCTCAGTCCGGCAACAGGTGCTAGAGTGGGCCCATTCGTCCCGCCTGTTCTGTCACCCGGGTATCCGCAGGACCCTGGCTGTATTGCGTCAGCGGTTCTGGTGGGCCACCATGTCGGAGGACACTCGGGCTTTTGTCACGGCTTGCCACGTCTGCGCCCGCAGCAAGACCTCCACCAAACCCAGCTCTGGTTTGCTTTGCCCTCTTCCCATCCCTAGCCGCCCGTGGTCTCATATCGCCCTGGACTTTGTCTCCGGTCTCCCCCCTTCCAAAGGTAACACCATAATACTCACTGTGGTTGACAGATTTTCCAAGGGGGCCCATTTCATCCCGCTTCAAAAACTCCCATCAGCAAAGGAGACCGGAGAGTTACTGGTTCAGCATGTTTTCCGCCTGCACGGCATTCCGGCTGAGATTGTGTCAGACAGGGGTCCACAATTCACCTCCCAGGTATGGAAGGCTTTCTGCGCAGCTCTGGATGTTGGGGTGAGTCTCTCCTCAGGTTACCATCCTCAAACCAACGGCCAGTGTGAACGCACAAACCAGCAGCTGGAAGCGGCCCTTCGCTGTGTCGCACAGTCATGTCCCAGCTCCTGGAGTGACCATCTTCCCTGGGTCGAATATGCCCATAACACCTTGCCGAATGCCTCCTCAGGCCTGTCCCCCTTCCTGTGCTCACTGGGCTATCAGCCCCCTTTGTTTCCTTCCCAAGAGCAGGACATTGCGGTACCCACAGTGCAAAGGCACATCAGCCGGTGCACCAACATCTGGAAAAGAACACGGGCTGCACTTATCCGCTCTTCTCAAAGTTCCCAGGCTCAGTCCAACCGCCGCCGTGCACCAGCACCTGTCTACTCTGTGGGTCAGAGGGTATGGCTCTCCTCAAAGCACCTGCCATTACGGGTTGACTCCAGGAAACTGGCTCCACGGTTCGTTGGCCCCTATGAAATAGAGAAGGTGGTGAATCCCTGCTCCGTCCGCCTCAAACTCCCAAAGTCTCTCCGTGTCCACCCCACCTTCCATGTTTCCCAGATCAAGCCAGTCTCGTCATGCCCCTTGTCCCCACCAGTTCCGACTCCCCCTCCTCCATTGTCAATTGACGGGCACCCAGCTTTCAAAGTGAGGCAGCTCTTGGACGTTCGCCGCCGTGGCCGTGGGTTGCAGTATTTGGTTGACTGGGAGGGCTATGGGCCTGAAGAACGGAGCTGGATCCCTGCCAGGCAGGTGTTGTGCAAGTCCCTGATACGAGATTTCCATCGTGCCAATCCCGGTCGCCTGTCTCGGACGCCTGGTGGCGCCCGTAAGGGGGGGGGTACTGTTAGGGTTCCTTGATTGCAGGCTGGAGACCAGACGGGGGGAAGCGGCGACAGGTGCCAGCCATTAACATCAGCTGCCTACAAAAGCCTGATCGTCGTTGCCACTCGTCGCCAGACCAACTCTTTCGGCATTCCCGATTCCTCGTGCCTGCTCCCTGACCTGTACCGTTGCCTGATATCACGTCTACGCCTGCCAGCGACCACACGACGTGCACGTGTGCTACAACGACTCTCGACGTGCCGCTGAAAATAAACCTTGTTAAATAATAACGGAATTCTCCCTTGTCTGCTTTGGGGTCCGATTCCCAGCGCTCCCTAACAATTGCAGGCTTGAGACAACAACGTTGGCACGTAACAATGTTCCCACCTGTACTAAAAAGCCTCTGATGGGAAGCTCGTAGCAGGAATGCATAGATACCTGCGTTTTAAATGGTCCCACATGTTCGACGGATTACTTCTTGTTGAGGCAACCATGGCGAGGCACTGTCAACAGGGCTGTTTTTTGTTCCTTATATTCTTGTCGATAGCCAAAATACTTCCAAAACTCCTTTTGGAGACAGTCTTCCCTATTCAACGTGCTGCTTGATTGCTTGCTTTCACTTTGAAAACGGCCCCTCCTCCCTCCGCTCTGCTGTTCGGCCCCTCCTCCCTCCACTCCGCTCTAGCAGGGGAGGGGGAGGAGCCGATGACTGCGAGCTGGAGAGAATGAGAGACTGTGCACTCTCTTTCTCGCTCCTTGCTCAAAACAAACGTTTGTGGATTTAAAAAAATGAAATGAAAAAACTATCGCACGTCCTTGCGATGGGACTATTGCGCATGCGCACATCGCGATGGCGATGTTTAAACGATATATCGTTCAGGCCTAATGGCAGTAATGACATAGAATTAAGCACATACAGAGAAATAGCTGGGGACATTAAACGTTCATATTACAAGTTTCACTGTTGGATTGTACTTTATGCTGAATGCTTTACCATCACAAATGCTATCAGAGAAATCAAGTCTGTCTGGATGCCACCAAGAGTCTACTTAATGTCGGGGGAAAGTTTGGCGAACCTCCCTTAAGCCACACACAGACAGATACAAAATAATGCAACATACTAATTGCTAGATTCAGTCCGTGCTCAGTCCACTCATTAAGTTCAGCCATTTCGACAAGGTTAGAGCCGCTATCCGACTCCATCACATTCATTTGTAGCGTTAACCGCTAGCGTTAGCCGCTCACGTTTGCCTGTGGCCTGGCTACCAGTAGAAAGCTCTGAAAGCACCCTCTCCGGAAATGGTGAGAATAAAGAGGACTGCGGGTGAAAGTCCATCTGGATGCCACCAAGAGTCTACTTAATGTCGGGTGAAAGTTTGGCAAACCTCCCTTAAGCCACACTCCATCACGTTTCTTGTAGCGTTAGCAACTCGTGTTAGCCTACCGGGCTTCTGTTTGTTTAGCTTCCTGATAACCACGTGACTCCATACATAAGCACACTGACTGCTTTCTTAAAGGGGAATGAACATAGCCGAACAACACAAAACGGGATGAAAAGACTATATTTTTCTTGTTTTATTAAATTATTGAATTTACTGACATCAAAATTATGTCGGTCATCGTGAAGAATTTCGGTAACGGTAAATTTTCGGTTTACCGCCCTGCTCTACAACACACTAGGGACATTTTACAATTAACACGACTTGAACCTACTACTGGACAACTGAAAGGCAAGAAGCAACAAACTATCTCTCTTCCCCTTTATCAGGAGTGCTGGGCAGGCAGGTGGTGTGTGGACCCAAGTGCAGGGAAAGGGAAGCGAGGCAAAAAGGTGGTGAAAAAGTAATTTAATTAAAACCGACAGAAAAACAAAGTACAAACCAAAACTGAGGTAATCCCAAAAACACAGTTCCAAACAAAACCCAGGGTATTGGCAAAAGACTGGTCTCAAAAACTTACTATGCAGAGGAACATGAGGGCTGTGACGTAGGAAGAGGCAAAGTTGACGCTGGCATGAACAAAGACATTGACATAGACTTTGACGTTGACAATGACGCAACAAGGAGTGACAAGAAATTGGGTGCTTATATACACACACCCGCAGACAAGGGGTAATGAGACAACGAGGAACAGCTGGGTAACACAGTAGGATTCAGATTGCAGGGTACACTAGGAGAAGGCACAACAGGTGAAATCAATGGGCAATCACAGAGACAAGTCACTCTAGGAGAAAACCAACACAAAACCTAACACCCTTTTGCTCTAAAAAAAACTTGCGCACAGAAGAGGATCCAAATCGTGACCGCCCGGTTCTTGCCTGTCTCATACACAAATTTATTTTCGAGTCTTTTGAACAGGAGTAAATCTCTCGCTCAGTAACTTCCACTGCAGCCATCCTAACATTGTGCGTCCCCTAAAGCGTCCGGGCGGCAGTCGTGTTTTGAATTTCATTCCGCCAGCAGCGAATGTCATTAAGTTATTTGGAAAAATCATAGTTTTTGAGCATTTATGAATCGTAATCAAATCGTCACGTGTCGAATCTTGATGAATCTAATCATCGATGTATTGGCACACCGCTACCAGTGATGCGTGCTTAACTGTCACTGTACCTGTAACTCTTTCATGCCGGAATTATTAATAGCGAATAAATGCTCCTCCAAGTCTAAATGGATTGGACGTCTCGCACTGTCAATGGCAATAAAACATGAGCATTCATAGCCAATCCATTTTAACTGAATTGGATTTCTCGTTACAATGGAAGGAATAGAGGCAATTAAGACACTCATTGGTTTACACAAATGTCGTAATAATGCGTATAATAATACGTAATGTAGCTGTAATTATTTAAAGAAATGCTGCGCTGAAATATCCTCAGTCTGTGAGGAAGACAAAAGTTTTTGACAAATTGTCCACGACAGTGCAAATCCGCTCCGCTTAATTAATTGTATTGTAGAGTATCGTAGATTTATTTCCTGACCCATGTAATTGTTGTATTACTATATCTTGAGATAAATGTCATCGTGATGCTTGCCTCTCACATCGTATTGTATAAAGAGGTCCCCAGAGGTTCCCGCCAGTAATTCTGATAATGCATACATGGATATAGAAAGTTAAAGGTCAATATCCTCATTAAAACAAAAGCTTATAACTGGAAAACCAATTGAGTTACAGGCTAAAACTTCTAGATTTTCATATGACATCACAAAGCACAAATATTATACAAATCAGGAAAATTGAAGAGGTATAACATGGGAAGGTGTATGAATTGACATGAAATGACACTCGGAATTCCTAGTTCAAATGGATTAGACGGCTATTGGTCATCACTGGCAGGGAAAGAGTTAAAGGATAGGCTGAAGTGAACGCTACGAAAACAGCGGCTCAGCAAATAAAGGCCATCCTACAGGTAAACAAATCAGTAAATGGATTTAGCCAGGAGGGCTGCATTCTCTGTTGGTTGTAAAGCGGCCCGTTTTAATTTAAACACTAGTTTGCTGCTTGGACTTCTTTGCTGTTTGTAGTCTAGTGTCAAACTATTTTACATGTTTCACATGTCTTTTAGAGCATGTGCAGCTGCATTTGGAAGTCTACTGTACTGTGAATCCATAAAAGCGGGGGTTGCCCCCCCCCCCTTATCTTGTCAAACTTGCCCACCAGGTCATGTGTTTGCTTGACAGTTTTGCCTCAAGGCAAAGGAGGGTGCATTCATCTAGCCCTATCAAAGAATACTGACATGTCTGTTGAGACTTTGGCACTCCAAGCCTATAGGTGGTGATAATGTGCAGTATAAATTTAGCGCTAAAAGTTTATTAACGCTCTCATCTCCTGTTGGTCCACAGTGTTGTTGCATGAGGAGGTGGCCCATCTTCAGGAGGAGGTGCACCTTTTGCGGCAAATGAAGGATATGCTGGGCAAAGACCTGCATGAGGACTCGCAAGGGGGGGGCAGCGCGGGTCTGCTCTCCGCAGCCGATCTCCACGTACAGCTGGTCGACAAGGAGCAGGAGCTGGACCGTGCCAAGGAGGCCTTACAAGGTCAGACCAAGTATTGCCAGTTGAGCTTTCAATTTCTTCTGTGCAAGATGATGATTATCAAGAGTAATTGGCAACAGGAGTGATAGCAGTATGTTCTTATCCATAAAAAAAAAAAAAAAAAGATACACTCTTTTGTCACCAGGAAAAGAAAGTTAAATTTGACATTTTTCCTTTCTTCGGCAATCCACTGGTAAAAGAGGTCAATTTAATCCAAATTCAGCATTTTTTCCCTTAAAAGCTCTCATGCGGACTGAAAAATGGTGCTTATTTCATATCTAAAATTGCGCAACTGTGCTATCTGTTGGCAGTAAATTGTTTTCAAGATTGAAATTCTTTTGACCTTGGAGGGCTTGCCATTAACGATCATGTCTCAGTGCCATTGACGGGAATAGATGTCTAATCCAATATTTAAGAAATGATTACCGCCAGCCCATTCCAATCAAAATGAATTGGACGTCTACCACCGTTATGGCAGCCAATGAGTTAATCATCCTTTTTCTGGAATTTAAAAAACAATAATTTTGCAGCCAAACTTCCCACTTATTAGGACAGAAGACATCTTAATCATGTGCAGTCCAGAGGAAAGATTCTTATTGAAAAAAAATAAATAAATAAAAAACACTTAACTGAATTTTTCTGAGGTAAATTAGTGGAGAAAAAACGTACATAAATAAAAGCCACTATTTTTTGGAAGTGGCCACCCGACATGGTTCCAGATTTATTTTCAATACTGGTACAGTGATCCCTTGCGATATTGCGCTTCAAACTTTGCGCCCTTAGTCCGTCGCAGATTTCAATTTAAAAATATAAATAAATTCATTTTTTTAATCAAAAGTGACAAGATATATGCATGTATACATGTACAAATCATTGTTTTCTTTTACATAAGTGTTTTCCGAAATTTCCAGGTTCGTGGTGAGTCGGCAACCAGCACACGTTTGCTCAGTAGACGATGTTTATTGATTAGAAAATGCAGAATCAATTAGATTTATTGATTATAATCCCACAAGAGCAAGCAAACAAGTATCAAAAACAAGCATAACAAATGGCAACGATGACGCTAGATTTGAGTTTCTCAATCCCAGAATCCCCGCGCTACTGTTACAGCACAACTAGGTGTTCCTTGGCAATGAAAATCGCTTACCGTGACAAATGAGCGGGAGCCAACGCTCCGGTCAGGCAGCGAAGGAACAAAGCCAGGCGATCCGTACGTGACCCGCTGGCGGACTTCCGCAATTTCTTAAACATCACTATTCTGTTACGGCTCACCTAGTATTACTCAAGTCAATTTATCAAACAACACAATTCCAGTATTACTGTACTTAATTCAATTTATCAAACAATACAAATCCCAATCAGTTTATCAAGTAATACGACAAGTCTGTGACGCCACTGTTTTCCGAAATTTCCAGGTTCGCGGTGAGTCAGCAACCAGTACACTTTTGCTCAATAAACGATGTTTATTGATTAGAAAATGCAGAATAAATGAGATTTATTGATTATAATCCCACAAGGGCAAGCAAACAAGTATCAAAAACAAGCATAACAAATGGCAACGATGACGCTAGATTTGAGTTTGTCAATCCCAGAATCCCTGCGCTACCGTTACGGCACAACCCGGTGTTTCTTGGCAATGAAAATCGCTTACCGTGACAAATGAGCGGGAGCTAACGCTCCGGGTAGGCGACGAAGAAAGTCCACCAGCCGGTCACGTACGGATCGCCTGGCTTTGTTCCTTCGCTGCCTGACCGGAGCGTTGGCTCCCGCTCCTTTGTCACGGTAAGCGATTTTCATTACTAAGGGACACCTGGTTGTGCTGTGACGTAGCGTGGGGATTCTGGGATTGACACACTCAAATCTAGCGTCATCGTTACCCTTTTTATGCTTGTTTTTTATGCTTGTTGCTTGATCTTGTGGGATTGTAATCAATAAATCTCATTTATTCTGCATTTTCTAATCAATAAACATTGTCTATTTTGCAAAAGTGTGCCTATTACTGTTTCACCGCGAACCTGGAAATTTCGGAAAACAATAAGTATATGTCATTTATATCATAATTATTACATTTGCAATGCCAAAACCATTTATTAATATTAATTAATTAATTAATATATATATATATATATTTTTTTTTTTTAAATATACTTTGGGGCAAAACAGGGAAAAACATGTCTTAAATGTATCGCTTTCCAATGATGTTAAATCTGAATAAATACATTGAACAAACCCACAAAAACATTTTTTTAAATGTAAATAAGCTCCGCCTCTACTTTGCGGATTTTCGATTTTTGCGGTCCCCACTAACCAATAATGCAAGCAATAATGAGTACAAATGTGAATATATACAAAGTGGGGCTATTTTCTAGTTAGCTCCCACTGTGTTAGTGTATTTGAAAATATTGCGGAAATTGGTCTGTGCTATATTTAGCACTTTTTAAAAATCATTTTTATTATGCAAAGATATATAGTGACTAACACAAGTAAAAGGTGAGAATTTTTTTTTTCTTTTAATCGTTGCTGTCTTACAAAGGCCTTGCTTTGAAAGGTGAATGCAATCCGGACGCAGCAGGTATGATGCAGCAATTACCCCGCATTGTTTTCCAGGATGCATTATGCAACACAGCAGCTGCAAGCCGCTTTTAGCAGAATTTCGATTTAGTTAGGCAACATTGTTTATGTCACACTCAAAGATGAGCCGTCAGATGCGTTGTGTAACAATCACTAAACAGGTTTGGAATGCCGAGTGTGAAATATGAAAGAGATGCGAGCACTGACAGCAGGAATTCCAGCAGGCGGGCGTGACTTTGTGACACGTGCGTTGAAGTATGTTTCTTTCTAAGAGGAGAGTGCAAGGGGAAATAGTTTCATGTCCGAATGCTCTTTTATTGCTGGATGTCAGGCTCTTGGTTGCCACGCCAGCAGCTTGTTTACAGTGCCTCCGTGTGGCTCTCAGTTGAAATTGCTATAGCTCTAGTATAGAAACTGAAATAGCAGCAGAATTACACCCTGCACTGGTTGCCAAAAAAATTGCATTGCACATATACACTCACCAGCAACTTTATTAGGTACTCCATGCTAGTAACGGGTTGGACCCCCTTTTGCCTTCAGAACTGCCTCAATTCTTCGCGGCATAGATTCAACAAGGTGCTGGAAGAATTCCCCAGAGAGTTTGGTCCATATTGACATGATGGCATCACACAGTTGGTGCAGATTTGTCGGCTGCACATCAATGATGCGAATCTCCCATTGCACCACATCCCAAAGATGCTCTATTGCACAGGTGTCAAACCGATTCCAGAAAGGGCCAAGTGGGTGCAGGTTTGCTTTCCAACCAATGAAAAGGAAACCTTTTCACCAATCAGCTCTTTTACATGTGTAATCGCTTATACTTTGTCAGGTGCTGCTTGTTTCAGTAGGAAGTTCATTGGTTAAACTCTCTGCACGGTATCGGTTGGAACAAAATCCAGCACCCACTTGGCCCTTTCTGGAATCGGTTTGACACCTGCGCATTGGACTGAGATCTGGTGACTGTGGAGGCCATTTGAGTACAGTGAATTTATTGTCATGTTCAAGAAACCAGTCTGAGATGATTCCAGCTTTATGACATGGCGCATTATCCTGCTGAAAGTAGCTATCAGAAGTTGGGTACATTGTGGTCATAAAGGGATGGACATGGTCAACAACAATACTCAGGTAGGCTGTGGCGTTCCAACGACGCTCAATCGGTACCAAGGGGCCCAAAAAGTGGCAAGAAAATATTCCCCACACCATTACACCACCACCACCAGCCTGAACCGTTGATACAAGGCAGGATGGATCCATGCTTTCATGTTGTTGACGCCAAATTCTGACCCTACCATCCGAATGTCGCAGCAGAAATCGAGACTCATCAGACCAGGCAACATTTTTCCAATCTTCTATTTTCCAATTTCGATGAGCTTGTGCAAATTGTAGCCTCAGTTTCCTGTTCTTAGCTGAAAGGAGTGGCACCCGGCGTGGTCTTCTGCTGCTGTAGCCCATCTGCCTCAAAGTTCGACGTACTGTGCGTTCAGAGATGCTCTTCTGCCTACCTTGGTTGTAACGGGTGGTTATTTGAGTCACTGTTGCCTTTCTATCAGCTCCAACTAGTCTGGCCATTCTCCTCTGACCTCTGGCATCAACAAGGCATTTCCGCCCACAGAACTGCCGCTCACTGGATATTTTTTCTTTTTCGGACCATTCTCTGTAAACCCTAGAGATGGTTGTGCGTGAAAATCCCAGTAGATCAGCAGTTTCTGAAATACTCAGACCAGCCCTTCTGGCACCAACAACCATGCCACGTTCAAAGTCACTCAAATCATCTTTCTTCCCCATACTGATGCTCGGTTTGAACTGCAGGAGATTGTCTTAAACCATGTCTACATGCCTAAATGCACCGAGTTGCTGCCATGTGATTGGCTGATTAGAAATTAAGTGTTAACGAGCAGTTGGACAGGTGTACCTAATAAAGTGGCCGGTGAGTGTAGACACTCACATTCACACCAGGGATTCGAACCTAAAACCTTAAGACTGTAAGGCAGATGTATTGTTAACCCTTCATGGGGCACTCATTTAATTCACTGGCTGCCATCGACGGCTCTATAAGCCCAATCCATTTTGACTTGGAGAGTAGGAATGATCGCTGCCAACCCTCCCAGTCAAAATGGATTGGCTATCGATGAAACTGAAACATAAGAATTCACAACCTGTCCTCCCAATTCAAATGTATTGGATGGCTATTGTTGTCATGTGTAGGCATTGAATTAAATACAGTGGTAATTCAACATACGATTGCTTCGACACGCGATCTTTTCGATATCCGACGTAAAATTTAACTCGCGATTTCTACATCCGACGACATGCTGTAAATACGACGATTTATGACAGCGCCACAGTTTCTTTGTTTTGCCGGAAGACGGACGCATGGTGGATTTTCTTATGAGAAATCAACACTGGTTCCAAGAAGTTTAGAGCATGTGGTGAAAAAAGGAAAAGGTTACGCTTACCATTGAAATGAAGATGGAAAAGATTGAAAAATATGAGCATGGGGTTCGCATCTTTGAACTGCCTCGACAATACGGCCGTAGAATGTCAATCTCAACAGTCATCCTCCGACCTCCGGTCCTCCTCTTACCTCCGTTCGCCAGTCTTTATAAGTTAAGGTGACAATTATTATTGTGATAACATCGCCAAAGAAATCTCCAGCTTCATCAGGTTTCTAATCATTTATTCCATCAACTTGTCCAACACAACACGCCTGCTTTCCACTGCACTTGACAACAGCAACAAAACATTAAAAGAGAAAGTAAAATGGAACCGCACTCCATCTCACCGTCACGTCAGCCACGCGGTGTGTTCAGGTATAGTAAAAAGCGTCCGCCCCTTTAGAACCAAATTTGTTACATTATTACAGGAATTATTGTTATTATAATATTATTCCTATTTTAATCTATAATTTATATGTTTTGCGATGTGTAATAGTACCAGGAGTATTTATTAAGGATTTAGTGTAGGTTTTCGGGCGGTGGAACAAATTAATGGAATTATAATGTACTGTATTCCAATCGGAAAATCCTGCTTGACATACGACCATTTCAATTTACAATGTCATATTTCATTTTGACTCACTGGACAAGCGACTAGTTTGTCTATATGTGCCCTGCTGTTAACTGGTCACCAGTACAGAGTGTTGCAAGCTTCTCTCGCCAATTGTCAGCTGGGATCAGCTCCAGCTCAACTCCACGAACACCCTACTGGGGACCGAGGCTATGCAAAATGGATAGATGGATAAATGTACTCGAATGTAGCAGTGTGCTACTCTGATAATTATATTATGGCCTATAGGTACTCTAAATGTTTGCATTTGCTCATTTTTTAATCAAATATATGGATTGAGAAAGCCTTTTAACATTACCTTAATCACTGCCAACCTCATTTCAGCAGAGTCCATTATAGGTAATGTGATTCAATTTGAGAGCTGTAGCAAAAATACTCACCTTGGATTGAGACATACAGTTATTAACTGAATAAAGTGTATTATTTTGCTATCACAAAATGACTATTAACTCCGATTATGTTGCGTTGCAGCCATGAAAGCAGATCGTAAGCGTCTAAAAGGCGAGAAGGGCGACTTAGTGAGCCAGATGCAGCAGCTCTACACGACACTGGAGAGCCGAGAGGACCAGCTACGAGAATTCATACGCAACTATGACCAGCACCGAAAGGTAAAGCCGTTTTTATAATGTCCTGCATCGAAAGGTTAAGCCGTTTTTATAATGTCCTGTTCAAAAGATGAATTCTCGGTTGATCTTCAAGTGAAATTACATCTTGTAGGAGAGCGAGGATGCGGTGAAAGTGCTGGCCAAGGAGAAGGACGTGCTGGAGAGGGAGAAGTGGGACTTGAGGCGGCAGACCAAAGAGGCCACCGAGCAGGCGAACATCTTGCGTTCTCAGCTGGATATGAAAGAGAACAGGATCAAGGAGCTAGAGGCCGAGCTCACCATGGTCAGTCAACAACAGATATTTTGTTCTTGTTTCCGACTGTCAAAAACTCTATCTTGGCTTGTATTTGTCTGTAAATAGGTAATTTTGACTGACTCTGCCAAAAAAGTATGTGTTTCACGTGAAAACGATTAATTCAACAAAAGAAAAGGGAGCTGTTCCTAGTATTTTGCCTGGGTGTGTTGCTATACTGTATGAGTTGTTTGCCCTTTTTCTACTGCTTGCCGATTCTGTTCTGTGTCACAAGTGAGCTGGGAACTATCACATAGAATTAGGACAACAGACAGACACTCAAATCACATTTTTCATGTATTTATTTATTTTATATCATAAATTATTTTCAAAATGTGCCTGTTTTTTTTTTTCCTAGATTTTTTTCCCCATCCAATTTCTAATCCTTGTGCTGGAGAGGGTTGGCTTAGTTCAGGATGTCATGGTTATATTTTATTTTTTTATTTGGGGGGGGGGGGGGGGCTTTAACCCTTTGAGAGACAGGGGGCAAATAAAAAATGATCACTAGCTTAACTCATCAGCAGTCAGCCCAGGTCACAGATTATGTGTTTTGGTAGTTAGTTCACGAGGGAAATTGACATCAAAAACATCTATTGACAGCAATAGACATCCAATCCATACCAACTCGGAGGGGCTGGAAGCGATCATTCAGATGTTTGCCATCTTTTGGTGCAAAGTAGTAACTACAGTAGATTAGGCACCACATTTGCAGCTCTGGCTCATTAAATGTCAGCAATGTTGCTTGTCGCAATTTTGCACCTTTGGCGCTTAAGGGGTTTAGGTATGTGAGGTGACATGAGATTAATAAAACAGAAAAATAAATAAATCCAAAAATTTCCCAGAGCAAAATACACATTGACCACACTTATTTGAAGTTTATCTTTTTTTTTAGTTTGAAGTTTTTTTTGTTTGTTTGGGTTTTTTTTGTAATTATTGTATGTAGAATCATTTACAGTGTACCACAAAAGTGAGTACACCCCTCGCATTTCTGCAGATATTTAAGTATATCTTTTCATGGGACAACAATGACAATATGACACTTTGACACAATGAAAAGTAGTCTGTGTGCAGCTTATATAACAGAGTTCATTTATTTTCCCCTCAGAATAACTCAAAATATAGCCATTAATATCTAAACCCCTGGCAACAAAAGTGAGCACACCCCTTAGTGAAAGTTGTCAATATTAACATACAACATGTCAATCATTTACAGTGTACCACAAAAGTGAGTACACCCCTCGCATTTCTGCAGATATTTAAGTATATCTTTTCATGGGACAACACTGACAAAAGGACACTTTGACACAATGAAAAGCAGTCAGTGTGCAGCTTATATAATAGAGTTAATTTATTTCCCCTCAAAATAACTCAAAATATAGCCATTTATATCGAAACCCCTGGCAACAAAAGTGAGTACACCCCTTAGTGAAAGTTGTCAATATTAACATACAACATGTCAACTGTCAATATTTTGTGTGGCCACCACTATTATCCAGAACTGCCTTTACTCTCCTGGGCATGGAGTTGACCAGAGCTTCACAGGTTGCCACTGGAATGCTCTTCCACTCCTCCATGACGCATTGCGGAGCTGCCGGATATTCTAGACTTTGTGCACCTCCACCTTCCGCTTCAGGATCCCCAAAAGATGTTCTAATGGGTTCAAGTCTAGAGACATATTTGGTCAGTCCATCACCTTTACCCTCAGACTCTTCAGTAAAGCAGTGGTCATCTTGAAGGTGTGTTTGGGGTCATTGTCATGACAGGAACACTGCCCTGCGACCCAGTTTCTGGAGGGAGGGGATCATGCTCTGCTGCAGTATTTCACAGTACATGTTGGAGTTCATGTTTCCCTCAATAGAATGTAGCTCTCCAACACCTGCAGCACCCATGCAGGCCCAGACCATGACATTCCCACCACCATGCTTGACTGTAGGCATGACACACTCATCTTTGTACACCTCACCTGGTCGCCGCCACACATCCTTGAGACCATCGGAACCAAGCAAATTATTCTTCGTCTCATCAGACCATAGGACATGGTTCCAGTAATCCATGTGCTTTGTTGACATGTTTTCAGCAAACTGTTTGCGAGCTTTCTTGTGTACCGTCTTCAGAAGAGGCTTCCTCCTGGGGTGACAGCCATGCACCCCATTTTGATGTGTGGTGTATGGTCTGAGCACTAACAGGCTGACCCCCACCTCTTCAATGTCTGCAGCAATGCAGACAGCACTCCTGCGACGATCTTTCAAAGAAAGCATTTGGATGTGACGCTCAGCACGTGGGCTCAGCTTCTTTCGGTGACCAACCCGAGGCCTGTTCTGAGTGGATGCTGCTCTTTTAAAACGCTCGATGATCTTAGCCACTGTGCTGCAGCTCAATTTCAGGGGGTTGGCAATCTTCTTGTAGCCTTGGCCATCGTCATGTAGCGCAACAATACGTCTTTGAAGATCCTCAGAGAGTTCTTTGCCATGTGGTGACATGTAGGAGCATTCAGTGACCAATATGAGAGTGTGAGAGCTGAACTACAAATTTGAACACACCTGCTCCCTGTGCACACCTGGACCTAGTAACACTAACGAGTCACATGACATTTTGGAGGGAAAATGACAAGCAGTACTCAATTTGGACATTTAGGGAAGTAGTTTCTAAGTGGTGTACTCACTTTTGTTGCCAGGGTTTAGATATTAATGGCTATATTTTGAGTTATTTTGAGGGGAAAATAAATTAACTCTATTATATAAGCTGCACACAGACAACTTTTCATTGTGCCAACGTGTCATTTTGTCAGTGTTGTCCCATAAAAAAAGATATACGTAAATATCTGCAGAAATGCGAGGGGTGTACTTACTTTTGTGATATACTATATATTTTAAAGATACACGATAATATCGGTCACCGATAATTATCGGGCGATAATGGCAATTATGACGTCACACAGATAATCCAGATAATAAAAAAATTCAACCGATAATGCAATCCGATAATTATATACTAGATTTTGCCTCCAAATGTGCTCAACCGAAGAATTCAGCACGCCGCCTCTTCAACCCCTCCCCTTTCTGAAGCCCCTGAGGGAGGAGGGGTTGAGGAGGCGGAGTTACAAGACAAGAAGTAGTTGAATATTATGGCGGCTGTTACTAAAAAAACGACGCTCTCGCCATCTGCGAAACATGTACCGTACAAGTTCCACGAGGCAGAAAGAACGCGTCCTCATTCAAAACCACTAACCCAGCAGCCATTTAAAACTGCATCACAAAGAATTTTGGAACATATACGAGGGTGCTGCTAGCAGGAATGCTAAAGCTATTGTAAACACTAAGCTAAACTACAGGGCTTGTGACGATACAGAGTCGGGCTGTTTGGGAATGCAGCCCAAGGCGGGTGGTAAATTCCGACGGAGCCCGCCGCTTTGGCCAGTCCGGCAGGCCGCCGCCGCCTCGCCATAGGCGGGGCGGGCCGAGCCCGGTTCCCCGGCCTCTGGACCTCCGGCGAACACCCCGGTTTCTCGAGCGTTCCCCCACGGCGCGCGAGCAGAGCCAGGACCCGAATACGCTGGGGCGGGCGGGCGGATTATCCGGTACGAATGTAGCTGCCGCCGAGACGAGACACAGTTTTTTTTTTTTACCTTAATGACACGAGAACCAAAGCCCTGGATAAAAGAAATAATGCAGTTTATACGACCACCATTCTTCATGAAAAAGTGATGTCCGGTAAGCAAGCTTATCATGACGGCACAGTGGTTATAAGATAGTTTAAACATGGAGAAAACGAAGTCAGCCAGTCAATAATGCATTCAGAATGTGAAATGACGAGCGGTCAGATGACTTTGTAACGCTGCCTTTATTTTCGGCTTAATAAAACTCAGGCACAAAACAACACGCACACGGATGCGAGCGCCAACTCGGTCCAAATAGTACTGCCGTGTAGCAGTTTAGCTGCTGTAACGCAAATGTCGTGAAAGCCGCAAATGTAAACAAAGCTCTGCAGAATGGGTACATGACATCTCGCTCTTTTGAGGTAATCATTTTCACAGTGTGCAACAAAGCATATAACATTAGCAATCACTTTTCAAATTATTTAACTTATTTCTTTGCTCAATTACAGTCACAGTAGATAATCAAATTCTTAAATCAATATTCTGTAGCCACAAATATTATTCAAAATCTTTCCTTCTCAAGTTTTTTTTTCTTTTTTTAGGATTAAGTATAATAATGTATTGCTTAAAACAAGCCTGTTAAGATTATTTTCAGCTAGCTATTTTTCTTCCAAGAAATCTGAGAGAAATACACTTGAAGCGATGGCAGATAATTTCACTTATTGCCAATAGATTTACACTTAAAACTGACTAGTTTTAAGGAGGTGTGTTTTGCAGCGGATTAATGTTATATATGTTAGGAATGGCTTAATTTTAAACGCATTTTTGTGCAACTTAGGTATTTACTCTGTAAGTAATTGTTGCCAAAGGTTTACCATTACACAATGTCAGACAATCTGTCATTATTTAGATGTTTGAATTGACGACTTGTTCATACATTGTGTTGAAAAAAAGAGCAACAAATTATATTTTTGCACAGTAATATTTTCTTTTGTGTATACTTTAAAATTTTACATAAATCTTTTAATAGAATTATCGGCTTGACATTATCGGTTATCGGTTGGAATGAGGAGGAAATTATCGGTTATCGGTATCGGTTGAAAAATGCATTATCGTGCATCACTAATATATTTTCTTATTACATGTGGCGGGCGACACGGGTTCAGCACGTCCGAGTCACAGTTTTGACATTCTGAGAGAATTTTATTCATGCTTAAAACACAACCATTATACATCATATTTTGTATGCTTTTGTTATGCTTGCATGAGAATATTGTAGCATAGAGCATCATTGTTATATTAACCTGTTTGAGTGTGCCTTCCCATAGCTTTGACTATTGTAGACTGTATCACAATATGCCCAAATATGGACTGTTATGTTCCTGTGTTTTCCAATATGCCCTGAATGAATACAATGGGCGACTGTGGCTTATCAGACTGAGCTCATCATCGTTCTTGTCAGAGCCGGTGTTCAAGGTCATAACTTGAGGTGTTTTTTCCCCTACTAGAGATGTTTTTCTATAACTTGAGATGTTTTTACCAGGATATGCTATAGTAAGTTTCGGGTTTTTTTCTATGATGTCAACCCATAAATAGAGGCTTGCCCTACATTTCTCTTTTGTCCACATGCGGAGAGGACGCTTTGTGCGTGGCTCCGCATCTGTACCCGAGAGCTCTTGTTCATAAAGCCTTCGAAGCACAGCAATCCATGGTTGGGGTCTGATTCATTTCTCATCGAGCTACCGAGTTGACACTTGTCTTGGAGTACAAAATTGAATTTCCCTGACAGACATCAAGGGTTCAATCCCCGACCTTGGTGTGTGGAGTTTTCATGCTCTCCCCGTGCCTGTGTGGAGTTTCTCCGGGTACTCCGGTTTCCTCCCAGATCCCCAAAACATCCATGGTATGCTGATGGAAAACTCTAAATTGTCCCTAGGCTATGCATTTGTGAATATGAATGGTTGTTCATCTTCGTGTACACTGCGATGGCTGGCACCCGAGTCAGGGTGTACCCCGCCAATTGCCCATTGTTAGCTTGGATAGGCTCCAGCACCCGGTGAGGATATGCGGCTTGGAAAATGAATAAATATTATTTGTCGCTTTTTTTTGTGTGTGTGCATTTTTTTCCCCAATTCTTTTTAATGTATCTCATTAATATATTTTTTTTCAAAATGAATTATTTCATTGTATTTATCAAAGATTTTTTATTGCCCATCACAAAATATGTGTGGGGAACTCTAATACTAAAATTGATTATCAAATGGGGGCTGTAAAACATTGCCCCGTGGGCTGCAATTGGCCCCTTGGCCACAGGTTTGAGACCACTGTCCGACATTAATGTAATCAAGAAGAAAAAAAATTATCATTCGGGTTAAAAGGGTTAATGTTTTTCCATAAATTAACATAATTTAGCTTTTTCATTACATCACGGTTTTAAATTTTTTTACTGTATAATTATTTTCATTCCATGCCCTATGCAGAGGTTGCGTCTATAGGCTAGCAAATTTTTAAAATACTGACACCGCATTTGTTTCTGCGAGCAGGCCAAGCAATCTCTGGCCACGCTGACCAAAGACGTCCCCAAGCGGCACTCGTTAGCTTCCAGTGTCAACGCTGGCGGCGGCGGCGAGCCGGTGGTGAACGGCAGTCAAGAGTGGGTGATGCAGGTCGACCTGCCGCTGACCGCCGCCATCCGGCAAAGCCAGCAGACCCTCTACCACGGTGGACACAATGCCGACAGACAAGGTAACACCCGCATACTCCCCAGACACTTCATTAGGTACACCCAAACTCACACTCTGTACTTAATTAGAAGTACAGATGTAAAACAGCGTGTACGTAATGAAATGGTCTTTGGATGCTGTCTTGGTGTTCCTACTAACTGCTTTCCTTGAGGTTTCGTAAACTAACAATGGGTTTATGTCAATTCTGGGACCACGTGTATGTATGTGTGTGTGTGTGTGTGTTTGCGTATGTGCGTGGCATCCGCCCCCCCAGCTGTGGTCAGGATCAGCCCCTGCCACTCGCGCCAGCCGTCCGTCATCTCTGACGCCTCGGCGGCCGACGGGGATCGCTCGTCCACGCCCAGCGACATCAACTCCCCCCGCCACCGGACGCATTCTCTCTGCAACGTAAGAGCTGTCCGCCACTTGTGTGTGCGTGTGGGTGTATGTTCTGTGGTTGCTAGCATGGCTTCTTTGTGTTGGTGGTTGTTGAAGATTTTTACATTGTAAATTCAGGTTCTGTTGCACATCTAATCAAGTACCTTCTCAGAAAGTCATCAGCCAACCTCTAGGGGAAGATGCCTGAATAAATAACAAACAAGTAATGGCAAGAGAATGAAGTACTCCAAAAATTGACACTGAGGAGTATCACATGAAGTTGAAAAATGTGATATGAAAAGATATTTATTAATGTAACTTGTTGTGAATTTTTAATTCTTTAAGGATATATTATCTTTTATTTTTAACTGACAATCCATTGATTTATAAATTTCATTTTACACTGAAAACGGTTTACATATTGTTTGTGAAAAAATAGTGCACAAAAAATACTGACGTTTTCCCAATAATAGCGAATAATAATTACAGTATTAATCAAACTTATCCCGATTCATAACTGCAGTTACTACAGTGCACAAAAATAATTCAATACAATCAGGATTATTCAGCGTGATTGCATTATTAATTAAAAAGCACAGCTCACCCTCAGTTGCAGTGGTCAGGAAGTGTCAAGCATTTCCAAATGCTTTTCAAAAGAAAAAAAACACAATGGAATAACAACGCTAGATGCACTTTGATATATAATGTGACCATCTTTGCCATTGGCTTTTTACAATTTTACACAAAATTATTATTTTTCCCAATTTATATTTATAATTCTTTTATTTATTTATTTTTTGCTATGTGTAATTGCTATTATTAAATACTGCAAGTACAATTACTAAGGAATTAGCGTAGGTTTTTGGGCTGTGGAACGAATTAATTTAATTATAATGTATTCTTATGGGAAAATCCCGCTCGACATACGACCATTTTGACTTAAAAACCAGGTCCTGGAATGAATGCATATATACATATATTAGGGGTGTAACGGTACACAAAAATCTCGGTTCGGTACGTACCTCTGTTTTGAGGTCACGGTTCGGTTCATTTTCGGTACAGTAAGAAAACAAAATGCAAAATATAAATGTGCCAGTTGTTTATCACACACTTTTGTGCTTTCAACAATAGGAACATTAGCCTATACAAAGCTAGAATTCTGCTCAAAAATAGAAAATACAATATTCTAAAATGTAGATATTTTGAAAAACAAAAATAAAAATAACTTTGGCTAAGATTTTTTCTTCAAAATAAATATCTGATGTGCAAAATTGAACAGTTGCAACACTGAAGTGAAGAGTTGTTCCATCTATATTCTTTTTTAATTTGAATTCCCCATCCATGTTAATATTTAACTGTTACCCACGCTGCTCACTGCACTTGTGAGTGGTGCGACGGCCCTGGCCGTTTAATTGTTATCTTTTTTGAGACTGTCAGTCATCTGATCGCCCCGTCCGCCAGCTGGCTGCCTCCCCTCCCAACATGGCGTACTCTAGCGCCGGACGTCGGACGGGCACACGACGTCACCGCCACTGACGGGTCACCCGAACTAGCCGCTGTCTGACATGTATCTATTATGCAGCGCTTTGTTTACATTTGCGGCAATAACGACACTTGCTTTACGGCAGCTAATCCGATACACGGTAATACGGCTCTGGGTAATACTATTAGGCCATTGTTTGAGCTTGCATACCCGCATGTGTGTTGTATTGTGCCTGAGTCTTGTTAACCAAATAAAGGCAGCGTTAACAAAAGTCATCTGACCGCTCGTCATTTTACAGTCAACACTCAGAGTTCGCAACTTCGCATTTGACAGCATACGTGCCGCGTACCTCCTCGCCAGCTGTTTGCTCGCCATTCATTCACCTGTGCATTTGATCGCTATTTTGTTACACTCCCGCTTTTTCAGTGAGGTATTTTGTGTTCATTCGTTATTGGATCGTTTTTGTTCACCACTGTAAATAAGAGCACCGCAGCAGTAAAGGTAAACTGCCGTTTTCGTTCAACCCGTTTTGTTTAGTGGAGAAGCCACGGTAGTGGCTGTATTGTTTTTTCTTTTTTACGATCAGGGTTTACTTAGCGGGTGGGGTTCAAGTGTAGTTTCATTTTGTTTGTTGTTTTGGCCTGGGCTTACGCTGAAGCCAGCTTCTTCCGCATTTTGTTCGACTTGTATGAATAAATTTGTGTCCACTTGCAACTTGTGTGCGTGGCTCGTTTTATGTTACACCCTTAGCAGCCGTCCGTGGGACGTAACAGTGGGATTATGGGAAGCATGAGCGGGCATTCCGTGCTTGCGTTAAATGCGTCAAATATTTTAACGTGATTAATTTGAAAAATTAATTACCGCCCGTTAACGCGCTAAAGTTGACAGCACACCGAACCGAGGACCACGTACCGAAACGGTTCAATACAAATACATGTACCGTTACACCCTTAATATATATTAAGGGTCTTACATTTTAATCATGGATGCATTTCCACCCATACAGACATAATCTTAAAAAAAATCCAGAAACCACATTGTATGTTGTATGTTTTTAAATAATTTATTTGTAATTTACTGGGGTTCATAAGTACTGTAATTGTACCCCTGAGAATCAGCAATAATTGTGACAATTAAAGAGTTGTCAGTCTACCTTTAAAAAAGTCCACCTTCACCCAATGAGTGACCAACCAGTTTGAGCTCATTACTGTCACCTGTGCACCCCACAGTCAGTCATAATCCAACTGCTACCATGGGCAAGACCAGAGAGTTTTAAAAAGACACCAGAGAAAAAAAATGTTGAGCTCCACGAAGCTTGAAAAGGCAATTGGACAATTGGAAAGCAGCTTGGTGAGAATAAATCACCAGTTACAGCAATTGTTACAAAATGGAAAGGCTAAACATGACTGATAATCTAACTTGGACTCGGGCTCCATGTAAAATCTATCCTCGTGGGGCATCACTCATGATGACAAAAGTGACGGCTCAGCCTAGGACTACACCACAGGAGCTGGTCAATGACCTGAAGAGAGCTGGATGCACAGTTTCAAAGGCAACTGTCAGCACACTATGGTGCAATGGTTTAAAATCATGCATTGCTCAGAAGGTTCCTCTGTTGAAGCCAGTACATGTGAAGCTCCTTCTGAATGATGCAGCAGGGTCATGGGAGAAAGTCATGTGGTCAGATGAGACAACAGTAGAACTTTGTGGTGCAAACTTTAGTCGTCGTCAGTGGAGAAAAAAGAAGGATGATTACAATCCCAAGAACACCATCCCCACTGTGAAGTATGGGGGTGGAAAACTCATGCTTTGGGGCTGCTTTTCGGCAAAGGGGACATGACGGCTGTGCTGTATAAAGCAGAGGATGAATGGTGAAACATATGAGCAACAACCTCATCGTGGCCACAACCTCGTCGTGGCTGGATCTTCCAACATGACAATGATCTGAAGCACACAGCCAAGCTGACCAAGGAGTGGCTGTGTAAAAAGCATATCAAGTTTCTGGAGTGGCCTAGCCAGTCGCCAGAGCTCAATCCAATAGAAAATCTTTGGATGAACCTCAAACTTCATGTTTGTTAACGACAGCCCTGAAACCTGACAGATCTAGAAAAGATATGTGCGGAGAAATGGGCCAAAATTCCTGTTTCCATATGTGAAAACCTGGTGAAGAACAACAGAAACCGTCTGAACTCTGTAACTGCAAACAAAGGCTTCTGCACTAAATATTGGCATCGATTTTCTCAGGGGTACAAATACTTATGAACCCCAGTAAATTACACATAAATTGTTTAAAAATCATAGATTTGTGTGTTCCAGATTTCTTTTTTTAGATTATGTCTCTACAAGTGTAAATGCATCTGTGATTGAAATTTCAGGCCTCTACCTACCGTATTGGCCAGAATATAAAATGGCCCTGATTAAAAGACGACCCACTCTTTTTCAAGGCTCAAGTTTGAAAAAAGACTTTTTGAACACCAAATTAATTTTTATACAGAAAATAATTACAGTACATCCGAAACAAATGATTATAACAATATATTTGAGAGAAAAATCATGTTATTTTGCCTCATTTAAATCTTAATATCTGAACATTTAAATATGTAAACTAAAGTGCAATCACATTCATAAATGAATGGCGTCTGGTTTTTGAAATGTAAATAAACCAATCTATTGTGATAAAACAACAAAATTGCAATAACTGCATTAACCATCAAAGTGAAGTCTATCTGTAACTATAGTCTTGAAACAAATCTGAATAAGGAAAAACATTGCAATAAAATAATGCAAACTGGTTAAACTTGAGAGTAGCTGAGATCTGTCATGACAGAACATTACTCCTCAAGTTCAGCATTCGCTTCAATGATATCTGGCGCCATCCGGCGTTGTGAATGGGTATAATGTCTAGACCCCGAATATAAGACGACTCCCACTTTTTCAGTCTTATTTCAATGCAAAAAACACCATCTTATATTCGGGCCAATACGGTATTTTCTAAGTGGGTGAACTTTCAAAATCACAAGGGTGCAAATACTCCTCACTGTGTGTGTATACATATATCATATATATGATCTTTATCCAGGATTCACACAGTGTGTCCATAGCACACACACCAATCTGGAATCTTCCTGTATGGGCCATATTCAATGATAGTTTCATATTTACTCTGGGCCAGTAAAAACTAGGCAGTGGGTCGCAGTTGGCCTGTGGGCCATAGATTGAATACCACCACGATGGGGTATATGCAATTTTTTTTCTCCCTGAGTTTGCTACATACGCTCTTATTTTTGTACACTTTTGACTGACTACTTTTTACACAAAGGTAATATGCACACATTACTACAGAAGTTAACGACGGTATGCTTTTGTGTGCGCTTCAGTCCATGGAGGACCTGGAGGAGCAGAAGCGTAAGAAGAAAAAGGAGAAGATGACACTGGGCTCGCTTTCGCGCGTCTTTGCTCGAGGGAAACAGCGCAAGTCTTTGGACCCGGGCCTCTTTGATGGTACTGCCACACCCGACTATTACATAGAGGAGGATGCCGACTGGTGATACTGCGTGTGGGTGTGCGCGTGTGTGTGTGTGTGTGCGTGTATGAGATGGGCTTGTTTGGGGGGGTGTCCAGTTAAAAATAAAAGCCTAAAAAGACTGCTATTCCACCAAATGTATAGTATATGAAACCCTTAAATTGTATGTATGTAAATGATATATATATTTATAGATGTACATGTATGCATATGTATATATGTTTACATGCATATAAATATATAGGCGGGGTTATTATCATGTGTATTTGTAGACATGCTGTATTATCGTGTCTTTATGTTTGGTTTGTTTTTTACAACTGGAGACTTGAAGGACTGCTGTTCATGTGTAAATAGGAGCAATTTGTCTTTTTAACCGTGGTTTTGTTTTTTCCAATTGTTTTTACTTTATGGCGCTTTACAAAAATATTTTATCTGGCCAAGTCCATTTTACTTTCATGTGCGGAAAAAAATATTCCATTCGGGTGTCCCAAAATGGCTATTTATGCAGTTAGGTGTTGTCATATCATATCGCAACGTGGGCCAGGGATGGAATGTCATCATCAATGAGTATAACAAATGTGACTGTCATCCTGCTCAAATAGCTTATTTTCTCAAATAGTGGCCTCAGTATTATAATACTCTGCTGATTCTATGCTCATTATATATTTTGGGATTAATGCAATAAATAAAAAGTTGACGCTAGTAACGCTCATAAAAATACCAATGATACAATATTTTTATTTTAGCCTTTTATGAAGTATCACTTGTGTTGTGCAAAAAATATAATAACACATTTAAAATACAGTGATTAACAAATAGATTAGCACTTTTATGTTTTGTTATGGCATAAAGAATTATTGCTATCATTCCTGAAGAGAAAAAAGTTTTAGTTGTTGAATGTACTGAAATAGTTAGAGCTTAGCATTCTATTCTATTCAAGCACTCTATAACGTTCGATGTCACTTTATAATAGGTGGTCTAATACCTTTGTTAATCACTGTACAAATAATTATTTTTGAAAAACCGATCATAAAAATATGTATATTTAAAATATTACAAAATTATAATAAATAATGAAAATATGTAGTTTTATGGAACGACAATGCATTTGACTTTTATTACCTGTAATAAATGCCACTATTTAAGGAAGTACAGTAATTTGTTGTAATCTCGCTGTTAGTACTTGCTTACTTCATTTCTTCCTGAGAGCTGCCTAACAAGCCAAAACCAGTCCAATGAATGTGTGAAAAGAAAAGAAAAACATCTGCATTATTGTCATTTCTCATTCATTTATTCATGCTTCATTCATTGCTTCATCTGCAAGTGACTTGCATTGTAAATGCAAGCCCTCGTGTTGCTTACTTCTCCTGTTTGTGTAAAATTCTTCCTACTACGTCTCTGTTGAATGCTTTGTAATGTAGGCAACATGGAATAAAAGATGAAATCTATGGAGGTATTTTATTTTAAAAAAATAAAACATTTATCTGCTGCAGATAAGTTTTGGGGGGACATGGAATCTTATTTTCTAAAATAAAACTTCAGCACATGTTCCATGGAGTAAGTGTTGTTTCTAATGTGTGTCTCTCTTCCTTCTCATCATTTTAAATCACTAGTCACAATAGCAAAAAAAGTCTACACACCCCAAGTAAGCATGATGTTACTATAACATGTTTGCTCAACTTTAAACCTGGGTGTGTAGACTTTTTATATCTATGTAAATAGTTCTTTGAGGGGATTATTCATATCGGACGTCGCCTTGCTTATTTTATTGAATTATAAGAAACCCTCGACCACGTGTGTGAAGGTGAATCAGTTTCATCCTGCATGCGAGTCAAAGGGTAAAGCTCTTTCATGAATAATCCCTAAGTAATAACTAATACCGCTCCCTTTAGAGTCTCACCATAGAATGTAGTCACTAAAGTGTTGCAAATTCACTAAAACAATAACGCCAACTCATTTAGCTACTTGTGTGAGTGGAATAATGAAAGCGTCGAGTTTTGGAATTGGACACCATCTATCTCTTATAAATATGCATGTTTAAAACTGCAAAGCCAGCTAGAGACTGTAGCCCCATCTAATGGTCATTGAATTTCAAGACCACTCAACCCAATGGAATAAAGGGACCACGAGTTTCTGTTGTGCGGGGAAAGACTTAGTCGGAGAGCTATATTTTAAATTCAGATTCGTTTTGTTTCGTTTTTCACCTAAAATTACATTACAAGATGTTTTATTTATATTAGTTTTTAGTTATGTTTCAAAGTTGTTTGTAAGTATTTACAGTATAACTCCCATTTTGTATTCTGATTTTTTTTCTTATGTACTCAGAGTTTTTTAATTCCATTAGAAATCAACTCTGTCCACTGTATGAGTGAAATTTCATAAAAATACAGTTTAATAATTTTTTTTCTTTTAACTCATTGGGTGCCATTGACAGCGATAGACGTCCAATCCATTAGAGTTAGGAGGACTGGCTGCCAAACCTCCCAGTTCAAATGGATTGAACGTGTACTAGCAACAAACTAATTTAAATTAGCAACAGAATGATGAGACGACCTACATGATTGGACATCACTGTCAATGACAACCAATGAGTTGAAATGCGAGTAAATTACATAATATTTGTATTTGCAACTTTTTTTTTTTTTTTTTGTAAAGTGAAATACATAACTGAATTTTTCATTTTTTGAGTTTAAATACATTTCATAGATTGTGTCACTTCCAGAGGTGGGTAGAGTAGCCAAAACTTTTACTCAAGTAAGAGAAGTGTTACTTCAAAATAATATTACTCGAGTAAAAGTAAAAGTAGTCATCCAAAAATGCACTCAAGTCCAAGTAAAAAAGTATTTGGTGAAAAGAATAAGTAATGAGTAACATTGTGAGTAACTGCTTACATTTTGTTTGACTTTTGTTTTTTTAAACTATGGTATTTTTTCTGAACACAAATTTAGCAATATTGATTGTTTCTATGATGGTACTGAACAATAACCCATTACATAACCACATTAAGCCAAAGAAATACAAACACACCAAAAAAAAATTCCGACGAGAGAAAAAAAATTAAATGAAGCGTTATTCGTCCAATGAGCGTGACTACCCTCTGGTGGAAAAAATAGATCCTAGTTTGAATAGTGAATACTGTAGCTCCTTCATAACTACTATCATGAAATTAAAAGGGTCATATCTCCTGTTTTCCATGGTCAATCGGTGCCAAATAAAAACTGGGAGAGAGTTGAAAATCCGTGCTTTAAAATCATGTTGAGGGCAGCGCTCTATGTCAAATACTTCATTTTTACGGTGCTTTAAAGACACTACATGATTGAACAGGCTGGGGTGAACATAGAACAGTAAGCTTGCGTCTGATTGGTATAATGGAGTCATGTGATTGTTGTTGCGACGTCTCTTTGGTGGAAGTGGTAGAGCT
This sequence comes from Corythoichthys intestinalis, assembly GCF_030265065.1. Classification (NCBI taxonomy): domain Eukaryota; kingdom Metazoa; phylum Chordata; class Actinopteri; order Syngnathiformes; family Syngnathidae; genus Corythoichthys; species Corythoichthys intestinalis. Next base: position 25,098,329 of record NC_080403.1, on the reverse strand, counting down.
ACTCTTGGCATCGCTAACAAAAATAAATAAATTTAATATATAGAGAGGACAAATGTAAAAACTCTTGTGTAGCCCAAAGAGCAGAGTAAGAGTAGTGTTTTTTCTTCACAAATCTACTCAAGTAAAAAGTATGACCTTGGAAAACAAATCTTACAAGTACATCTTTCTCAAAAAGTTACTCAAGTAAATGTAATAACTAGGGCTGTCAAAATTATCGCGTTAACGGGCGGTAATCAATTTTTTAAAGTCCTTAAGTCTTTTTTAAGTCTTCAAGTCTTTCTATCCATGGATCGCTTTAACAGAATGTTAATAATGTTAATGGCATCTTGTTGATTTATTGTTATAATAAACAAATACAGTACTTATGTACAGTATGTTGAATGTATATATCTGTCTTGTTTTCCTATCTTTCCATTCCAACAATAGTTTACAGAAAAATATGGCATATTTTATAGATGGTTTGAATTGCGATTAATTACGATTAATTAAATTTTAAGCTGTGATTAACTCGATTAAAAATTTTAATCGTTTGACAGCCCTAGTAATAACGCGTTACTACCCACCTCTGGTCACTTTCATGACGAGTCAGTCAAAACCAAGCGTTATTATTTTTGTAAATACCATTTTTTTGTAGTGCCTTCACCCAATAATGTGGTAATTGATAAGGCCAGTAAAACACTGAGCTACTGTAGGAAAAGGTTGTTGTTTTTTTTAATGTAATGAGCCGCGGCCTTAAGTCATTATTTTTGATGTCCATATTCTTCTGACCCTCGACCTCCACCGTAACTTCAGACCGCGACGGCCTCTCGTCTGACGTTGAGGAGCACCTGGACCGCCTCCAGCAGGCGGCTCTCGCCCGTACCACATGCATGTCTGTGTGGCGGGCGGGCACCGTGCGGGCCTGGCTGGAGGTGGTCATGGGAATGCCCGTCAACACGTTGCCTTGCTTGGAAAATGTCAAAAGTGGGGAGGTAAATGGATATTGATACGCATGGTGGTGTACTTTCAGTTTTTTGGTCTGATTCAAATGATTGTCTTTCACATTTAAGGTTCTTCTCAGATTGACTGATGTGGATTTAGAGATGGGTCTCGGAATATATAACCCAATTCATCGCAGGAAACTAAGATTGGCCATCGAGGACTTCAGAAGAGCTGAAGGGGACCAAAGGTGAGCAAGGGAAATTTATTTACCCCACTATATCACTGATTTATTTGAAGTCTTCACAAACAGGAAGTAGTAGGAGATGAACAAGTCTTTTCTTCTTGAATTTCATCTGCATGACTTATCACACTGCCTCCTAGTGGCCTACAGTGGGGCAAATAAGTATTTAGTCAACCACTAATTGTGCAAGTTCCCCCACTTGAAAATATTAGCGAGGCCTGTAATTGTCAAAATGGGTTAACCTCAACCATGAGAGACAGAATGTGGAAAAAAACTGAAAATTACATTGTTTGATTTTTTAAATTTATTTATTTGCAAATCATGGTGGAAAATAAGTATTTGGTCTATACCAAAGGTTCATCTCAATACTTTGTTATTTACCCTTTGTTGGCAATAACGGAGGCCAAACGTTTTCTGTAACTCTTCACAAGCATTTTACACACTGTTGCTGGTATTTTGGCCCATTCCTCCATGCAGATCTCCTCTAGAGCAGTGATGTTTTGGGGCTGTCGTTGGGCAACACGGACTTTCAACTCCCTCATCACCCTGTGGTGTCAAAATGAAAACAAGAACGGGAAACAAAAATCCCAGAACCACACGGGGGGACCTAGTGAATGACCTACAGAGAGCTGGGACCACAGTAACAAAGGCTACTATCAGTAACACAATGCGCTGCCAGGGACTCAAATCCTGCACTGCCAGACGTGTCCCCCTGCTGAAGAAAGTACACGTCCAGGCCTGTCTGCGGTTCGCTAGAGAGCATTTGGATGATCCAGAAGAGGACTGGGAGAATGTGTTATGGTCAGATGAAACCAAAATAGAACTTTTTGGTAGAAACACAGGTTCTCTTGTTTGGTGGAAAAAGAATACTGAATTGCACCATACCCACTCTGAAGCATGGGGGTGGAAACATCATGCTTAGGGGCTGTTTTTCTGCAAAGGGACCAGGACAACTGATCTGTGTAAAGGAAAGAATGAATGGGGCCATGTATCAAGAGATTTTGAGTGAAAATCTCCTTCCATCAGCAAGGGTATTGAAGATGAGACGTGGCTGGGTCTTTCAGCATGACAATGATTCCAAACACACAGCCAGGGCAACAAAGGAGTGGCTTCGTAAGAAGCATTTCAAGGTCCTGGAGTGGCCTAGCCAGTCTCCAGGTCTCAACCCCATAGAAAATCTGCGGAAGGGAGTTGAAAGTCCGGGTTGCCCAACGACAGCCCCAAAACATCACTGCTCTAGAGGAGATCTGCATGGAGGAATGGGCCAAAATACCAGCAACAGTGTGTGAAAAGCTTGTGAAGAGTTGGCCTCCGTTATTGCCAACAAAGGGTACATAACAAAGTATTGAGATGAACTTTTGGTGTTGACCAAATACTTATTTTCCACCATGATTTGCATATAAATTCTTTAAAAATCAAACAATGTGATTTTCTGTTTTTTTTTCCCACATTCTGTCTCTCATGGTTGAGGTTTAACCATGGTGACAATTACAGGCCTCTCTAATATTTTCAAGTGGGAGAACTTGCACAATTAGTGGTTGACTAAATACCTATTTGCCCCACTGTATGTGGGCACACCAGAAGGAGCACCACAATCAATGGGCTCTATGCACGGGAGGAGGCAGGACTTCCGGCGCACAAAACTTTTAAACATAATCTTTTTAAGTGCTATTTACCTTTATTAAAAATCTCAATGGGAGGCTGTTAAATTGGTGGTACGAGTGTGCAAGTACATTATTCTTCTTTGGTAAGATTTGTGTTGTTGTTCTTCAACTTCTATCCAGGTGAACTAGTTTCACAGTTCACATACACTTTCTGCATGCATTGGTACCGGTAAATAATTTATCAGTAATGTAGTTGATGTATTATTTAGTTCACATGTTGTTTAACAGCACATCCCTGAAAAATTCAGGGGCCACTGTGCTCATAGTGAAAAAAAAGTTACTGTAGTTACTGAAAAGTTATTAGGAGTGCTGTAGTGGTATTTAGACTGGAAAGGATGATTTAGGGGCCGTTTACATGGTGACGCTACGACACCAAAACGCAACGATTGCGGAATGGCCTCACCTATACACGGTGACGGCGAAAACGGAAGGCGAAGATGCAAACATTTGTTTCCGGCCTTCAAAGTGTAACGGTTCGATTGCGGGGATTGCTCCGCAACCATATGAATGGAATGCTTGCTCTCCAAATGTCAAATCTCAATTTTAACTACTTAAGAAGATAGGTTGTATATTAAAATTGAAGTTAATGTGAACATTTACTCTTTTTTTTTTTTTCAATAATAAAGATATAAGTAACATACATTCAGAAAAATAAGTACAAATGACTTATATTATGCAGAGTGAAATGGAATATATTTTGAAGATCGCGCAAGCAATGACTTTTTCAAATCACAAGGAAATAAAAAATTAGCCTAACATAAATGAACAAATATAAGTCCAAAGTGCACATTGACAGCTAAGATGTTCTGAACCTCCCCATCAGAGCAAATAAAACTAAATTTGATAAATAAGTCTCCTCAACTCTTTCGTTACTCTTAAAGATTTGATCCATTTTATGTTTTGCCCTTTTTTGTCGCATCAATTCAACAACCTTTTTTTTTGGGGGGGGGGGGGGGGGCTGTTCCAGAAAACATGAGCATCTGAACCAATCAGAGCTAACAATCTCTGCTGATCACATGTCAGTATGTCACCCAAATGAATAGATAAATGAGTCCAGGCGTTTTGCTTTGCTGCGTGCATTCGCACATTGACGTGACTTATCATCGTCAGACTCTGGTAACTGCGGCTGCTGTGGAAACCTCCATGCCGTCCGTGGAATAAAATAAATAATAGCTATTGGTGGAAACTGATTACGCTACACAAGCACTTCATTATGCTTGTTGTTAACACTTGTGTATGTAAATCTGATGTTGGTAAATTGTTTTCTTCATGGAGATGAAATGCATGTGTGGCACCTTAGCATTATTTATTTATTTTTTTTACATAGCGTTTTGATAATTGCCGTCATATTTTCGGAATCAAAGAACCGTGTACCGGAACAGCATTCCGACCCTGAATCTTATACCGCATTATACCGCAACAGCATTCCTGACCGTTCTGACCCACTTTCACCCCTGCACACATCCCTTTGGGCATGCGCAGTCGCTGCTACTAATCATTCAAAACAGCAAAAATAGTAGAACGTCTGCTTTAATTTAGTTTTTACAATATCTTTAATTTAAATATATTTTGTGTTCACATTTTTGTGCCTTTTGGAGCAAAAGAAAAAAACACATGGACGCCATTGCTTCGAGTGGGCAGGAGGTTGTTGTTAAGGAAGTGCAATATTGGCTATTGCCTTGTAAAACTGCACTGCCCCCGAGGGCTTGCCATGAATACTACATCATTGTTCAAATGGAGACGAAACCATTTAAATGCAAACGCGAAATGTGTCGTATTTGTGGAGCTTTACCATTTAAACGGCCTATTAGATACAAGTGTTTTGCGTTATGAGCATGGTCACGGGGCGAATTATAAAGGACAGCAGATTTCATGGTTCAAGGTTTTTGAGACATGAGCTGTGATATTTATCAAATTTCAAATCTGCACTTTAGCTCAGTAAAGGTTAAAAAACCCAATAAACGCCTATTCCAAGAGTGTCGAACTGGCCCTCAAGTGCCACTCTGGGTCATGGTTTTTGTTCCTACCAATCAAGCACAGACAGTTTAACCAATGAAGTTTCTGCTAGAACAAGCAGCATCCGACTGCAATCAACGAATTACAATTGTAAAACACCAGATTGGTGAAAAGCTGTCGTCTTGTTTTGTTGGAATGAAATCCAGCACCCACTGCGGCTCTATGTAGAATAGTTTGAATACCCCTGGCCTATTCCTTTTCCTTGCAGTCTATCCCACGCATCGGATTTGGACCACCACTGGGTGGCGACATCCTGGCTCAGCGATGTAGGCCTTCCTCAGTATTCGCAAACCTTCCACGCTCACCTGGTGGACGGCCGGGTATTGAGTTCTCTTGACCGCCATGACCTGGAGGAACACCTTGACATTAGCGATCGCTCCCACCAGGCCAGTCTGCTGCTGTCGGTGCAGCTCCTGCAGATGTTGGACTTCAATAAGGAGGTCAGACTTCAACACGATGACGGCGAGTTGAAAGAGGCTGAACTCAGTTTGTGTTGTGTCTGTTGACGCAGACCATGCGGGTGAGAAGGGCTAAGTGCGAGCACCAAAACAAGGACCCCATTGTTTGGACCTGTCACCGAGTCATGAAGTGGATCAGGGATATAGATCTTAAAGTGAGTGATTTAAATCATTGGCTACCATTGACGGTGATTGACAAACCAAAGTTGCTTTAAAAATGTACAATGCTGTTTTTACATTGCCTACAAAGGAACTACCGCATATGACCACTTACAACTAGGTGTGTGACAAAATATCGAAATGGTGATTTATCGTGATACTTTGCATCCCAAAAGGATCGAGATATCGTTTTAAAAAGGTGTCACTGTTTATCAATAAATTAATAAGGAACCAGCAATTTGCCCCCAAATCTTCCACCATAATAATATCGCAGACCTATGGCTACCATTGACGGCGCTAAACGCCCCATCCATAAGACTAGAAAGGGCGAAAGAACGTTCGTTTATTCAAAACCAGAGCATTCACATTCACTTTCCGATTTTCTGGGCATTTACTGTTTTTTTTGTTCATTTTAGGGCATTTACAGGTCACTTCTTGTTGAGTTTGAGTCACTGCCTATTCATTTCCGGGTCACTTCCTGTTCTTTTACCCAAAATCAAGAGGAATTGACCCATTAGATTTATATATTTATTTATTTATTCATTTATTGTCATCATCATCGGTATCATTGACAGTTAAACTGTAATATGATTAGCCAGGAGAAAGAAAGAACCGAAGAAAGACAAGGGCTGACGGGAGAAGCATATGCTTATCAAGACCCGTCCCCATGCAGCCAAGGACGCACAATCAAACATGGCAGAGTTGCATTAATTACATTACATGAGCTTTTTTTCACATTAAATGCTTCAAAATCAACAGGAAATGACTGAAAATCAACAGTTAATGACCTGAAATGGCCCAAAATTACCTCGTTGCCCAGTATCTGCTGCCACTGATGGCCATAGAAGTAGTAAGGGTTCATTTGCAGCCACCCTCCCAGTTCAAATGGATTAGACGTCTACTAGAGATAAACATACAGCAGAAGGATGACGATAGCTTATTTTTCCTGTTTATTAGTTGTTTTGTAGAATATCCTTGAATGATTTCCTGACCAATGTATCGATAATCGTTGTATCGCCATATGGTGAGAACATTATTATCGTGAGCTTTGTATCGCAAATTGTATCGTATCCTGAGGTACCCAGAGGTTCCCATCCCTACTTACAACACTCAAATTGAGGTCAGATCAAGAACCCTCTTGTTTATTATAAATGAATTTATTAGCTTCCATTGATGATGATAGAGGTCCAATCCATTTAGACTGGGAGGGGCTGTCAGCGAGCTTTCGATATACTCAAAACAACATGTTACTTAAAAAGATGAGTTTTGTGTATTTAAAATCCTATGTTTGCATGATTAATAGGAAGTTATATTTTTTTACATTGTTATACTTATTTTTCAGATGTTTGCTGACAACCTTCAGGGTAAAGGAGTGAATGGCGCAGTGCTGGTTATGAACCCAAATTTTGACCCCGACACTATGGCGAGAGTGCTAGAAATCCCAGTCGAGAGACACTCGCTCCATCGGCATCTGCGTGAAGAGATGAAAGTACTCCTTGCTGCTAGCAGGCGAGTCATTTCAAACGTCTACACACACACACACCTGTTCAAGTGCCACTTTTTTGTGTATAGTACTAGTCTTCCAATTTGGATTTTCCACTGAACACATAATAATGGTCTGCATCGACAGCAACCAGGAGGAGCGGGAAGGCGAGGTGGTCAGTTCCTTGACTCCGGTGGCAGTCAAGCGCTTTGCCGAGGGAAGGAAGCCAATGAGGAGATCCAGCAAGGTATCATAACATTGTATTCCACAGGTGTCAAACTCAGACCTGGGGACCAGATCCGGCTTTTGACATCATTTTGTTTGGCCGGCTAAAGTAAATGATGTGCATCGACTTTTTTTTTTTTTTTTTTAATACATATAAAAATAACAATATTCAATGTTTTTCCTATTATAATTTTTTTTTAAAGTGTTGAAATAAATTTTAAAAAGAATAATTATTTATAATTATTCCCTCCTTTTTTGTTTTAAAAAATTATATACAAATAAAAATCAATAAGAAAGTATTTGCTTTAAGACTCAGAAGATTTGGACAATTTTTAGTTCAACAATATCTTTCATCGACTATTAAAATAGCTGTCGATTTATTTGAAAACAGATTGTCAGTTAGTCAATTAATCGTAAATCGTTAAACTGGCTTCCAGTGAGTCAAAGGATTGACTACAAAATACTACTGCTCTTCTACAAAACACTCAATGGCCTTGGATCAAAATACATGCTTGATTTGTTGGATCCCTATGAAGTATCTAGACCCCCTAAGGTCGTCTGGAACCGGTCTGCTGTATGTTTCAAGAGCAAGAACCAAGCAGGGTGAGGCAGCATTTAGGTATTATGCTCCTCACCTTTGGAAGCTAGCTTCTTTAAATCAGGGCTAAAAACGCTTTTGTTTATCACATCATATTCATAAATGTCTATATATTTCAAATTTCAAACTATTTGCTTTTGATTCATTTTCTGCTTTCTTTGTGATTTCAATTGTCATTCATTTTTTAAATTCTATTCGTTATTTAATGATAGTTTTTTGTATATATTTTTTTTTCCTCTTTCTATTTTCTTTGGTTTTACTTTCTTTTGATTAAAGTGATTTTTACAAATCATTTTATCTCTGCTTGTGGATCTTCATGTGATGTAAAGCACATTGAATTCCCTTGTGTTGAATTGTGCTATACAAATAAATTTGCCTTGCCTTGCCTAATCGTGGCAGCCCTCATTGGGCAGACATAGCAGCCTGCCCGACCGAAACTATAACTGCAATTTGGCCTGTGTTAAACATGAATTTGAAACCCCTGCTCTATTTACAGTGGGGCATATAAGTATTTATTCAACTACCAATTGTGCAAGTTCTCCTACTTGAAAAGATTAGAGAGGCCTGTAATTGTCAACATGGGTGAACCTCAACCATAAGACAGAATGTGAAAAAAAAACAAAATCACATTGTTTGATTTTTAAAGAATTTATTTGCAAATCATGGTGGAAAATAAGTATTTGGTCATTACCAAAAGTTCATCTCAATACTTTGTTATGTACCCTTTGTTGGCAGTAACGGGGGCCAAACGTTTTCTGTAACTCTTCACAAGCTTTAGAGTGGAAAATAAGTATTTGGTCACCTACAAACAACCAAGATTTCTGGCTGTCAAAGAGGTCTAACTTCTTTTAATGAGGTCTAACGAGGCTCCACTCGTTACCTGTATTAATGGCACCTGTTTTAACTCAGAGACAAAATGGTAGACCTGCACCAGGCTGTGAAGACTGAATCTGCAATAGGTAAAACGCTTGGTGTAAATAAAACAACTGTGGGAGCAATTATTAGAAAATGGAAGACATACAAGACCACTGATAATCTCCCTCGATCTGGGGCTCCATGCAAGATCTCACCCCGTGGCATCAAAATGATAACAAGAACGGTGAGCAAAAATCCCAGAACCACACGTGGGGACCTAGTGAATGACCCACAGAGAGCTGTGACCACAGTAACAAAGGCTAGTATCAGTAACACAATGCGCCGCCAGGGACTCAAATCCTGCACTGCCAGACGTGTCCCCGTGCTGAAGCCAGTACACGCCCAGGCCCGTCTGCGGTTCGCTAGAGAGCATTTGGATGATCTAGAAGAGGACTGGGAGAATGTGTTATGGTCAAGTGAAACCAAAATAGAACTTTTCGGTAGAAACACAGGTTCTTGTGTTTGGAGGAGAAAGATTACTGAATTGCATCCAAAGAACACCATACCCACTGTGAAGCATGGGGGTGGCAACATCATGCTTTGGGGCTGTTTTCCTGTAAAGTGACCAGGATGACTGATCTGTGGAAAGCAAAGGAAAGAATGAATGGGGCCATGTATCAAGAGATTTTGAGTGAAAATCTCCTTCCATCAGCAAGGGCATTGAACATGAGACGGGGCTGGGTCTTTCAGCATGACAATGACACACAGCCAGGGCAAGAAAGGAGTGGCTTCGTAAGAAGCATTTCAAGGTCCTGGAGTGGCCTAGCCAGTCTCCAGATCTCAAACCCATAGAAAATCTGCGGAGGGACTTGAAAGTCCGGATTGCCCAACGACAGCCCCAAAACATCACTGCTCTCGAGGAGATCTGCATGGAGGAATGGGCCAAAATACCAGCAACAATGTGTGAAAAGCTTGTGAAGAGTTAGAGAAAACGTTTGGCCTCCGTTATTGCCAACAAAGGGTACATAACAAAGTATTGAGATGAATTTTTGGTATTGACCAAAAACTTATTTTCCACCATGATTTGCAAATAAATTCTTTAAAAATCAAACAATGTGATTTTCTGTTTGTTTTTCCACATTCTGTCTGTCATGGTTGAGGTTTACCCATGCTGACAATTACAGGAATCTCTAATATTTTCAAGTGGGAGAACTTGCACAATTAGTGGTTGACTAAATACTTATTTGCCCCACTGTATATACCATACTCAATTGTTGTTTGGAACTCATTAAAGGCCTTCATTTGTATCATACTGTGTTTGTACCTGTTCTCGCATGTGCCCAGAGTCCACTGAGATTTCGCTCGGCAGAAGCACGTGTTCACTCCGGGCCTCGGACTTCTCGCAGCCCCATGCGCGCCTACAAGAGTGTGGACATCACCCATATGTGAAAACAAAGCTTCACTGTGGATCTATAAGGACTTCACCTTGTCATTTAAAGGGGATAAAATGGAAAACTGACATTTTAATGTTGTTTCCAAATAGTATTCGCAAAGCTATCAAATTTGAACGCAAGCAACCAATTCTGGCCATGTCCACACGTAGCAGGGTTTTTTAAAAATGAGCATTTTGCCCTTTCCGTCAAGAAATAAAAATTCAACATCCACACCATCTCGTGTGTAGGAAAAATATCATCTACACGCAACTGGATAAGTGTGGGTTTTTTTGTTTTGTTTTTCTACATATTTCCTTATCTCCATCCAAGCACAGAGTGATTGACAAGAAGTAAAATGGTACTACGATCGTATTTTGTCTTTTTAGCCATTGCCTTGTGAGATGTTCGTGAACCATTAGCATGTTAGCATGGGTTGCTAGCGCGTGCGGTCGCTTATTTGTTTGTATCTGTGCATGATAGATGTCTTTAAAGGAATCCAGGGATAGAAAGACTTGTAGTTCTTAAAAGAAACACGTTATTATGAGATAAAAATAATTTGATATTGAAACCCCTCTTGATGTTTTCATTTTTATACAATTTGTTAAATTAGTTGTTGTTGACGTCGCAGGGCGGTGACATCACATGGTTATGCTGCCGGGCTTCCAGAGTATGACTCTAGCAACATAAACATGTCATCTGTTCAAATTCTTCAACCCTTTCAATTTGAACCCGAGAGGAACATTAATGAGCATGACAGCACTGTTAATATTTCACAAAACTAGCAGCAAAAGCAAAATGAAGAGGAAAGACGGGGTGAGACATGACAAGAGTGAGGGGGGGTGTTCTGCCAAAATTTGCTACACCAGCGAAACGTCTACAACAGGGGAAATTGACACCCGAAGTACTACCGTGTGCTTTCAGCTTGTTTTGTTTGAGTGCATACAGACAGAACATACTAAAGATGCCATTAGAAAATACTTAAGCGTGGGAATATCAAATAAGGTTGGTTTAAATATGCTACGTGACCAATGTGGTCAACAGATCAACAATTTGCTTTAAAGCTACCACAAGAAAACACTATGCTTAAAAGTATGAGAGGGAAACACATGCAAAAAGTATTTTGAGGCAACGAAAATGTAATAAAAGACTCAATAAAAACACAAATAGTTAGTACTCACCGCGTTTAACCGATGAGCTCATGTGTTGGACGTCTCGCCGCGTAGAAAGAATTGCAGTAACCTGGTAGTATTCGTCGAGTGACCATGACAATCTACCATGAGCGTCCATAAAACATGGCGCCCTCCGTAGATGAAAACATGTACTAAATACTATAGATTTTTAAATCAATGGCAATATTTTATGTGTTTCTAATAACGTATTTTAGTAAAAGAGAACAATTGTGGCTTATTAGAGCCTACAAGTCTTTAAATTCGAGGTTCCCTTTAATACAGGGGTGTCCAAACTTTTTGCAAAGAGGGCCAAATTTGGTGTGGTAAAAATGTGGGGGGCCGACCTTGGCTGACGTCCTATATGTAGAACAATATATTTAAGCAAATTTTAGCAAGCCATTCTGTGTGTCACATACGCTTTCTTATTATTAGGGCCCGAGCACTAGACGTGCGAAGGCCCTATTGTAATGCAAAGGATTATTATTATTATTAGGGCCCGAGCACTAGGCGTGCGAAGGCCCTATTGTAATGCAAAGGATTATTATTATTATTATTATTAGGGCCCGAGCACTAGGCGTGCGAAGGCCCTATTGTAATGCAAAGGATTATTATTATTATTATTATTATTATTAGGGCCCGAGCACTAGACGTGCGAAGGCCCTATTGTAATGCAAAGGATTATTATTATTATTATTATTATTATTAGGGCCCGAGCACTAAGCGTGCGAAGGCCCTATTGTTTTGCAAAGGATTATTATTATTATTATTATTATTATTATTCTTCTTTTTTCAGGGCAAATGAAAATGGCCAATTTGGAGGCCTGAACATGCACGAAAAGTCACCAAAATTTGCACAAACGTGCGGCTTTGCGTAAATTTCGATAATCTTGTGTCGTTTTGAAAAAATGTCAAAAAATGGCTCAGTGGCGCCCCCTTGACCCTTAAAATTTTCAAAAAGGCCTCTCCTCTCAGGTTTTCAACGTAGAGCAATGAAATTTGGGGAGTAGATACCTTATGCCTAACTGTTCAAAAAAGCCTCTTGCACCCATATTCCAAATCCAACAGGAAATCGGATATTTTGGATCAAATGTGAAATTTTTATCGGTTCACAGTTTGAGTTTACATTTGGAGGCCTGAACATGCACGAAAACTCACCAAAATTTGCACATACATGCAAATTTGCGTAAATTTTGATAATCTACAAAAAAATTTAACAAAATGGCTCAGTGGCGCCCCCTTGAAATTTTCAAAAAGGCCTTTCCTATTAGGTTTTTTCAACGTAGAACGATGAAATTTGGCAAGTCGATACATTGTGCAAAACTGCTCCAAAAAGTCTCTTGCACCCATATTCCAAACCCAACAGGAAGCCGGAAATTTTGGATCAAATGTGAAATTTTATCGATTTACATTTGAGACCTTGTCGCTGAAGAAAATAGTTGGATAGTCTTCAAAATTGGTCAGACTATTCAGGAGACATATGAGATCTTAAGTTTTCAAAATGGTGAGTTTTCACTCAAGGGTCTGACCTGGGCGTGGTCCCAAAGTCGGCCATTTTTGGGCAAAATACCAAATTCAGAAAATGATTAAAAACTCCGTGATACAACGTTCAATCTTTTTCATTTCTAGCATGTATATGAGATATCCCAGCCTGAACACGACTGCATTGAAATATTACCCATTAGGCCTGGCGCCCCCTAGTGGGAACAGGAAATGGCCTTCTTTACGAGACAGGCTCCTCCTCCAAGGGAAAAAAATCTATTGACCTCAAACCTGTTTCAGGGGAGCCTCAAGACATGTGTTCAGGTCCCTGATGAAAAATATTGAGGTTTCGTTGAAGCGGAGAGGTCCAAACTGGAAGTGAAAATGACCGTCAACAATTTGTCTCGCCAAAAATTTTGAACAGTCATAACTCGGCAGATATGCAACATATCTGCGCCAAACTTTCCGTGTTTGTTGAGAGTCATACCCTGAAGGTTCTTGTAGGGGTCATTTGCATCAACTCTACAGTGCCAACTAGTGGCGACAGAAAGAAGTTTTAAAAAAGGCCTTTCCTATTGGGTTTTTTCAACATAGAGCAAGGAAATTTGGGGAGTAGATACCTTATGCAAAACTGCTCCAAAAAGTCTCTTGCACCCATATTCCAGATCCAACAGGAAATCGGGTATTTTGGATCGAATGTGAAATTTTCATGGGTTCACAGTAAGAGTTTACATTTGGAGGCTTGAATATGCATAAAAACTCACCAAAATTTGCACATACATGCGGCTTTGGATAACGTTCGATAATCTTGCAACGTTACGAAACAATTTAAGAAAATGGCTCAGTGGCGCCCCCTTGAAATTTTCAAAAAGGCCTCTCCATTTAGGTTTTTCTAACATAGAGTGATGAAATTTGGAGAGTCAAAACTTTGTGCAAAACTGCTCCAAAAAGTCTCTTGCACACACATTCCAAATCCTACAGGAAATCGGGTATTTTGGATTGAATGTGAACTTTTTATCGATTTACAGTGTGCACATTTTACACCTTGACACCTAGGGAATTAGTTTGATCATTCTCAAAATTGGCGAGACTGTTCATGAGGCATATGAAATCTTAAGTTATAAAAATGGTGTGTTTTCATTCACGGGCCTGACCTGGGCGGGGCGCCAAATTCTTCCATTTTTTCGCCAAAACACCAAATTCGGAAAATGACTGATAACACCCTCATACAATGTTAAATCTATTTTAAATCTGGCATGTGTGTGAGGTATACCAGCCTGAGCAGGACTGGATTGAAAATTTACCATTTGTGCCTGGCGCCTCCTAGTGGAAACAGGAAATGCCCTTTTTTACGGGACACACTCCTCCTCTAAAGGGAAAAAACCAATCTACCTCAAACCTGCATAAGGGAAGCCTTAAGACCTGTCTTCAGGTGCCTGATGAAAAATATTGAAGTTTCGTTGAAGCGGAGGGGTCCAAACAGGAAAGTGAAAATGACTGTCAACAATTTTTCTCTCCAAAAACTTTGAACAATCATAACTCGGCAGATATAGAACATATCTGCGCCAAACTTCCCGTGCTTGTTGAGAGTCATACCCTGAAGGAACTTGTAGGGGTCATTTGCATCAACCCTACAGCGCCAACTAGTGGCGATAGGAAGTCACTCGTTTTTCCAAAACATGTCCAGTTCTTTTCATGTTGGTCATTGTAGTTTCAAGACCTATTAAAATACTTTTTTACGGCCCATGTCCACGTGTCTCTGTCTGTTGCCGTGACGACCCTTTGTTCGCCATTTAAAGGAAATATTTTTTTTCAGAGACTCAGGCAGCTTATAGAGCCACAATATTTGGCACACTTGGTCGAATTGGCCAAGTTAGAAGATTAATTTTGGTTTTGAATAAGGGCTTGGCTGCACAGCTCAGTAGTGGCTCCTTTTTTGTAGTACTCTCTCCAATAGGGGTTTTTATCTCTTGGGTGTGGGAATGTAATTAGGCGACTTTCGAGCATGTTAGGTTCTAATGAGATGATTAGAGAGGAGGATCTGCCACCACCCTGACCTGCACACAGTCCGACTTGCGTGACGTCCGAGTTGCGCTAGATTGCGAGGGCCCGTTCAGTCCTGCTTGCAGGCCTAGTTATTAGGGCCCGAGCACTAGGCGTGCGAAGGCCCTATTGTAATGCAAAGGATTATTATTATTATTATTATTATTATTATTATTCTTTCTTCATGGCAAATGAAAATGGCCAATTTGGAGGCCTGAACATGCACGAAAAGTCACCAAAATTTGCACATACGTGCAGATTCGCGTAAAATTTGATAATCTTGCGTCGTTTTGAAAAAATTTCAAAAAATGGCTCAGTGGCGCCCCCTTGACCCTTAAAATTTTCAAAAAGGCCTCTCCTCTCAGGTTTTCAACGTAGAGCGATGAAATTTGGGGAGTAGATACCTTATGCCTAACTGTTCAAAAAAGCCTCTTGCACCCATATTCCAAATCCGACAGGAAATCGGATATTTTGGATCAAATGTGAAATTTTTTCGGTTCACAGTTGGAGTTTACGTTTGGAGGCCTGAACATGCACGAAAACTCACCAAAATTTGCACATACATGCAACTTTGCGTAAATTTTGATAATCTACAAAAAAATTTAACAAAATCGCTCAGTGGCGCCCCCTTGAAATTTTCAAAAAGGCCTTTCCTATTAGGTTTTTTCAACGTAGAATGATGAAATTTGGTGAGTCGATACATTGCGTAAAACTGCTCCAAAAAGTCTCTTGCACCTATATTCCAAATCCAACAGGAAGTCGGAAATTTTGGATCAAATGCGAAATTTTATCGATTTACATTTGAGACCTTGTCGCTGAAGAAAATAGTTGGATCGTCTTCAAAATTGGTCAGACTATACAGGAGACATATGAGATCTTAAGTTTTCAAAATGGTGAGTTTTCATCCAAGGGTCTGGCCTGGGCGTAGTCCCAAAGTTGGCCATTTTTGGGCAAAACACCAAATTCAGAAAATGATTAAAAACTCCGTGATACAACGTTCAATCTTTTTCATTTCTAGCAAGTATATGAGATATCCCAGCCTGAACACGACTGCATTTAAATTTTACCCATTAGGCTTGGCGCCCCCTAGTGGGAACAGGAAATGGCCTTCTTTACGAGACAGGCTCCTCCTCCAAGGGAAAAAAATCTATTGACCTCAAACCTGTTTCAGGGGAGCCTCAAGACATGTGTTCAGGTGCCTAATGAAAAATATTGAGGTTTTGTAGAAGCGGAGAGGTACAAACTGGAAGTGAAAATGACCGTCAACAATTTGTCTCGCCAAAAACTTTGAACAGTCATAACTCGGCAGATATACAACATATCTGCGCCAAACTTCCCGTGTTTGTTGAGAGTCATACCCTGAAGGTTCGTGTAAGGGTCATTTGCATCAACTCTACAGTGCCAACTAGTGGCGACAGAAAGAAGTTTTAAAAAAGGCCTTTCCTATTGGGTTTTTCCAACATAGAGTGAGGAAATTTGGGGAGTTGATACCTTGTGCAAAACTGCTCCAAAAAGTCTCTTGCACCCATTTTCCAAATCCAACAGGAAATCGGGTATTTTGGATCAAATGTGAAATTTTTATCGGTTAACAGTAGGAGTTTACATTTGGAGGCTTGAACATGCACGAAAACTCACAAAAATTTCGACATACATGCGGCTTTGCATAACGTTCAATAATCTTGCAACGTTACGAAAAAATGTAACAAAATGGCTCAGTGGCGCCCCCTTGAAATTTTCAAAAAGATCTCTCCATTTAGGTTTTTTCAACGTAGATGGATGAAATTCGGAGAGTCAATACCTTGTACAAAACTGCTCCAAAAAGTCTCTTGCATGCGTATTCCAAACCCAACAGGAAATCGGGTATTTTGGATTGAATGTGAATTTTTTATCGATTTACAGTGTGCACATTTTACACCTTGGCACCTAGGGAATTAGTTTGATCATTCTCAAAATTGGCGAGACTGTTCATGAGGCATATGAAATCTTAAGTTATCAAAATGGTGTGTTTTCATTCACGGGCCTGACCTGGGCGGGGTGCCAAAGTCGGCCATTTTTTCGCCAAAACACCGAATTCGGAAAATGACTGATAACTCCCTCATACAACGTTCAATCTATTTTAAATCTGCCATGTGTGTGAGGTATACCAGCCTGAGCACGACTGGATTGAAAATTTACCATTTGTGCCTGGCGCCTCCTAGTGGGAACAGGAAATGCCCTTTTTTACGGTGACACACTCCTCCTCCAAGGGAAAAAATTAATCGACCTCAAACCTGCATAAGGGAAGCCTTAAGACCTGTCTTCAGGTGCCTGATGAAAAATATTGAAGTTTCGTTGAAGCGGAGGGGTCCAAACAGGAAAGTGAAAATGACTGTCAATAATTTTTCTCTCCAAAAATTTTGAACAGTCATAACTCGGCAGATATACAACATATCTGCGGCAAACTTCCCGTGCTTGTTGAGAGTCATACCCTGAAGGGCCTTGTAGGGGTCATTTGCATCAAACCTACAGCGCCAACTAGTGGCAATAGAAAGTCACTCGTTTTTCCAATACATGTTCAGTTCTTTTCAGGTTGGTCATTGTAGTTTCAAGACCTATTAAAATACTTATTTACGGCCCATGTCCACGTGTCTCTGTCTGTTGCCGTGACGACCCTTTGTTCGCCATTTAAAGGAAATATTTTTTTTCAGAGACTCAGGCAGCTTATAGAGCCACAGTATTTGGCACACTTGGTCGAATTGGCCGAGTTAGAAGATTAATTTTGGGTTTTGAATAAGGGCTTGGCTGCACAGCTCAGTAGTGGCTCCTTTTTTGTAGTACTCTCTCCAATAGGGGTTTTTATCTCTTGGGTGTGGGAATGTAAATAGGCGACTTTCGAGCATGTTAGGTTCTAATGAGATAATTAGAGAGGAGGATCTGCCACCAGCCTGACCTGCACACAGTCCGAGTTGCGTGACGTCCGAGTTGCGCTAGATTGCGAGGGCCCGTTCAGTCCTGCTTGCAGGCCTAGTTATTATTATTATTATTAGGGCCCGAGCACTAGGCGTGCGAAGGCCCTATTGTAATGCAAAGGATTATTATTATTATTATTAGGGCCCGAGCACTAGGCGTGCGAAGGCCCTATTGTAATGCAAAGGATTATTATTAGGGCCCGAGCACTAAGCGTGCGAAGGCCCTATTGTTTTGCAAAGGATTATTTTTTTTTTTATTTATTTTTTTTTTTTTTTTTTTCAGGGCAAATGAAAACGGCCAATTTGGAGGCCTGAACATGCACGAAAAGTCACCAAAATTTGCACATACGTCCGGAAAATTGTAAATTTCGATAATTTTGCAACGTTGCAAAAAAATATAACAAAATGGCTCAGTGGCGCCCCCTTGAAATTTTAAAATTGGCCTATAACATTAGGGTCTGTCAGCGTAGAGCAATGAAATTTGGGGGGTCTATACCTTGTCCAAAACCGCTCCAAAAAAGCATTTACACGCATATTCCAAACCCAACAGGAAATCGGTTATTTTGGATCAAATATGAAATTTTTATCGATTTACAGGGTGCACATTTGAGACCTTTTCGCCGAGGGAGTTAGTTGGATCATCTTCAAAATTGGTGAGACTGTTCAGGAGACATATGAAATCTTAAGTTTTGAAAATGGTGCGTTTTCATTCACGGGTCTGACCTGGGCGTGGTGCCAAAGTCGACCATTTTTTCGGCAAAATGACAAATTCAGTAAATGACTTATAGTTCCTTGACACAACGTTCAATCTTTTTCATATTTGGCATGTATGTGTGGTATCCCACCCTTAACACGAGTGCATTGAAATATTACCCATTAGGTCTAGCGCCCCCTAGTGAGAACAGGAAATGCCTTTTTTTACGAGACAGGTTCCTCCTCCAAGGGAAAAAAATCTGTTGACCTCAAACCTGCATCAGGGGAGCCTTAAGACCTGTGTTCAGGTGCCTGATGAAAAATATTGAGGTTTTGTTGAGGCGGAGGGGTCCAAACAGGAAAGTGAAAATGAACGTCAACAATTTGTCACGCAAAAAACTTTGAACAGTCATAACTCGGCAGATATACAACATATCTGCGCCAAACTTCCCGTGTTTGTTGAGAGTCATACCCTGAAGGTTCTTGTAGGGGTCATTTGCATCAACTCTACAGTGCCAACTAGTGGCGACAGAAAGAAGTTTTAAAAAAGGCCTTTCCTATTGGGTTTTTTCAACATAGAGCAAGGAAATTTGGGGAGTAGATACCTTATGCAAAACTGCTCCAAAAAGTCTCTTGCACCCATTTTCCAAATCCAACAGGAAATCGGGTATTTTGGATCGAATGTGAAATTTTCATGGGTTCACAGTAGGAGTTTACATTTGGAGGCTTGAATATGCACAAAAACTCGTAAAAATTTGCACATACATGCGGCTTTAGATAACGTTCGATAATCTTGCAATGTTACGAAAAAATGTAGCAAAATGCCTCAGTGGCGCCCCCTTGAATTTTTCAAAAAGGCGTTTCCTATTAGGTTTTTTTGACAGAGAGTGATGAAATTTGGGGAGTCGATACCTTGTGCAAAACTGCTCCAAAAAGTCTCTTGCACCCGTATTCCAAATCCAACAGGAAATCGGGTATTTTGGATCGAATGTGAAATTTTTATCGGTTCACAGTAGGAGTTTACATTTGGAGGCTTGAACATGCACGAAAACTCACAAAAATTTGGACATACATGTGGCTTTGCATAACGTTCAATAATCTTGCAACGTTACGAAAACATGTAACAAAATGGCTCAGTGGCGCCCCCTTGAAATTTTCAAAAAGGCCTCTCCATTTAGGTTTTTTCAACATAGAGGGATGAAATTCGGAGAGTCGATACCTTGTACAAAACTGCTCCAAAAAGTCTCTTGCATGCATATTCCAAACCCAACAGGAAATCGGGTATTTTGGATTGAATGTGAAATTTTTATCGATTTACAGTGTGCACATTTTACACCTTGGCACCTAGGGAATTAGTTTGATCATTCTCAAAATTGGCGAGACTGTTCATGAGGCATATGAAATCTTAAGTTATCAAAATGGTGTGTTTTCATTCACGGGCCTGACCTGGGCGGGGTGCCAAAGTCGGCCATTTTTTCGCCAAAACACCGAATTCGGAAAATGACTGATAACTCCCTCATACAACGTTCAATCTATTTTAAATCTGGCATGTGTGTGAGGTATACCAGCCTGAGCGGGACTGGATTGAAAATTTACCATTTGTGCTTGGCGCCTCCTAGTGGGAACAGGAAATGCCCTTTTTTTACGGGACACACTCCTCCTCTAAAGGGAAAAAATCAATCTACCTCAAAGCTGCATAAGGGAAGCCTTAAGACCTGTCTTCAGGTGCCTGATGAAAAATATTGAAGTTTCGTTGAAGCGGAGGGGTCCAAACAGGAAAGTGAAAATGACTGTCAACAATTTTTCTCTCCAAAAACTTTGAACAGTCATAACTCGGCAGATATACAACATATCTGCGCCAAACTTCCCGTGCTTGTTGAGAGTCATACCCTGAAGGGCCTTGTAGGGGTCATTTGCATCAACCCTACAGCGCCAACTAGTGGCGATAGAAAGTCACTCGTTTTTCCAATACATGTCCAGTTCTTTTCAGGTTGGTCATTGTAGTTTCAAGACCTATTAAAATACTTATTTACGGCCCATGTCCACGTGTCTCTGTCTGTTGCCGTGACGACCCTTTGTTCGCCATTTAAAGGAAATATTTTTTTTCAGAGACTCAGGCAGCTTATAGAGCCTTAATAGTTGGCACACTTGGTCGAATTGGCCCACTTAGAAGATTAATTTTAGTTTTGAATAAGGGCTTGGCTGCACAGCTCAGTAGTGGCTCCTTTTTTGTAGTACTCTCTCCAATAGGGGTTTTTATCTCTTGGGTGTGGGAATGTAAATAGGCGACTTTCGAGCATGTTAGGTTCTAATGAGATGATTAGAGAGGAGGATCTGCCACCGCCCTGACCTGTACACAGTCCGAGTTGCGTGACGTCCGAGTTGCGCTAGATCGCGAGGGCCCGTTCAGTCCTGCTTGCAGGCCTAGTTAGGGCCCGAGCACTAAGCGTGCGAAGGCCCTATTGTTTTGCAAAGGATTATTTTTTTTTTTATTTTTTTTATTTTTTTTTTTTTTCAGGGCAAATGAAAACGGCCAATTTGGAGGCCTGAACATGCACGAAAAGTCACCAAAATTTGCACATACGTCCGGAAAATTGTAAATTTCGATAATTTTGCAACGTTGCAAAAAAATATAACAAAATGGCTCAGTGGCGCCCCCTTGAAATTTTAAAATTGGCCTATAACATTAGGGTCTGTCAGCGTAGAGCAATGAAATTTGGGGGGTCTATACCTTGTCCAAAACCGCTCCAAAAAAGCATTTACACGCATATTCCAAACCCAACAGGAAATCGGTTATTTTGGATCAAATATGAAATTTTTATCGATTTACAGGGTGCACATTTGAGACCTTTTCGCCGAGGGAGTTAGTTGGATCATCTTCAAAATTGGTGAGACTGTTCAGGAGACATATGAAATCTTAAGTTTTGAAAATGGTGCGTTTTCATTCACGGGTCTGACCTGGGCGTGGTGCCAAAGTCGACCATTTTTTCGGCAAAATGACAAATTCAGTAAATGACTTATAGTTCCTTGACACAACGTTCAATCTTTTTCATATTTGGCATGTATGTGTGGTATCCCACCCTTAACACGAGTGCATTGAAATATTACCCATTAGGTCTAGCGCCCCCTAGTGAGAACAGGAAATGCCTTTTTTTACGAGACAGGTTCCTCCTCCAAGGGAAAAAAATCTGTTGACCTCAAACCTGCATCAGGGGAGCCTTAAGACCTGTGTTCAGGTGCCTGATGAAAAATATTGAGGTTTCGTTGAGGCGGAGGGGTCCAAACAGGAAAGTGAAAATGAACGTCAACAATTTGTCACGCAAAAAACTTTGAACAGTCATAACTCGGCAGATATACAACATATCTGCGCCAAACTTCCCGTGTTTGTTGAGAGTCATACCCTGAAGGTTCTTGTAGGGGTCATTTGCATCAACTCTACAGTGCCAACTAGTGGCGACAGAAAGAAGTTTTAAAAAAGGCCTTTCCTATTGGGTTTTTTCAACATAGAGCAAGGAAATTTGGGGAGTAGATACCTTATGCAAAACTGATCCAAAAAGTCTCTTGCACCCATATTCCAAATCCAACAGGAAATCGGGTATTTTGGATCGAATGTGAAATTTTCATGGGTTCACAGTAGGAGTTTACATTTGGAGGCTTGAATATGCACAAAAACTTGTACAAATTTGCACATACATGCGGCTTTAGATAACGTTCGATAATCTTGCAATGTTACGAAAAAATGTAGCAAAATGCCTCAGTGGCGCCCCCTTGAATTTTTCAAAAAGGCGTTTCCTATTAGGTTTTTTTAACAGAGAGTGATGAAATTTGGGGAGTCGATACCTTGTGCAAAACTGCTCCAAAAAGTCTCTTGCACCCGTATTCCAAATCCAACAGGAAATCGGGTATTTTGGATCGAATGTGAAATTTTTATCGGTTCACAGTAGGAGTTTACATTTGGAGGCTTGAACATGCACGAAAACTCACAAAAATTTGGACATACATGTGGCTTTGCATAACGTTCAATAATCTTGCAACGTTACGAAAACATGTAACAAAATGGCTCAGTGGCGCCCCCTTGAAATTTTCAAAAAGGCCTCTCCATTTAGGTTTTTTCAACGTAGAGGGATGAAATTCGGAGAGTCGATACCTTGTACAAAACTGCTCCAAAAAGTCTCTTGCATGCATATTCCAAACCCAACAGGAAATCGGGTATTTTGGATTGAATGTGAAATTTTTATCGATTTACAGTGTGCACATTTTACACCTTGGCACCTAGGGAATTAGTTTGATCATTCTCAAAATTGGCGAGACTGTTCATGAGGCATATGAAATCTTAAGTTATCAAAATGGTGTGTTTTCATTCACGGGCCTGACCTGGGCGGGGTGCCAAAGTCGGCCATTTTTTCGGCAAAATGACAAATTCAGTAAATGACTAATAGTTCCTTCACACAACGTTCCATCTTTTTCATATCTGGCATGTATGTGCGACATCCCACCCTTAACACGAGTGCATTGAAATATTACCCATTAGGCCTAGCGCCCCCTAGTGAGAACAGGAAATGCCTTTTTTTACGAGACAGGTTCCTCCTCCAAGGAAAAAAAATCTGTTGACCTCAAACCTGCATAAGGGAAGGCTTAAGACCTGTCTTCAGGTGCCTGATGAAAAATATTGAAGTTTCGTTGAAGCGGAGGGGTCCAAACAGGAAAGTGAAAATGACTGTCAACAATTTTTCTCTCCAAAAACTTTGAACAGTCATAACTCGGCAGATATACAACATATCTGCGCCAAACTTCCCGTGCTTGTTGAGAGTCATACCCTGAAGGGCCTTGTAGAGATCATTTGCATCAACCCTACAGCGCCAACTAGTGGCAATAGAAAGTCACTCGTTTTTCCAATACATGTCCAGTTCTTTTCAGGTTGGTCATTGTAATTTGAAGACCTATTGTAATACTTATTTACAGCCCATGTCCACGTGTCTCTGTCTGTTGCCGTGACGACCCTTTATTCGCCATTTAAAGGAAATATTTTTTTTCAAAGACTCAGGCAGCTTATATAGCCACAATATTTGGCACACTTCGTCGAATTGGCCCAGTTAGAAGATTAATTTTGGTTTTGAATAAGGGCTTGGCTGCACAGCTCAGTAGTGGCTCCTTTTTTGT
The DNA here is from genome assembly GCF_030265065.1 of Corythoichthys intestinalis. Lineage (NCBI taxonomy): Eukaryota > Metazoa > Chordata > Actinopteri > Syngnathiformes > Syngnathidae > Corythoichthys > Corythoichthys intestinalis. The sequence goes on along the minus strand of NC_080403.1, from coordinate 25,074,784 downwards.
AGTACTCTCTCCAATAGGGGTTTTTATCTCTTGGGTGTGGGAATGTAAATAGGCGACTTTCGAGCATGTTATGTTCTAATGAGATGATTAGAGAGGAGCATCTGCCAACACCCTGACCTGCACACAGTCCGAGTTGCGTGACGTCCGAGTTGCGCTAGATTGCGAGGGCCCGTTCAGTCCTGCTTGCAGGCCTAGTTATTATTATTATTCTTCTTTTTTCAGGGCAAATGAAAATGGCCAATTTGGAGGCCTGAACATGCACGAAAAGTCACCAAAATTTGCACATACGTGCGGCTTTGCGTAAATTTCGATAATCTTGTGTCGTTTTGAAAAAATGTCAAAAAATGGCTCAGTGGCGCCCCCTTGACCCTTAAAATTTTCAAAAAGGCCTCTCCTCTCAGGTTTTCAACGTAGAGCAATGAAATTTGGGGAGTAGATACCTTATGCCTAACTGTTCAAAAAAGCCTCTTGCACCCATATTCCAAATCCAACAGGAAATCGGATATTTTGGATCAAATGTGAAATTTTTATCGGTTCACAGTTGGAGTTTACATTTGGAGGCCTGAACATGCACGAAAACTCACCAAAATTTGCACATACATGCAACTTTGCGTAAATTTTGATAATCTACAAAAAAATTTAACAAAATGGCTCAGTGGCGCCCCCTTGAAATTTTCAAAAAGGCCTTTCCTATTTGGTTTTTTCAACGTAGAACGATGAAATTTGGCGAGTCGATACATTGTGCAAAACTGCTCCAAAAAGTCTCTTGCACCCATATTCCAAACCCAACAGGAAGCCGGAAATTTTGGATCAAATGTGAAATTTTATCGATTTACATTTGAGACCTTGTCGCTGAAGAAAATAGTTGGATCGTCTTCAAAATTGGTCAGACTATTCAGGAGACATATGAGATCTTAAGTTTTCAAAATGGTGAGTTTTCACTCAAGGGTCTGACCTGGGCGTGGTCCCAAAGTCGGCCATTTTTGGGCAAAATACCAAATTCAGAAAATGATTAAAAACTCCGTGATACAACGTTCAATCTTTTTCATTTCTAGCATGTATATGAGATATCCCAGCCTGAACACGACTGCATTGAAATATTACCCATTAGGCCTGGCGCCCCCTAGTGGGAACAGGAAATGGCCTTCTTTACGAGACAGGCTGCTCCTCCAAGGGAAAAAAATCTATTGACCTCAAACCTGTTTCAGGGGAGCCTCAAGACATGTGTTCAGGTCCCTGATGAAAAATATTGAGGTTTCGTTGAAGCGGAGAGGTCCAAACTGGAAGTGAAAATGACCGTCAACAATTTGTCTCGCCAAAAATTTTGAACAGTCATAACTCGGCAGATATGCAACATATCTGCGCCAAACTTTCCGTGTTTGTTGAGAGTCATACCCTGAAGGTTCTTGTAGGGGTCATTTGCATCAACTCTACAGTGCCAACTAGTGGCGACAGAAAGAAGTTTTAAAAAAGGCCTTTCCTATTGGGTTTTTTCAACATAGAGCAAGGAAATTTGGGGAGTAGATACCTTATGCAAAACTGCTCCAAAAAGTCTCTTGCACCCATATTCCAAATCCAACAGGAAATCGGGTATTTTGGATCGAATGTGAAATTTTCATGGGTTCACAGTAAGAGTTTACATTTGGAGGCTTGAATATGCATAAAAACTCACCAAAATTTGCACATACATGCGGCTTTGGATAACGTTCGATAATCTTGCAACGTTACGAAACAATTTAACAAAATGGCTCAGTGGCGCCCCCTTGAAATTTTCAAAAAGGCCTCTCCATTTAGGTTTTTCTAACATAGAGTGATGAAATTTGGAGAGTCAAAACTTTGTGCAAAACTGCTCCAAAAAGTCTCTTGCACACACATTCCAAATCCTACAGGAAATCGGGTATTTTGGATTGAATGTGAACTTTTTATCGATTTACAGTGTGCACATTTTACACCTTGGCACCTAGGGAATTAGTTTGATCATTCTCAAAATTGGTGAGACTGTTCATGAGGCATATGAAATCTTAAGTTATAAAAATGGTGTGTTTTCATTCACGGGCCTGACCTGGGCGGGGCGCCAAATTCTTCCATTTTTTCGCCAAAACACCGAATTCGGAAAATGACTGATAACTCCCTCATACAATGTTCAATCTATTTTAAATCTGCCATGTGTGTGAGGTATACCAGCCTGAGCAGGACTGGATAGAAAATTTACCATTTGTGCCTGGCGCCTCCTAGTGGGAACAGGAAATGCCCTTTTTTACGGGACACACTCCTCCTCTAAAGGGAAAAAATCAATCTACCTCAAACCTGCATAAGGGAAACCTTAAGACCTGTCTTCAGGTGCCTGATGACAAAAATTGAAGTTTTGTTGAAGCGGAGGGGTCCAAACAGTAAAGTGAAAATGACTGTCAACAATTTTTCTCTCCAAAAACTTTGAACAGTCATAACTCGGCAGATATACAAGATATCTGCGCCAAACTTCCCGTGCTTGTTGAGAGTCATACCCTGAAGGGCCTTGTAGGGGTCATTTGCATCAACCCTACAGCGCCAACTAGTGGCGATATAAAGTCACTCGTTTTTCCAAAACATGTCCAGTTCTTTTCATGTTGGTCATTGTAGTTTCAAGACCTATTAAAATACTTTTTTACGGCCCATGTCCACGTGTCTCTGTCTGTTGCCGTGACGACCCTTTGTTCGCCATTTAAAGGAAATATTTTTTTTCAGAGACTCAGGGAGCTTATAGAGCCACAATAGTTGGCACACTTGGTCGAATTGGCCCAGTTAGAAGATTAATTTTGGTTTTGAATAAGGGCTTGGCTGCACAGCTCAGTAGTGGCTCCTTTTTTGTAGTACTCTCTCCAATAGGGGTTTTTATCTCTTGGGTGTGGGAATGTAAATAGGCGACTTTCGAGCATGTTAGGTTCTAATGAGATGATTAGAGAGGAGGATCTGCCACCACCCTGACCTGCACACAGTCCGAGTTGCGTGACGTCCGAGTTGCGCTAGATTGCGAGGGCCCGTTCAGTCCTGCTTGCAGGCCTAGTTATTATTAGGGCCCGAGCACTAGGCGTGCGAAGGCCCTATTGTAATGCAAAGGATTATTATTATTATTATTATTTATTATTATTATTCTTCTTTCTTCATGGCAAATGAAAATGGCCAATTTGGAGGCCTGAACATGCACGAAAAGTCACCAAAATTTGCACATACGTGCAGATTCGCGTAAAATTTGATAATCTAGCGTCGTTTTGAAAAAATTTCAAAAAATGGCTCAGTGGCGCCCCCTTGACCCTTAAAATTTTCAAAAAGGCCTCTCCTCTCAGGTTTTCAACGTAGAGCGATGAAATTTGGGGAGTAGATACCTTATGCCTAACTGTTCAAAAAAGCCTCTTGCACCCATATTCCAAATCCGACAGGAAATCGGATATTTTGGATCAAATGTGAAATTTTTTCGGTTCACAGTTGGAGTTTACGTTTGGAGGCCTGAACATGCACGAAAACTCACCAAAATTTGCACATACATGCAACTTTGCGTAAATTTTGATAATCTACAAAAAAATTTAACAAAATCGCTCAGTGGCGCCCCCTTGAAATTTTCAAAAAGGCCTGTCCTATTAGGTTTTTTCAACGTAGAATGATGAAATTTGGTGAGTCGATACATTGTGTAAAACTGCTCCAAAAAGTCTCTTGCACCCATATTCCAAACCCAACAGGAAGCCGGAAATTTTGGATCAAATGTGAAATTTTATCGATTTACATTTGAGACCTTGTCGCTGAAGAAAATAGTTGGATCATCTTCAAAATTGGTCAGACTATTCAGGAGACATATGAGATCTTAAGTTTTCAAAATGGTGAGTTTTCACTCAAGGGTCTGACCTGGGCGTGGTCCCAAAGTCAGCCATTTTTGGGCAAAATACCAAATTCAGAATATGATTAAAAACTCGGTGATACAACGTTCAATCTTTTTCATTTCTAGCATGTATATGAGATATCCCAGCCTGAACACGACTGCATTGAAATATTACCCATTAGGCCTGGCGCCCCCTAGTGGAAACAGGAAATGGCCTTCTTTACGAGACAGGCTCCTCCTCCAAGGGAAAAAAATCTATTGACCTCAAACCTGTTTCAGGGGAGCCTCAAGACATGTGTTCAGGTCCCTGATGAAAAATATTGAGGTTTCGTTGAAGCGGAGAGGTCCAAACTGGAAGTGAAAATGACCGTCAACAATTTGTCTCGCCAAAAATTTTGAACAGTCATAACTCGGCAGATATGCAACATATCTGCGCCAAACTTTCCGTGTTTGTTGAGAGTCATACCCTGAAGGTTCTTGTAGGGGTCATTTGCATCAACTCTACAGTGCCCACTAGTGGCGACAGAAAGAAGTTTTAAAAAAGGCCTTTCCTATTGGGTTTTTTCAACATAGAGCAAGGAAATTTGGGGAGTAGATACCTTATGCAAAACTGCTCCAAAAAGTCTCTTGCACCCATATTCCAAATCCAACAGGAAATCGGGTATTTTGGATCGAATGTGAAATTTTCATGGGTTCACAGTAAGAGTTTACATTTGGAGGCTTGAATATGCATAAAAACTCACCAAAATTTGCACATACATGCGGCTTTGGATAACGTTCGATAATCTTGCAACGTTACGAAACAATTTAACAAAATGGCTCAGTGGCGCCCCCTTGAAATTTTCAAAAAGGCCTCTCCATTTAGGTTTTTCTAACATAGAGTGATGAAATTTGGAGAATCAAAACTTTGTGCAAAACTGCTCCAAAAAGTCTCTTGCACACACATTCCAAATCCTACAGGAAATCGGGTATTTTGGATTGAATGTGAACTTTTTATCGATTTACAGTGTGCACATTTTACACCTTGGCACCTAGGGAATTAGTTTGATCATTCTCAAAATTGGTGAGACTGTTCATGAGGCATATGAAATCTTAAGTTATAAAAATGGCGTGTTTTCATTCACGGGCCTCACCTGGGCGGGGCGCCAAATTCTTCCATTTTTTCGCCAAAACACCGAATTCGGAAAATGACTGATAACTCCCTCATACAACGTTCAATCTATTTGAAATCTGGCATGTGTGTGAGGTATACCAGCCTGAGCAGGACTGGATTGAAAATTTATCATTTGTGCCTGGCGCCTCCTAGTGGGAACAGGAAATGCCCTTTTTTACGGGACACACTCCTCCTCTAAAGGGAAAAAATCAATCTACCTCAAACCTGCATAAGGGAAACCTTAAGACCTGTCTTCAGGTGCCTGATGAAAAATATTGAAGTTTCGTTGAAGCGGAGGGGTCCAAACAGGAAAGTGAAAATGACTGTCAACAATTTTTCTCTCCAAAAACTTTGAACAGTCATAACTCGGCAGATATACAAGATATCTGCGCCAAACTTCCCGTGCTTGTTGAGAGTCATACCCTGAAGGGCCTTGTAGGGGTCATTTGCATCAACCCTACAGCGCCAACTAGTGGCGATAGAAAGTCACTCGTTTTTCCAAAACATGTCCAGTTCTTTTCATGTTGGTCACTGTAGTTTCAAGACCTATTAAAATACTTTTTTACGGCCCATGTCCACGTGTCTCTGTCTGTTGCCGTGACGACCCTTTGTTCGCCATTTAAAGGAATTTTTTTTTTTCAGAGACTCAGGGAACTTATGGAGCCACAATAGTTGGCACACTTGGTCGAATTGGCCCAGTTAGAAGATTAATTTTGGTTTTGAATAAGGGCTTGGCTGCACAGCTCAGTAGTGGCTCCTTTTTTGTAGTACTCTCTCCAATAGGGGTTTTTATCTCTTGGGTGTGGGAATTTAAATAGGCGACTTTCGAGCATGTTAGGTTCTAATGAGATGATTAGAGAGGAGGATCTCCCACCACCCTGACCTGCACACAGTCCGAGTTGCGTGACGTCCGAGTTGCGTTAGATTGCGAGGGCCCGTTCAGTCCTGCTTGCAGGCCTAGTTATTATTATTATTCTTTTTTCATGGCAAATGAAAATGGCCAATTTGGAGGCCTGAACATGCACGAAAAGTCACCAAAATTTGCACATACGTGCAGATTCGCGTAAATTTCGATAATCTTGCGTCGTTTTGAAAAAATTTCAAAAAATGGCTCAGTGGCGCCCCCTTGACCCTTAAAATTTTCAAAAAGGCCTCTCCTCTCAGGTTTTCAACGTAGAGCAATGAAATTTGGGGAGTAGATACCTTATGCCTAACTGCTCAAAAAAGCCTCTTGCACCCATATTCCAAATCCAACAGGAAATCGGTTATTTTGGATCGAATCTGAAATTTTTTCGGCTCACAGTTTGAGTTCACATTTGGAGGCTTGAACATGCACGAAAACTCACCAAAATGTGCACATATGTTCAACTTTGCGTAAATTTTGATAATCTTTGAAAAAAATTAACAAAAAGGCTCAGTGGCGCCCCCTTGAAATTTTCAAAAAGGCCTGTCCTATTAGGTTTTTTCAACGTAGAATGATGAAATTTGGTGAGTCGATACATTGTGTAAAACTGCTCCAAAAAGTCTCTTGCACCTACATTCCAAATCCAACAGGAAGTCGGAAATTTTGGATCAAATGCGAAATTTTATCGATTTACATTTGAGACCTTGTCGCTGAAGAAAATAGTTGGATCGTCTTCAAAATTGGTCAGACTATTCAGGAGACATATGAGATCTTAAGTTTTCAAAATGGTGAGTTTTCATCCAAGGGTCTGGCCTGGGCGTAGTCCCAAAGTTGGCCATTTTTAGGCAAAATACCAAATTCAGAAAATGATTAAAAACTCCGTGATACAACGTTCAATCTTTTTCATTTCTAGCATGTATATGAGATATCCCAGCCTGAACACGACTGCATTGAAATATTACTCATTAGGCCTGGCGCCCCCTAGTGGGAACAGGAAATGGCATTCTTTACGAGAGAGGATCCTCCTCCAAGGGAAAAAAATCTATTGACCTCAAACCTGTTTCAGGGGAGCCTCAAGACATGTGTTCAGGTCCCTGATGAAAAATATTGAGGTTTCGTTGAAGCGGAGAGGTCCAAACTGGAAGTGAAAATGACCGTCAACAATTTGTCTCGCCAAAAATTTTGAACAGTCATAACTCGGCAGATATGCAACATATCTGCGCCAAACTTTCCGTGTTTGTTGAGAGTCATACCCTGAAGGTTCTTGTAGGGGTCATTTGCATCAACTCTACAGTGCCAACTAGTGGCGACAGAAAGAAGTTTTAAAAAAGGCCTTTCCTATTGGGTTTTTTCAACATAGAGCAAGGAAATTTGGGGAGTAGATACCTTATGCAAAACTGCTCCAAAAAGTCTCTTGCACCCATATTCCAAATCCAACAGGAAATCGGGTATTTTGGATCGAATGTGAAATTTTCATGGGTTCACAGTAAGAGTTTACATTTGGAGGCTTGAATATGCATAAAAACTCACCAAAATTTGCACATACATGCGGCTTTGGATAACGTTCGATAATCTTGCAACGTTACGAAACAATTTAACAAAATGGCTCAGTGGCGCCCCCTTGAAATTTTCAAAAAGGCCTCTCAATTTAGGTTTTTCTAACATAGAGTGATGAAATTTGGAGAGTCAAAACTTTGTGCAAAACTGCTCCAAAAAGTCTCTTGCACACACATTCCAAATCCTACAGGAAATCGGGTATTTTGGATTGAATGTGAACTTTTTATCGATTTACAGTGTGCACATTTTACACCTTGGCACCTAGGGAATTAGTTTGATCATTCTCAAAATTGGTGAGACTGTTCATGAGGCATATGAAATCTTAAGTTATAAAAATGGTGTGTTTTCATTCACGGGCCTGACCTGGGCGGGGCGCCAAATTCTTCCATTTTTTCGCCAAAACACCGAATTCGGAAAATGACTGATAACTCCCTCATACAACCTTCAATCTATTTTAAATCTGGCATGTGAGTGAGGTATAACAGCCTGAGCAGGACTGGATTGAAAATTTACCATTTGTGCCTGGCGCCTCCTAGTGGGAACAGGAAATGCCCTTTTTTAGGGGACACACTCCTCCTCTAAAGGGAAAAAATCAATCTACCTCAAACCTGTATAAGGGAAACCTTAAGACCTGTCTTCAGGTGCCTGATGAAAAATATTGAAGTTTCGTTGAAGCGGAGGGGTCCAAACAGGAACGTGAAAATGACTGTCAACAATTTTTCTCTCCAAAAACTTTGAACAGTCATAACTCGGCAGATATACAAGATATCTGCGCCAAACTTCCCGTGCTTGTTGAGAGTCATACCCTGAAGGTTCTTGTAGGGGTCATTTGCATCAACCCTACAGCGCCAACTAGTGGCAATAGAAAGTCACTCGTTTTTCCAACACATGTCCAGTTCTTTTCAGGTTGGTCATTGTAGTTTCAAGACCTATTAAAATACTTATTTACGGCCCATGTCCACGTGTCTCTGTCTGTTGCCGTGACGACCCTTTATTCGCCATTGAAAGGAAATATTTTTTTTCAGAGACTCAGGCAGCTTATAGAGCCACAATATTTGGCACACTTGGTCGAATTGGCCCAGTTAGAAGATTAATTTTGGTTTTTAATAAGGGCTTGGCTGCACAGCTCAGTAGTACCTCCTTTTTTGTAGTACTCTCTCCAATCGGTTTTTTTTTACCTGTTAGGTGTGTGAATGTAAAGAGGCGACTTTCGAGCTTGTTAGGTTCTAATGAGATGATTAGAGAGGAGGATCTGCCACCACCCTGACCTGCACACAGTCCGAGTTGCGTGACGTCCGAGTTGCGCTAGATTGCGAGGGCCCGTTCAGTCCTGCTTGCAGGCCTAGTTATTATTAGGGCCCGAGCACTAGACGTGCGAAGGCCCTATTGTAATGCAAAGGATTATTATTAGGGCCCGAGCACTAGGCGTGCGAAGGCCCTATTGTAATGCAAAGGATTATTATTATTATTATTATTATTATTCTTCTTTCTTCATGGCAAATGAAAATGGCCAATTTGGAGGCCTGAACATGCACGAAAAGTCACCAAAATTTGCACATACGTGCAGATTCGCGTAAAATTTGATAATCTTGCGTCGTTTTGAAAAAATTTCAAAAAATGGCTCAGTGGCGCCCCCTTGACCCTTAAAATTTTCAAAAAGGCCTCTCCTCTCAGGTTTTCAACGTAGAGCGATGAAATTTGGGGAGTAGATACCTTATGCCTAACTGTTCAAAAAAGCCTCTTGCACCCATATTCCAAATCCGACAGGAAATCGGATATTTTGGATCAAATGTGAAATTTTTTCGGTTCACAGTTGGAGTTTACGTTTGGAGGCCTGAACATGCACGAAAACTCACCAAAATTTGCACATACATGCAACTTTGCGTAAATTTTGATAATCTACAAAAAAATTTAACAAAATCGCTCAGTGGCGCCCCCTTGAAATTTTCAAAAAGGCCTTTCCTATTAGGTTTTTTCAACGTAGAATGATGAAATTTGGTGAGTCGATACATTGCGTAAAACTGCTCCAAAAAGTCTCTTGCACCTATATTCCAAATCCAACAGGAAGTCGGAAATTTTGGATCAAATGCGAAATTTTATCGATTTACATTTGAGACCTTGTCGCTGAAGAAAATAGTTGGATCGTCTTCAAAATTGGTCAGACTATACAGGAGACATATGAGATCTTAAGTTTTCAAAATGGTGAGTTTTCATCCAAGGGTCTGGCCTGGGCGTAGTCCCAAAGTTGGCCATTTTTGGGCAAAACACCAAATTCAGAAAATGATTAAAAACTCCGTGATACAACGTTCAATCTTTTTCATTTCTAGCAAGTATATGAGATATCCCAGCCTGAACACGACTGCATTTAAATTTTACCCATTAGGCTTGGCGCCCCCTAGTGGGAACAGGAAATGGCCTTCTTTACGAGACAGGCTCCTCCTCCAAGGGAAAAAAATCTATTGACCTCAAACCTGTTTCAGGGGAGCCTCAAGACATGTGTTCAGGTGCCTAATGAAAAATATTGAGGTTTTGTAGAAGCGGAGAGGTACAAACTGGAAGTGAAAATAACCGTCAACAATTTGTCTCGCCAAAAACTTTGAACAGTCATAACTCGGCAGATATACAACATATCTGCGCCAAACTTCCCGTGTTTGTTGAGAGTCATACCCTGAAGGTTCGTGTAGGGGTCATTTGCATCAACTCTACAGTGCCAACTAGTGGCGACAGAAAGAAGTTTTAAAAAAGGCCTTTCCTATTGGGTTTTTTCAACATAGAGCAAGGAAATTTGGGGAGTAGATACCTTATGCAAAACTGCTCCAAAAAGTCTCTTGCACCCATATTCCAAATCCAACAGGAAATCGGGTATTTTGGATCGAATGTGAAATTTTCATGGGTTCACAGTAAGAGTTTACATTTGGAGGCTTGAATATGCATAAAAACTCACCAAAATTTGCACATACATGCGGCTTTGGATAACGTTCGATAATCTTGCAACGTTACGAAACAATTTAACAAAATGGCTCAGTGGCGCCCCCTTGAATTTTTCAAAAAGGCCTCTCCATTTAGGTTTTTCTCACATAGAGTGATGAAATTTGGAGAGTCAAAACTTTGTGCAAAACTGCTCCAAAAAGTCTCTTGCACACACATTCCAAATCCTACAGGAAATCGGGTATTTTGGATTGAATGTGAACTTTTTATCGATTTACAGTGTGCACATTTTACACCTTGGCACCTAGGGAATTAGTTTGATCATTCTCAAAATTGGTGAGACTGTTCATGAGGCATATGAAATCTTAAGTTATAAAAATGGTGTGTTTTCATTCACGGGCCTGACCTGGGCGGGGCGCCAAATTCTTCCATTTTTTCGCCAAAACACCGAATTCGGAAAATGACTGATAACTCCCTCATACAACGTTCAATCTATTTTAAATCTGGCATGTGTGTGAGGTATACCAGCCTGAGCAGGACTGGATTGAAAATTTACCATTTGTGCCTGGCGCCTCCTAGTGGGAACAGGAAATGCCCTTTTTTACGGGACACACTCCTCCTCTAAAGGAAAAAATCAATCTACCTCAAACCTGCATAAGGGAAACCTTAAGACCTGTCTTCAGGTGCCTGATGAAAAATATTGAAGTTTCGTTGAAGCGGAGGGGTCCAAACAGGAAAGTGAAAATGACTGTCAACAATTTTTCTCTCCAAAAACTTTGAACAGTCATAACTCGGCAGATATACAAGATATCTGCGCCAAACTTCCCGTGCTTGTTGAGAGTCATACCCTGAAGGGCCTTGTAGGGGTCATTTGCATCAACCCTACAGCGCCAACTAGTGGCGATAGAAAGTCACTCGTTTTTCCAAAACATGTCCAGTTCTTTTCATGTTGGTCATTGTAGTTTCAAGACCTATTAAAATACTTTTTTACGGCCCATGTCCACGTGTCTCTGTCTGTTGCCGTGACGACCCTTTGTTCGCCATTTCAAGGAAATATTTTTTTTCAGAGATTCAGGGAGCTTATAGAGCCACAATAGTTGGCACACTTGGTCGAATTGGCCCAGTTAGAAGATTAATTTTGGTTTTGAATAAGGGCTTGGCTGCACAGCTCAGTAGTGGCTCCTTTTTTGTAGTACTCTCTCCAATAGGGGTTTTTATCTCTTGGGTGTGGGAATGTAAATAGGCGACTTTCGAGCATGTTAGGTTCTAATGAGATGATTAGAGAGGAGGATCTGCCACCACCCTGACCTGCACACAGTCCGAGTTGCGTGACGTCCGAGTTGCGCTAGATTGCGAGGGCCCGTTCAGTCCTGCTTGCAGGCCTAGTTATTATTATTCTTCTTTCTTCATGGCAAATGAAAATGGCCAATTTGGAGGCCTGAACATGCACGAAAAGTCACCAAAATTTGCACATACGTGCAGATTCGCGTAAATTTCGATAATCTTGCGTCGTTTTGAAAAAATGTCAAAAAATGGCTCAGTGGCGCCCCCTTGACCCTTAAAATTTTCAAAAAGGCCTCTCCTCTCAGGTTTTCAACGTAGAGCAATGAAATTTGGGGAGTAGATACCTTATGCCTAACTGTTCAAAAAAGCCTCTTGCACCCATATTCCAAATCCAACAGGAAATCGGGTATTTTGGATCGAATGTGAAATTTTTTCGGTTCACAGTTGGAGTTTACGTTTGGAGGCTTGAACATGCACGAAAACTCACCAAAATTTGCACATACATTCAACTTTGCGTAAATTTTGATAATCTACAAAAAAATTTAACAAAATGGCTCAGTGGCGCCCCCTTGAAATTTTCAAAAAGGCCTCTCCTATTAGGTTTTTTCAACGTAGAACAATGAAATTTAGTGAGTCGATACATTGTACAAAACTGCTCCAAAAAGTCTCTTGCACCCATATTCCAAACCCAACAGGAAGCTGGAAATTTTGGGTCAAATGCGAAATTTTATCGATTTACATTTGAGACCTTGTCGCTGAAGGATAAAGTTGGATCGTCTTCAAAATTGGTCAGACTATTCAGGAGACCTATGAGATCTTAAGTTTTCAAAATGGTGTGTTTTCATTCAAGGGTCTGGCCTGGGCGTGGTCCCAAAGTCGGCCATTTTTAGGCAAAATACCAAATTCAGAAAATGATTAAAAACTCCGTGATCCAACGTTCAATCTTTTTAATTTTTAGCATGTTTATGAGATATCCCAGCCTGAACACGACTGCATTGAAATATTACCCATTAGGCCTGGCGCCCCTAGTGGAAACAGGAAATGGCCTTCTTTACGAGACAGGCTCCTCCTCCAAGGGAAAAAAATCTATTGACCTCAAACCTGTTTCAGGGGAGCCTCAAGACATGTGTTCAGGTGCCTGATGAAAAATATTGAGGTTTCGTTGAAGCGGAGAGGTCCAAACTGGAAGTGAAAATGACCGTCAACAATTTGTCTCGCCAAAAACTTTGAACAGTCATAACTCGGCAGATATGCAACATATCTGCGCCAAACTTTCCGTGTTTGTTGAGAGTCATACCCTGAAGGTTCTTGTAGGGGTCATTTGCATCAACTCTACAGTGCCAACTAGTGGCGACAGAAAGAAGTTTTAAAAAAGGCCTTTCCTGTTGGGTTTTTTCAACGTAGAGCAATGAAATTTGGGGAGTAGATACCTTATGCCTAACTGCTCAAAAAAGCCTCTTGCACCCATATTCCAAATCCAACAGAAAATCGGGTATTTTGGATCAAATGTGAAATTTCTGTCCATTTCTAGTACAGTTTACATTTGGAGGCCTGGACATGCACGAAAACTCACCAAATTTTGCACATACATGCGGCTTTGTGTGGATTTCGATAATCTTGCAACGTTACAAAAAAATGTAACAAAATGGCTCAGTGGCGCCCCCTTGAATTTTTCAAAAAGGCGTTTCCTATTAGGTTTTTTTAACGTAGAGCAATGAAATTTGGGGAGTCGATACCTTGTGCAAAACTGCTCCAAAAAGTCTCTTGCACCCATATTCCAAACCCAACAGGAAATCGGGTATTTTGGATCGAATGTGAAATTTTTATCAATTAACAGGGTGCACATTTGAGACCTTGTCACAGAGGGAATCAATTGGATCATCTTCAAAATTGGTTAGACAATTCAGGAGACCTATGAAATCTAAACTTTTCAAAATGGTGTGTTTTCATTCATGGGTCTGACCTGGGCGTGGTGCCAAAGTCGGCCATTTTTTCGGCAAAATGACAAATTCAGTAAAGAACTAACAGCTCCTTGAAACAACGTTCAATCTTTTTCATATCTGGCATGTATGTGCGGGATCCCACCCTGAACACGAGTGCATTGAAATATTACTCATTAGGCCTAGCGCCCCCTAGTGGGAACAGGAAATGCCTTTTTTACGAAACAGGCTACTCCTCCAAGGAAAAAAAAATCTATTCACCTCAAACCTGCATCAGGGGAGCCTGAAGACATGTGTTCAGGTGCCTGATGAAAAATACTGAGGTTTGGTTGAAGCAGAAGGGTCCAACAGGAGAAGTAAAAATGACTGAAGCCATTTCGTCTCACCACAAGTTTTGAACAGTCATAACTTCTACAACATATCTGCGCCAAACATATCGTGCTTGTTGAGTCATAGTCTGAAGGGTCCTGTAGGGGTCATTTGCATCAACCCTACAGCGCCAACTAGTGGCAATAGAAAGTCACTCATTTTTTTAAATATATGTCCAGTTCTTTTCAGGTTGGTCATTGTAGTTTCAAGACCTTTTAAAATACTTATTTTACGGCCCATGTCCACATGTCTCTGTCTGTTGCTGTGATGACCCTTTATTCGCTCCTTTTTTGTAGTCCTCTGTCCAATAGGGGTTTTTATCTCTTAGGTGTGTGAATGTAAAGAGGCAACTTTCGCGCATGTTAGGTTCTAATGAGATGATTAGAGAGGACGATCTGCCACCACCCTGACCTGCACACTGTCCGAGTTGCATGACGTCCGAGTTGCGCTAGATTGCGAGGGCCCGTTCAGTCCTGCTTGCAGGCCTAGTTATTATTATTATTATTATTCTTCTTTCTTCATGGCAAATGAAAATGGCCAATTTGGAGGCCTGAACATGCACGAAAAGTCACCAAAATTTGCACATACGTGCAGATTCGCGTAAATTTCGATAATCTTGCGTCGTTTTGAAAAAATGTCAAAAAATGGCTCAGTGGCGCCCCCTTGACCCTTAAAATTTTCAAAAAGGCCTCTCCTCTCAGGTTTTCAACGTAGAGCAATGAAATTTGGGGAGTAGATACCTTATGCCTAACTGTTCAAAAAAGCCTCTTGCACCCATATTCCAAATCCAACAGGAAATCGGGTATTTTGGATCGAATGTGAAATTTTTTCGGTTCACAGTTGGAGTTTACGTTTGGAGGCTTGAACATGCACGAAAACTCACCAAAATTTGCACATACATTCAACTTTGCGTAAATTTTGATAATCTACAAAAAAATTTAACAAAATGGCTCAGTGGCGCCCCCTTGAAATTTTCAAAAAGGCCTCTCCTATTAGGTTTTTTCAACGTAGAACAATGAAATTTAGTGAGTCGATACATTGTACAAAACTGCTCCAAAAAGTCTCTTGCACCCATATTCCAAACCCAACAGGAAGCTGGAAATTTTGGGTCAAATGCGAAATTTTATCGATTTACATTTGAGACCTTGTCGCTGAAGGATAAAGTTGGATCGTCTTCAAAATTGGTCAGACTATTCAGGAGACCTATGAGATCTTAAGTTTTCAAAATGGTGTGTTTTCATTCAAGGGTCTGGCCTGGGCGTGGTCCCAAAGTCGGCCATTTTTAGGCAAAATACCAAATTCAGAAAATGATTAAAAACTCCGTGATCCAACGTTCAATCTTTTTCATTTTTAGCATGTTTATGAGATATCCCAGCCTGAACACGACTGCATTGAAATATTACCCATTAGGCCTGGCGCCCCTAGTGGAAACAGGAAATGGCCTTCTTTACGAGACAGGCTCCTCCTCCAAGGGAAAAAAATCTATTGACCTCAAACCTGTTTCAGGGGAGCCTCAAGACATGTGTTCAGGTGCCTGATGAAAAATATTGAGGTTTCGTTGAAGCGGAGAGGTCCAAACTGGAAGTGAAAATGACCGTCAACAATTTGTCTCGCCAAAAACTTTGAACAGTCATAACTCGGCAGATATGCAACATATCTGCGCCAAACTTTCCGTGTTTGTTGAGAGTCATACCCTGAAGGTTCTTGTAGGGGTCATTTGCATCAACTCTACAGTGCCAACTAGTGGCGACAGAAAGAAGTTTTAAAAAAGGCCTTTCCTGTTGGGTTTTTTCAACGTAGAGCAATGAAATTTGGGGAGTAGATACCTTATGCCTAACTGCTCAAAAAAGCCTCTTGCACCCATATTCCAAATCCAACAGAAAATCGGGTATTTTGGATCAAATGTGAAATTTCTGTCCATTTCTAGTACAGTTTACATTTGGAGGCCTGGACATGCACGAAAACTCACCAAATTTTGCACATACATGCGGCTTTGTGTGGATTTCGATAATCTTGCAACGTTACAAAAAAATGTAACAAAATGGCTCAGTGGCGCCCCCTTGAATTTTTCAAAAAGGCGTTTCCTATTAGGTTTTTTTAATGTAGAGCAATGAAATTTGGGGAGTCGATACCTTGTGCAAAACTGCTCCAAAAAGTCTCTTGCACCCATATTCCAAACCCAACAGGAAATCGGGTATTTTGGATCGAATGTGAAATTTTTATCAATTAACAGGGTGCACATTTGAGACCTTGTCACAGAGGGAATCAATTGGATCATCTTCAAAATTGGTTAGACAATTCAGGAGACCTATGAAATCTAAACTTTTCAAAATGGTGTGTTTTCATTCATGGGTCTGACCTGGGCGTGGTGCCAAAGTCGGCCATTTTTTCGGCAAAATGACAAATTCAGTAAAGGACTAATAGCTCCTTGAAACAACGTTCAATCTTTTTCATATCTGGCATGTATGTGCGGGATCCCACCCTGAACACGAGTGCATTGAAATATTACTCATTAGGCCTAGCGCCCCCTAGTGGGAACAGGAAATGCCTTTTTTACGAAACAGGCTCCTCCTCCAAGGAAAAAAAAATCTATTCACCTCAAACCTGCATCAGGGGAGCCTGAAGACATGTGTTCAGGTGCCTGATGAAAAATACTGAGGTTTGGTTGAAGCAGAAGGGTCCAACAGGAGAAGTAAAAATGACTGAAGCCATTTCGTCTCACCACAAGTTTTGAACAGTCATAACTTCTACAACATATCTGCGCCAAACATATCGTGCTTGTTGAGTCATAGTCTGAAGGGTCCTGTAGGGGTCATTTGCATCAACCCTACAGCGCCAACTAGTGGCAATAGAAAGTCACTCATTTTTTTAAATATATGTCCAGTTCTTTTCAGGTTGGTCATTGTAGTTTCAAGACCTTTTAAAATACTTATTTTACGGCCCATGTCCACATGTCTCTGTCTGTTGCTGTGATGACCCTTTATTCGCTCCTTTTTTGTAGTCCTCTGTCCAATAGGGGTTTTTATCTCTTAGGTGTGTGAATGTAAAGAGGCAACTTTCGCGCATGTTAGGTTCTAATGAGATGATTAGAGAGGACGATCTGCCACCACCCTGACCTGCACACTGTCCGAGTTGCATGACGTCCGAGTTGCGCTAGATTGCGAGGGCCCGTTCAGTCCTGCTTGCAGGCCTAGTTATTATTATTCTTCTTTCTTCATGGCAAATGAAAATGGCCAATTTGGAGGCCTGAACATGCACGAAAAGTCACCAAAATTTGCACATACGTGCAGATTCGCGTAAATTTCGATAATCTTGCGTCGTTTTGAAAAAATGTCAAAAAATGGCTCAGTGGCGCCCCCTTGACCCTTAAAATTTTCAAAAAGGCCTCTCCTCTCAGGTTTTCAACGTAGAGCAATGAAATTTGGGGAGTAGATACCTTATGCCTAACTGCTCAAAAAAGCCTCTTGCACCCATATTCCAAATCCAACAGGAAATCGGTTATTTTGGATCGAATCTGAAATTTTTTCGGTTCACAGTTGGAGTTCACATTTGGAGGCTTGAACATGCACGAAAACTCACCAAAATGTGCACATATGTTCAACTTTGCGTAAATTTTGATAATCTTTGAAAAAAATTAACAAAAAGGCTCAGTGGCGCCCCCTTGAAATTTTCAAAAAGGCCTGTCCTATTAGGTTTTTTCAACGTAGAATGATGAAATTTGGTGAGTCGATACATTGTGTAAAACTGCTCCAAAAAGTCTCTTGCACCTATATTCCAAATCCAACAGGAAGTCGGAAATTTTGGATCAAATGCGAAATTTTATCGATTTACATTTGAGACCTTGTCGCTGAAGAAAATAGTTGGATCGTCTTCAAAATTGGTCAGACTATTCAGGAGACATATGAGATCTTAAGTTTTCAAAATGGTGAGTTTTCATCCAAGGGTCTGACCTGGGCGTGGTCCCAAAGTCGGCCATTTTTGGGCAAAATACCAAATTCAGAAAATGATTAAAAACTCCGTGATACAACGTTCAATCTTTTTCATTTCTAGCATGTATATGAGATATCCCAGCCTGAACACGACTGCATTGAAATATTACTCATTAGGCCTGGCGCCCCCTAGTGGGAACAGGAAATGGCCTTCTTTACGAGACAGGCTCCTCCTCCAAGGGAAAAAAATCTATTGACTTCAAACCTGTTTCAGGGGAGCCTCAAGACATGTGTTCAGGTGCCTGATGAAAAATATTGAGGTTTCGTTGAAGCGGAGAGGTCCAAACTGGAAGTGAAAATGACCGTCAACAATTTGTCTCGCCAAAAACTTTGAACAGTCATAACTCGGCAGATATGCAACATATCTGCGCCAAACTTTCCGTGTTTGTTGAGAGTCATACCCTGAAGGTTCTTGTAGGGGTCATTTGCATCAACTCTACAGTGCCAACTAGTGGCGACAGAAAGAAGTTTTAAAAAAGGCCTTTCCTATTGGGTTTTTTCAACATAGAGCGAGGAAATTTGGGGAGTAGATACCTTATGCAAAACTGCTCCAAAAAGTCTCTTGCACCCGTATTCCAAATCCAACAGGAAATCGGGTATTTTGGATCAAATGTGAAATTTTTATCGGTTCACAGTAGGAGTTTACATTTGGAGGCTTGAACATGCACGAAAACTCACAAAAATTTCGACATACATGCGGCTTTGCATAACGTTCAATAATCTTGCAACGTTACGAAAACATGTAAAAAAATGGCTCACTGGCGCCCCCTTGAAATTTTCAAAAAGGCCTCTCCATTTAGGTTTTTCTAACATAGAGTGATGAAATTTGGAGAGTCAAAACTTTGTGCAAAACTGCTCCAAAAAGTCTCTTGCACACACATTCCAAATCCTACAGGAAATCGGGTATTTTGGATTGAATATTAACTTTTTATCGATTTACAGTGTGCACATTTTACACCTTGGCACCTAGGGAATTAGTTTGATCATTCTCAAAATTAGTGAGACTGTTCATGAGGCATATGAAATCTTAAGTTATAAAAATGGTGTGTTTTCATTCATGGGCCTGACCTGGGCGGGGCGCCAAACTCTTCCATTTTTTCGCCAAAAACCGAATTCGGAAAATGACTGATAACTCCCTCATACAACGTTCAATCTATTTTAAATCTGGCATGTGTGTGAGGTATACCAGCCTGAGCAGGACTGGATTGAAAATTTACCATTTGTGCCTGGCGCCTCCTAGTGGGAACAGGAAATGCCCTTTTTTACGGGACACACTCCTCCTCTAAAGGGAAAAAAATCAATCTACCTCAAACCTGCATAAGGGAAACCTTAAGACCTGTCTTCAGGTGCCTGATGAAAAATATTGAAGTTTCGTTGAAGCGGAGGGGTCCAAACAGGAAAGTGAAAATGACTGTCAACAATTTTTCTCTCCAAAAACTTTGAACAGTCATAACTCGGCAGATATACAAGATATCTGCGCCAAACTTCCCGTGCTTGTTGAGAGTCATACCCTGAAGGGCCTTGTAGGGGTCATTTGCATCAACCCTACAGCGCCAACTAGTGGCGATAGAAAGTCACTCGTTTTTCCAAAACATGTCCAGTTCTTTTCATGTTGGTCATTGTAGTTTCAAGACCTATTAAAATACTTTTTTACGGCCCATGTCCACGTGTCTCTGTCTGTTGCCGTGACGACCCTTTGTTCGCCATTTAAAGGAAATATTTTTTTTCAGAGACTCAGGCAGCTTATAGAGCCACAATATTTGGCACACTTGGTCGAATTGGCCCACTTAGAAGATTAGTTTTGGGTTTTGAATAAGGGCTTGGCTACACAGCTCAGTAGTGGCTCCTTTTTTGTAGTACTCTCTCCAATAGGGGTTTTTGCTACTTTCGAGCATCTTAGGTTCTAATGAGATGATTAGAGAGGAGGATCTGCCACCACCCTGACCTGCACACAGTCCGAGTTGCGTGACGTCCGAGTTGCGCTAGATTGCGAGGGCCCGTTCAGTCCTGCTTGCAGGCCTAGTTAGGGCCCGAGCACTAGGCGTGCGAAGGCCCTATTGTTTTGCAAAGGATTATTATTATTATTCTTCTTTTTTCATGGCAAATGAAAATGGCCAATTTGGAGGCCTGAACATGCACGAAAAGTCACCAAAATTTGCACATACGTG